>NW_027280467.1:0-352425 GCF_046629955.1 Centroberyx affinis | reverse complement strand
CTCACCGGTTCACCATGCTGCTTTATGCTCTCCACATACACACGCACACAAATAGCTTGCAAAAGAGAGAGAGAGAGAGAGAGGGGGGGGGGGGAGAGAGAGCTGCATTTAAACCACACACTGATTTCCTGTGGAGAGAGATGGAGACAGCCCCCTCCTCCCTCTCCTCCTCCTCCTCTTCTGTTTTTCCTTCCATTCTCTCTTCCCACTCACTCCCCCCTCCTCCTTCCTCACTTCCTCCTCTCCTCTCACTCTTCTTCCCTCTCTCCTCCCCCTTTTCCTACCTCGATTTTTCCTACCCTCTCCCCCTTTTCCCTCCTGTTTTCTTTTCCTCCTTGCCCTTTAACCCCCTCCCCTCTCTCTCTCTCTCTCTCTCTCTCTCTTCCCTCCTCCTCCTCCTCCTCCTCTGGTCTTATTAGCCGGCAGAACAAGTCGGCTTTGTCTCCTCTCCTTTCAGCCGTCTGGCCCTCGGCTCCATGCAGAATGTTCTCCATGGCCCTAAACAAGGCCATCGCCAACCTGGGAACACACACACACACGCACAAACACACACCTACCCACGCCTAAGGTCGAACGAATAAAGTCAGCTGTGAAAAGCCGTGTGTTTATGTTTGTGCGTGTGTGTTGATGGAATCTCTACTCTGGTCCCACAGTGAAAATCCCATCTAATTAGTTCCAGACAGACATGCCGAGCACTCACAACTATTTTAATTGGCCAGCTCTGGTGGGAGAGAGAGAAGGAGAGAGAGAGAGAGAGAGAGGAGAGAGACAAAGACTAACCGTGTCTATCTGCTTATTGTCCCCTGTGATCTTGATAAATGGATGGCTGAATAGAAGAATGGAGGGGTGAAAGGATGAGTAGTGCAACAGATGAATGGTTTAGCAGAGGTCAGGCAGATTAGTAATCTGTCATCCTGGGTGGCTCTGCATGCTGCTGGGAACTGGCTGCAACTGCCAGCTCACATTAAAGGGGAATAGAAATGCATTTAAAGGGGAAATAAGTATGTTTTTTTACAGTCCCATAACAGAAAATGACCATAATGTACCTGTGGAGGGTGGATAGAGTGGTTGATCAATACCAATGACTCACTGATTACTTCACCAGCTGCTGAGATTTTTGGGTCTCAAAACTCAATTTGTAGCTCATACTCATAATACTTTTGGAACAAAAACTCCTCATCCAATGGAATGTCAATATTCCCCTTTAAAGGAAAATTCCAACCTCAGATAGTCTTAGGTCACCTCTTAGGTCACATAGCAACTGCCAGCACCTTTTTTTCATTAAAGGTCCCATACTCTACACTTTCCAGTGTTTTATTTTGTGTCTTGAGGTCCATTCAAAGCTGTGTGTGTGGTGTCATGTACCAAAAACACTCTCAATCCATTTTTACACCTTCATTTTCCAGCATCTCTCTGAGCCTTACCAAGAACAGGCTGTTTCTGCCGCCGGGTCTTTAAGGCTCATTAATATTAACGACCCCTCCGTTCC
Organism: Centroberyx affinis; assembly: GCF_046629955.1. NCBI lineage: Eukaryota > Metazoa > Chordata > Actinopteri > Beryciformes > Berycidae > Centroberyx > Centroberyx affinis. Next base: position 350,936 of record NW_027280467.1, on the reverse strand, counting down.
GATTGGCTAACCGTTTCGAGAGTGAAACGTGAGACACCGCGGCCCGGCAGCTACAGGTAGGGAAAACTCTCCGGTAATAAACAATGACAACCGCTCAACCGCTTTGAAAAAAACACTTTGTTAGTCTATTATTTCTTACAAAAATGATAATGAGCGAACCTTTGTGACGCCACAAAGTTACGGAAGACCAAACGGCTCGTTTAGAGGCTCGCTTTTCTAATATGGATTGTGTGGATTTAGTTGGCGACCGTGCGTTTTGATACTTTCACCATGTTTAGATAGACCATCCAACTCCTTTATAATCACAGAGGCAAGGGGAGTCCTGTTTTACACTGTATGGGAACTTTAAAAGTAATGGGAAGACCGGCCGCTCTCGAAAAAGCTTTTTCTCAGCCAACTAATCACGATGGAGAGGCCGGCTGTTTCCCAGAACAACAGAGAGGGGGAAAGGCAAAGTGCCGGTGGAGAAATTGGTCGTGAATTTCCGTTACCGCAACATTACTGATCATAAAGGCAGTATGTGATCATACTGGACGTGTATTGGGAATATCTGGTAAGGCCATCTATTTATTAAAAAACTTTTAAAGGCCTTATTTTATTTTCATCACATCCACAAACTTTCAAGGATTTTCAAGGCCTGTGGGAACCCTGTTTACATCACTGAGGATCACCAAGTGTCCACCATTGCTGAATAAATGTAGTACAAACAATATATTTTTATTCCAAAACTGAGTCCTTGCCCACTTATCTGTTCACATAGGCTATAGCCAAGAGAAAAAGCATGAAGCCATATAGACAGAACAATTGGATAGGTTTATTTCCCAGAACTTTGCATAGTAAACAATATTGAGGAAGGAGTACAACTGTAGGTATACACCTCCTGTGGTCAGTTATTGCCAAAAACACTGTTGCTGTAATGGACTTTGGGAGCTTATATGGTTACAGACACTCACACTCTCTTTCTCACACACACACTGAGGTTTAGACATGTACCAGGGTAGAATCAATACTTCATACAACCTAAGATAAATACATTGAAGGGATACCTTGACATTTTGAATTTTAGAGTGACACATTGTAGCAACTTTTTTACCCAAAATCTGAAGACAACTATCAAAAATATAAATTTCAAAACGTGAAGATATCCCTTTAAGGAGTTCCATATGCAGTAAATATGAATATTAACAATTCTAGTGATTGACATAAGCTGGCCGGTCATTTATAATGCCTAAACAGTGCAACACTTTGCTCTATCCAATAAACCAAGCAGGGATGTGATCAAGACAAGACGCACAAACATAACAGATAAAATAAACTGGAAAACAGGATCTTCATTAGAAATGAATGAGAGGTGTGTATGACAATCTGAAATCCTGAAAATCTGGGAAAAAACTAAAATCTCATCCCTGAACGAGCTAAAACAAGAAAATAAAAGATATCCCTTTAATCGCATCACACACAGGAATAAACTACAGTGGAAGCAAAAAAAAAGGCAAAAAGATAAGAATAGCAAAACATAAAATGAGAGAAAGAAAAGGAAAGGTTCAGTAGCAAAACTGGAGAGCATTTTGAATAAAAATGCATCAACGCATAAAATGTTAAGTATAGTATAATATAATAAAAAAACAAACAGTTAACATAAAAAGAAACACAACATTTCAAGCAAAGACTCGTATCTAGCGCTGCTCCCAATAACATCATTCATATATAAATTAAGAAAGCTATCGTCTAATCGTTCCCACATGGACCAGTGGTCTCTGAGATGCATACTTCTCTCCCAAATGTCACTCTGAAGCTTGCTCACACACACACACAGACACACACACACACACGCTAGCAGTAGAGGCAGAAGACAGACAGCAGATGAGAAAGAAAATGGGGGAAGTGAGGAAATCAGACGGACAATGCTAAATAATAATAATAATAATAATTAAAAAAAAACATTTTACGACATCTACTTCCTAAAAAATACATGTTGAAATCGGTAATTGATGTGAACTGCTCCAAAGAGCTACTGGTCTGTTCACCTGCCTTCATGTTATCCAGCTGCCAACACACTTATATACACACTAACACACACACACACATTCACATACGCGCAAATAGAAGTCTCCCGGGCTGCATCCATCCTGCACTAGCTCTTCATATTAAAAACACACAAAATGTGACACAGTGGATTCCCAGAATTTCCGACGTGGCAAGTAAATGTTAGCCAGCACATTCCTTTGTGCCTTCTAACAGCTGAAAAACGGAACAACGGAAACGGAACATTTTCCAAAATCTCCTCTCGGGGAGCGCGGTAACAGTTCGGGTGTGGTCTAGCGAGCGTGCAGTGAAGACCGGGGCGTCTACGGTGGGGACACTTGCGTTAGTCGGTTCAGCTCCTGATGCTGAAAGCTTTGGCCTTTCTGATGCTGAGGAGGGGCGGTTTAATCTTTGGTTTGCTGTCCTGCTTGTCCTCTCTGGCTGAGGAGGGGAACCGGCGACTGTAGATGTCTGGGTACTGCTTCTGGAACTGAAGCGAATAAAAGACGACGAATGAATTTCAATAACACTTAAACAATGGAAGGAGGAGATCTGGAAGAAGCCAAAGCTCAGAAACTACGTTCAAATGAAAGAAGATTACTTCACAGAACCTTACATAACATTTAATTTAAAGAGAGGGCAGAGGTCCCTATGTGCTCAGTTAAGAACTGGTACTTTACCACTGGCAACTGAGGTAGGCAGATATAAAGGTATTCCTGAAGAGCTGCGTTTATGTTTTTTGTGATCTTGGTGTTGTTGAAGATGAATTTCATTTTGTGTTTCACTGCCCCATGTACAGTGATTTGAGGAATCATCTATTTGAAAAAATTCAGTTCAAGAACCCTGATATGTTTTGGTTGTCTGAAGGTGATATGTTGAGTTGTCTCTTTAATGAGGAGATTTTTGTCTTAGCAAGATTTATAGAAAATGCAAGACAGAGAACACTTTCTGTCATGGAAATTGAATGTTTTTGAAATGTTCTCCTTTTGAATTTGTGGAACTGTATATTATGATTTGTCATGTGGCCATCCTGGCTGTTGTTGCTGTCTAGTGTCTTGTAAGCCCATATGGGCTGGGCACCATAAATGGTGCAGGACACTCAAATAAACACATCAATCAATAAAAAAATAAATAAACAAGATTAAACAGTTTGTTTTTATGCCCTGTTTGAAAGGAGGGTTGAGGGCTTACCTGCTTGAGCTTCTTGCGTCTGTCTTTCTCGCTGATGTTTTGGTTGGTCAGCAGGATCTCCAGCAGCTCCTCCATGGCCTTCTGGGACGACGTCATCCTCTGCTGTTCGAACTCGGCGCTGCTTATCTGGCGGCAGAAGGCGTGGAGGGGCACCGGGACGGTAGCCGGATCGCTGCCGCCAATACCGCAGACGCCGCTGGCCGGGACCTGCCGGGAGAGACGAGGGTCAAAAAGATCCTGTGTGTGGCATTGGTGGCATTTTCCACATGCAAGTCAAGAGCCTGTGGTCAGCTGCACCAGTCAGAAGTAGTGCGTTAACATTAGAGCCAATCCCGGCTCAGTTGGCTTGGTCCAAGTCGGTGGCGCAGTTGTAAATTACTGGCTACTGCATGATTTTGAACCAATGATATATTTAATGGTCAAACAATCATAAAACCCCAAATAGGAGGAAATCTTTATGTTAGAGCTCAATTAATAAACAATTCATTGACTTATTTGTGGTTTTACTGGCATTAGATTTGCATTAGTGTGTGTTGCGTCTGGTCACCACTTAAACATCTCAAAACTGTAACAAGCATGTCTGTATATATAAGTAGCAGAAATGGCAATGTGTGTACATGGCATAGGTATGTGTGTGTGAAACTATATGTTGCAATGGCCAATTTAGGTATATGTTTTTGTGCTGTAGGTATTTGCATGTATCTAAATGTATATGTATGTGTATGTAAATGTATGTCTGTATACTCCAAAGGATGCGATGGTGCATATACTGTACATGCTAAGGTGTGTGTGTGTGTGTGTACCTGGACTGTGCGTAGGTACTGTATGTGGTCAGTGACAGCATTGAGCAGGTACTCTGGGACTGAGAGGATGCTGTGTTGATGGTCCATTAGAAATGACACCAGTCTGGTAGCCAACAGCTCGTCCAGATCACACTCCTCAGCGCTGCCCAGAACGCAGCCTGAAAACGTATGAACCATCTGGAACAGGAACGACAGGCAAACACACACATACATAACATTGTTAATGACATCCATCAGATACAGTGCTCCATATAATATGGCAACATGCATCTGTGTTCACATTTGCAATTTGTAAATAGACAGAGGTTGGACGTTGCAGTTTCCAGTTAAAGGCAGTCATTTTAGCTAAATACTGTGGTTCTATGCTTGCTGCCTTTTAGGCTGTGAGGCTTTTCATGGCGACATTATGGAGGATACCGTCGAAACATCAGCTGCCAACTTGTTAGTTCTCAAAGACACTATGGCAACATGGCACACATTGTGCATCCTGGCCAAATGCTGCCTTCAAGTGCTCCTTGTAAACTCCTACTAATAAATCTGGAAGCCATCAACACAACCAGGCACGCTGGAACTACTTTCTGAAAGGGGGTGCTGTATGTGTATTTTTTTCTTTTTCGGAAGTCTGTATACACCTTTGTCGCATTTCTGTTGCAATTTATGTGTCCAGCTCACCATGTGTAGGTAAAAGGTAATTAGTCTGTACTGGACTACATTAGGGGGTTATTCTGACGTCCATCCAATATCTGTCATCCACAACAGTTTGTAGGATATATTTCGGTTGATGAAATCGCTATATCCACCCAAAGGCGGCTTGAGAGTTATGTGGGTTCCACCTGCAGCCTCTAATTTGAATGATGTGGTGTGCATATTCAAAGCGCTGCGCAATTACACACACCTCAACCAATGTAGGTACCTTGATTAAATATTGCACAACCAGCACCAGGCTCTTGCAAAATAGGTACAAACGTCTGTGTTTTTGTGCGCACCAAGCTGGTAGACTATTCCAAACAGCTTCCAAGTTTCTACAGTACAAATCATCAGGAATACAGGAGGCGGACGGTGACGGAGACATGCTGGACACAGCGGCTCAGCTCCATCCAAACACACCGCAATAACTGCATAGTGGAGCCTGAAGCATGCCATTTTGTAATTGTGATAGAGATAGGCATAAGGCTGCGACGAACAACGTGACATGGTAGAGCAGAATTATGGCTGTGGTTGTTTTGATTAAAAAAGTTATTGTTATCAAAAAATATATACAGTATATCCCATTTCTACAATTCTCTCTGGATAATCAAACTAAGTGTTTCAGTCATGTAAGTTGTCAGTTTATGCAATCATGTAAACTGCTTAATCAGACTATTGCCTTAATCGCAGTATTGGCAATAGTCGCATTATTGTGTGCCTGTAAAGTCTAGGCATGTGAAGTGCTTTGAGCAGGAGAAAGGCTTATCATTTCTTACAGTCTATGCAGAGAGGCTATATAAGATCATGCACATAATGCTATGGAAACATATTTATTGTAAGGAAATGTCGAAGTAAGAAATGAAAGTTTAAGCACCATTTATTTATTTTTAAAAACGTTAGGTGCAGTAAGGGGAAGCTGTCAATAGGGGGTGCTGCTGCACCCCCCACACCCCTACTTTCAACGTCTATGAACACAACTTGTCAACATTCACAGGTTTTGGGTCAGAAATAACAAATTGGACCCCGTTACAAAATGTGTTTTTTGGTGGCTGATTTCTTCAGAAATCAGGCAGTAAAGTACTTCCAAGTTCTCCACACCCTAAATGTCACATCTAGGCAACTTAGGTATCATCGAATATATTTTGACTCTCCTGTTTGCATTTGCCACTTTACTGGGCTGTCGATATGTGCTTAATTACCTCTGCCAAGGAGGTTATGTTTTCGGTGCTGTTTGTTTGTCTGTTTGTTTGTCTGTTAGCAGGATTACGGAAAAACTACTGGCCTGATTTTCATGAAACTTCGTAGAAGGGTGTAGCATGGACCAAGGAAGATCCAACTCATGAACAAGCAATAATAGCACGAACCTTGGCGGAGGTCTGCGCTCTCCGAGTGCCCTTCTAGTTCTTAATTTCGCTATTTCTGGCAACAAAAACCTATCAATACATAACATGCCTCACAGGACCTTCTGGCATTTCTATCTTCTATCAAACAAAACCACGGATAGACAAAGCTTGTTAGTTCTAGAGAAGGGTACAGTGTTGGAAAAACCGCCCGGAGTGACGTCTTGGTTCCTCACCAGCGTTCGGGTGCCGATGGCGTGGTGGAGGCGGGGCATGTCCACGTTCTGGCTGATGCGGGACATCATCCGCATGAGGAGCTGCAGCCTCCTACGGGAGGCGGGGGGGAGGAGGAGGGTGCACAGCTGCAGGGCCTCGATGGCCACGCGCTCACACTGAGGCTGGAGAAGGCCTACGCAGACACACGGTATCACACAGTAACAATGATGACGACAGGTGAAATAGAAGTCGGTACAGAACCAGCAGTAGAATACTGAATATTAGCACTGATTCACTCTTCACAGCAACATTCATCCATCACTGCTACATCACATTCACTAGGATGGATGAATGAATGGATGGATGGATGGATGGATGGATAAAAAGATAGTCAACTACAGCAATGGCGTAAGAAGAGTAATGTCAGTTAAGATTTCTAAATATAGGATTGTAATATGCTACTATAATTTGAGTGCAGTTAAAATTAGTTGCAGCAACACACTAGATTTGTAGCTGAGGCTCTTACGCAGAGCGACTTACAATGAATGAGTGAGGGGTTCAGAGTTACTCAAGGGCACATGACTATTGATGGACACATACTGACAGCGGGGATTGACCTTTGACCTTTTCTGTTAAGGCCCTGGCATAGGCTACTTGCTGCAAATTTTGGGAGGTTTGTTCAAACAAAAGGAAAAATGAAGCGCCACAAAATTGAATAGGTGCGGGCCGAACTATTCAAATTCTTCGCACACCAGCCCCCACTGTGTGATCATCAGCAGTTGGTCTAAAATGGTTGATTAGTTATATTGCCTTGCGGAGAAGTGTCTCCTTTTCCAGTTTATTTCCTTTGTTTACATGTATTCTACATCTCTTGTTACAGGATATCTGCACCTTTATGATCCATCAAGCTGTCTAAATCCTCATAGAGGATCAGAGCAAAACTACTGATCACAACGTTTTTTTCACTGCATTCCGTTTTCACAGCTGGTGCAAGCAACCTTTGAGATTACATCAAGTTGATTTTTAAATCATACTAATATATTGTTAATTTGCTGTGCATCAGAAATGCATTTTTCCTTACTTTTGATCGATTTTCTCATTAAAAGTTGTCCTTGAAGAGGATCCTACACATTTTCTGTTGTGAAATGCTGTACTTTTTACCTTTTTGACTGGATTTGAAGATGTTGGACAGTGTGCAAAATTATGTACACTGATTGTGGCTGGGCAAAATGACAGTGAACTAGGCCATTTCACTCTAAACCTGAACATTACTGTTCAATTGGCCTATGAAGAAGTGGGTCAGTGGGTCTACAACCATGTCTAAAACATGCAGGAATATGTATATTTGGCCCTGGAAAATATCAACCTACTAACATAGGAACCTTGAGACAACACAGCAGAGTGAAAATCTCTTTTTGTCACTCTTCAACCCACTTCCACACTTCACCGTATGTCCAAGTTGAACAGGAATTGTAGTTTCTAGAGAAGGTTTCTGACTTCTAATAAAGTCTAGTACTAGGAGTGGTTAGATGTTAGATGCTGTTAGTTAGATTAGACATGTATCAACAGACAGGCAAGCAGACACACAGGTATAGAGGGATCTTACTGTTCTCGGGGTTGTGTTGGGGGGGCTGGGAGGAGCTGGTGGGCAGACAGACAGGCGGTTTGAACAGTGAGACTGGTAGAAACGGCTTGGAGACATCCAGAGAGCTGAGGCAGCGGCGGGCAACAGCAGGACCAGGGAGGGTAAAGAGACTAGACGCATTGGAGGCGGGTCTGGGCCCACTGGGTCCGGCAGCAGCGTGAGACCCCGGTACTTTGGCCACACCAGACGAAGAGGAGGACCAGGAGGAGGGATGAGAGGAAGAAGAGGTGGAGGGATGGGAGGAAAGGGAGGGAGGATGGGAAGATAAGGAGGAGCGGAGCTGGTATCCGGGAGCGTTCACGTTCACGCAGCTAGCCGCTCGGCCCCGCCACCTGGTCTCCCTGGCAGCTTCCTTCCTGGTCGCCGTGATGATGTCCAGACAGCTGCCGGCGCTCCGTGGCCGCAAGGGGCGGGGCCTCTGTGTGACCGACAGTGTTGTCATAGAAACGACAGACAGCCTGCTTCTGGTTTTAACTTCTGGACCAGTCTCGCAGGAGGTGGGAGTTGCCGTGGAGACAGATGTAGTGTCCGGATTATTGTGGGGTGTTGCTGTGGCAGTGCCGTTATCCTGGCTACCGGTTAAGCCTTGAGGTGGAGCGTTGTCCTGGAGACTGTTGCTACGGACACCGGCCGCCAGGCTGTCATTGGACAGAAAGAGCTGCGGCTGGGCCAGAGGGGCGGAGTCATCCAGGATGGCCTCCATTGAGCAGCTCCGGGGGCGGGGTCTCGCGGAACCATCCGAGCTTTGCGATTGGCTCAGGCTCAGGCAGCTGCCTCCTAACTGGCCGCCGCCTCCTTTCAGCGCCGCCAGCCGCCACCGGAGCTTGGGGCCGAACACTTCTCTCATTGGCGACTCCGTCTCGTCACATGACCCCTGCCGGAGCAGCGACAGGAGGAGACACTCCGTGGAGCGGAACGACGTCTTGGCGGGAGGCGGGAGGGAGGGGGGGTCAGCCTGTTTGCGCTTCCCAAGCTGAGGCATGGGGGGCGCTGCAACGTAGCCACACAGCACTGATACGGGAAACAGACAGAGAGAGACAGACAGAGAAACAGAGAGAGAGAGAGACGAGTGTTGCAGGCAGAGTGTCAGTGCAGGCAGACAGGGGGAGATGGGGGGTGTTAGTCAGTTTAAACCTTTACTGTACATACTGGACCAACAGCGGGTCAGACAGACAACACACAGCAGACACACAACGATACACAGAGTACAGCTGCTCACCTCGCTGTTAGGGCTCAACAAACAAAAGCAACAACCAAAACCTTTGTTAGGGGTCAAAACATGTAAACAACGATAAACATCAGACGCTGTTAGAGGTCAAAGCACCCAACAACAACATCGACGTAGCAGTCTTGGCACATCAACATGCTTCTGCTGCCAGATCCTGCAGGCAATCCTGGCAGTCAGCAGGATTCTCCGTCTAGTTTACCCTCTGACATCTGTCACACAGATGCCAGAACCGCATGTTTGCTGTTGACTTGTTTCATGATACATTTCCTCCTTGTAGCCCATTTATGCTAAGCGGTGGAGATTATGTTTGAAGGTGTCAATCCCCATTCCTCCTGAAGGACATGGTGGATGGTTTACACAGTCAGTTTTGTAGTCGAAGAGAGATTCCCACCGCATAAAGAGGCACAATCTAGCTTGGAATCTAGCTTTGGCGGGGGCATCTCTGGAGGTGGCAGACTAAAATCTGTTTCAAAGCCAGATTCTTTCCAAATACACGACCGACAAGTATCTCTTGTCAGCCAGAGCTCTCTTTGAAGCTCGATGTAAAAATCCACATATTTCTTCTGAGTGTTAAAAATGTCTGGTAGAGTGGGCAGACGGAGCTGTTAATGTCATGCCATGCCAAATAGTTTACATATTATCCTTGTGTAAGCGTTCTAAATTAGTGCCAGTACTGTCTGAATATGTCGCAATAGTCGTATTTTTGCTCCTAACGGTTGTTGTTTGCTTTTCAGGAATCTTCCAAGCATCTACTCCCTATTCCACAACTCCAACCACTGCACCCAAGCCTCTCAAAAACACATTGTTTTATCATTAGGAGTATTAGGAAGTCATAAGATCACAGCTAAGCAGGGCTCAAAGGTCAGCTACCATATTGAAACTCCAATTTGCACCAAGAAAGATAAAACAAATTCAAACTTGTCTAAAGGTTGCCTTGTTCCACAATACCTACCCAGGACATTGATAAACAGTTCATACAGCTGGTATGTGAGTAAAGGCTGCGGGAGGCTGTAGAAGTAATCAGACACCGTTTTGAAGACGTCTCTCTCGAAGCCTGGATAGGATGGCTGTGCGCTGTCATACTTCGGCCCTGGAAATCAACAACAGGTTACTGCAGCTATGTTGGGACTGAAGCAATGACAAACCAATACAGCGTCAGTTCGGACCAATCACATTCATAAACCAAACATGCAGCTGCCAATAAGTCGCTTATGTTTGAGTTCTCCTCATTTTACACAGAAATCAAAGAACCTACATATACTGTAATAGTCCTCCTGTATATTGTAAATGTGTTGCATATCATCTCATTATATTCTAAATATTGGCTGAGATTATGATATATATGATACAATTCTGAAATGAAATTGATGTCAAATGGGTCTAATGGTTCAATGTGAAAATACAGTGTAATTGCTCTCCCCCTCCCCAATATATGCACTGGCATCAATAGAAAAAACATAAAACAAAAACATAAAAGCAGTAATTTTCTTCCAGTTGCTCAATATTTGGCAATGCTTTTGTGGGACAGGAGTATATAGGACATGAGCTTGCTGCTACTCACAGTTGGCCAGGCTCTTCATGGCAGACAAAACCCAGTGGGGGAGGTCATCTGGAGAGATGATTGACAGGTTAGACCGATTGCTAGATATATTATAGTACAGTGATTCTCAACCTTTTTCATATCAAGGACCACTAATTTAGTCCACATTAGGGCTATGAACCCCCATTTGATGAGATTTTGTCTCTCTGACCCAAATCTGAGAATATTTTTATTGTTAGATATGATTTTGTCCAGAATTCCATGACTGTCTGTATTGTAGGTAGAGAGATAACAGTGAAACTATGATCAAAACAGTCATTCTTCTACATTCTCTAATTGTGTTCACTTCTTGTAAATTAAATAGTGCTAAAGTTTAACAACTGATCATTTTTCTGGGGACCCCCTGGAACCCCCTCAAGGACCCCTGGTGGTCCCCGGACCCCACGTTGAGAACCACTGTTATAGTACACATAAAACAGACCGTTCTAATCATATGTGGCATGTGGTTGATGCTTCTATCCAAAGTGCTTTAAGTCCCTGCCATGGTTGTATGGCCATTAGACAGTGCATTAGAATATCACTGTGTGCATTTCTTTGTTTTGCCTGACACTAAAGAACAATAACAAATATTAATCAATTCTTGAAAGACTCTTGTTTTGATATTCAGGAAACCTATAGATGTGCCTCAACATAGCTGAATGGAAAGGTACCTAATTGGCATTTTTTGTGTAAAATTAGCTCAACAGTTGGATGGAAATACTGACATAGACAGGCAAACATGCAGGGAGAGACATGCAGTCAGACAAGCAGATAGTCAGTCAACCTGCTAGCCGTCAAACCTACTGGTCTTGTCGTCCAGTGTGACTACTCCATGCTTGTTGACTCTGGTCATGTTATGGATGATGTTCTGTGGGTTAACATAACGCTGGTCTAACACCTCCTCCAGAGACGCAAGACCCAGAATCTTCTGTAGGCTGAAACATAACACACAAAGTTTAGTTTTACAAGGGAAATCCTCTGTTTTCAGGCCATTTTCTTCTGTTTTGTGTCACATATGTCCTCCTTAACTACTCTAAGGATTACTATATCATTTCTTCTGTGACACTCTGAACAAGACTTCAACCTTTAAACCTAAGTTTATGATGCATGGCTTATAATTTGGATATAAAAAAACCCATAACCATACACTGATTTGTATAAAACAAAACATTTTACTTGGGTTTTCAACTTAATGTGTGTTTCATACTGGGTCAGGGTGATGTCTCTCCAGATTTCCTGTTCATCCTCCTGTGTCAGCTCTCGTCTCTGCTCCTGCTGCTCTCCTACTCGCTGATTCACTTCCTCTGCCTGTGCTTGGAGGGCAGGATCCACATTTTCCTGGAAGCGCGAAACAGAGCAAGAACCACAGTCAAGCAATAAATGAGATTCTAGAGTTAAACTGTACTTCCAGGCTGCCACTCTAAACAGGCATTTTGTCTTAACCTGCATGGCCGTTAGATTAAAACCAACTGATTGATCGTGTAAGTGAGTGTAAATCTATTTCACAATACTGAGGCAATACTGAGGCAATACTGAGGCAATACTGAGGTAATAGTCCATGTCCAGTGTAACTCGCCTGTGTCTCCTTGTCTTGCTTCTTGGTGCTCCTGAACCTGAAGATGCCTTCCTTGTCCCTGAAGGAAAAGCTCCTTTTAATGGGGCAGGGGGCCAGACTTGGGTCTGGACAGGGAATGGGCTTCAACGGAGAGGTGGAGGGAAACCTGGAGGAAAGGAGAAGACATGGACCGCTTTATTTTGTGTGGGCGGAGTACAATCCACAAACACAGCTACCCACTGATCGGTTACCATAGTTACCCGTTTCAGTAGCTCACCTGTACAGCGTGTTGTTGTCCTCCATATCCTCGGTGCCCCAGCGACCCTTCACGTCCTCGATCACGTGGTTCTTCAGGAACTTCTTCAGGAGCTGCACCGTCTGTTGCCTGGTGACGTCGGGGCCGAAATTGCTGTTGCTACAGAGCAGCTGGTGCAGCCAGTCCACGGCGGCGGTGGCGGTGAAGCAGGCGGCGTGGTGCCGGAAGTTCTGCCGGTGTTTCCTGACGGGCATACCCGCCCGAAACAGACGAGTCACCTCATTCCACTGGGAAAATACATACAGAAAGAGAGTTTAGTGTAGAATATCATGTGCTTGTGGGTGGGTAGGGGTTGTGAAGGTGATGCATGATGAAACCACATGACACCGGCTCTTGACCAATTACGGGTACCACCAACCCCCATCCAACAGTTTAGGATTATATGCAGCCTGAGCTAATCTGCTGAGTGTATTATCATATAGACCAGAGTTGCTGATGGGGTCTGCAACAACCATGGAGCAGGATTGTGGAGATAACATGGCTGCTACTGAAACAGGGTTCCCACTCTTTTTAAGAAATCATTTTCCAGGACCTTTGCAGGACATTTTCCAGGAGTTTTTCTTGACAACACAGGACAGCACTTGCTCACACACGGTCATATAATTTACTGGTAGGCCTAGTATTGATACATTTAACCCCAGTTTTATACCTCCTTTTTTTTAATGATGCAGGGTTCATGATGAAGAGTCTCAGGTTCATTACAGGTGACGGCTACACCCATCACTGCTAACTGTACAATAAAGTCGTGGCCTCCTCTTTTTGTTAGACGTGATAAGCACTGGTATGTTTTTGAATTGTGGCAGTTACAATACTCACTCCAAACACTGGCTTATACTCCAGGTCCCTCATATGAACTTCAAACTTGGACAAAAATTGACTACGTTCTACCCAGATGACAACTCAAATCTCACTCTGGTACCTAAACTAAAACTTTGACCTCGCTCTGGAACCCTGGTTCATGATAACATGCTCACATGCTTGCCAAGTGCTTGCATTACCCCCAAGTTAATGCAGCAGTGATATTCTTCTGCCCCACAACACACATGAGTCAATCTATCTATATATATTGAATCTGCTTACTAAGTGCTGTATGTTAGCATAGCATTTGCGAAGCTAGGCTGGATGACGTGGATAGGACACCGTTTATTTTAAAGTTTCAAATGGGGTAATATGGGGATGGGGGTTGACAACTCCTGTAAAATAAGGCAACTGACATATTCATGCGTCTTATACAGAGAAAGGACTGGTCTAAATTCATTAAGAAACCCTTGGACTAAGGAATAATGTACTCTAGAATATTTCATATTTTGATTTAGGTGGCAAGAAAACACTTAACGTTAAATTGGGTGGGACAAGTACAGCAGGTCAACTTAACCCAGCAACATTTCGGCCATTCTTTCACAGGAAGTCATAAAGGCGTTATTTTAAATCACCGATGAACAGACAATACTACTAACTTACCGACTATCATTCAGCGAACAGTTAGTTAGTGCTGAATCCCAGCCGACATAAAATTACACCACTAGACAACACCACTGCCAAGTATAACGTATAAAACTCTACTTTTCCCGACTATCATCGTTTATGTTAATGTGCAGTGTAACGTAGCTAACTAATGTGGTAGCTTACCAGTTTAGTAGCTCGGTAAGGTCCCGGGGTGATGACATGAGAACTCATTGTTACCACAAAAAAACGCAGCTGTGATTTTCAAATCATCCGACACGACGAGTGCTACATATATCCATTAATCATCCAAAGAGTTATAGTTGCTTTGCTAGCAGTTTGTGAATCGCTGTATTGATAACACACACACAGCTCTGCCCGTCTGCATTCCGTCTGTTCAAAATTACGAGCCGTGTTCTTCTGGCACGGGATTGGACGGCGTCAGGATCACGTGACTCCCCCTGAACTGAAAAGGGCGGAGATCAAAACAAACGACACAGCCATATGGGCCCTCAAGTGCTGTCGGAAATGTCACAATTACGAGGTCAGCATACAAGAACGACAGAAAGTGGCGTGGTGATGATAATAACACCTCTCTGCTGTTCACACTGTACTTGGTGACTTTCTTGCCGAGGGAACAGTCAGTAGCTGCAGTGTCAGCAATGCAACCAGGAAGCCTGTCCTGTCCTTTTGTTCTCCAAAACTGGTGAATGACACACGAAGGGAATTTACATTAGCATATCTCAATAGGCCTCCTCTGGAGAGCATCAGTTAAAAGGCACAAAGACACTATTAAGTAGAGCAGGGAGGAGAGATAGAGAGACAGAGGGGTTAGAGCAGAGGGAAAAAGGTTTCCATAGACATGGATGATGGGGAGGGGGCTTTTGCCTTTTGCTCAAGCCACTGCTATAGACATGCTAATATCTGCAACAGTACACTAAGACTGACTTGATAGAGGAATGCCCCTTTTAGGGATGAGATCCATTTCAATTCACATTTACTTGAATAGCTGAGGTGATCTACCACTCAACCAGACTCAGTGGAAAACATGAGTGTCCATATCAAGAATTACACAAACAAAGAATAAGTTGTTCATATTTGATGTGAGCAAATTTGTCTTTCTGTCTAAAATGATAAATAACATGGAAGTTATGGGGGCCTTCAAACTAATGACATGCAGCATCTTCCCCTGCTTCCTTACCAGCCCATTTGCTGAGTGCATCAATATATGACTGATTGCTTTAAAATCTTGCAAAAATCAAATGTTGGGTGTGTACAGTACAGTCACACAGTACAGCTAAATGGCTAATACATAGATGGATCAAATCTCCACAACTGCAAGAGAGGCATGGAAGGTGCAGACACCCAGCAATCTCATCCTGTAATATATCTGACACATTTTCCACTAAATTGATGGACATATGGCAAGCTGAATACAAGTCATGTTATTTAAATATTCTCAAATTGATACTAGAGTAACTTTGTTGCAGTATTTCACACACACTGAAGTTGGTTGCATGAACAAAACATCCCAAATCATTACATTAGCTACCAGAAGAAAGACTAGTTCAACACACTTGTAAGCATTATTCACCTGTTTTCACACACATTGCAGATTTATTGAACCTTTTTTTTGTGTGCAAAATTTCACACACAAGTCTCCAAATCCTTAAATCAATTATCCAAAAATACATTTTTTTTAATTGGCTCTTAGATCAAATTCAGAACCACCTCTTTTCACTTACATCATTTATATAGAGTAACATTCTTTTACAAAGTGCAAAATGTGTAGAAGGTGATTGTTCTGAAAAAGCATATGGTTACTGATTAGTTCACTTTCATGGGAATGTTTTTTAATTAATCACAAAATGTGTGTAATGGATAAACAGTAGTGTTTCCATGTTTGATGGCTTGTGTGCCATCTGAAGGCAAGGTTTGATTTTGGCTGGAGTTTTGAATGACAGTACTTTGTTAATGAAAGCATGAGGTTTACCAGTGCTTTATGAAGAGAGTGTAGGGTTTTCTATAAGATTCTATAAAAGGGCAGTTTTTGGGATGTCCAGCTGTCAGGTGGCTCTGTTGGATAAATAAAAACGAAAAAATAATCTTTAAAAGAAAATGCTAGAGGGCATGAAGACTTTTAAAATCTCATTTCTGGTGAGTTTTGTACAGTGGCATGTATACCCTTTCAAGGGAGGAATCTGATTTCTCATTGAAATTAATATGCAATCCAATCTAAAATGAACTGCAATTGCGAAATTTATCAATTTTCAAATGTCAAATAGGACCCTACCAAAATAGTTTCTTTGTAAATAATATGCAAGATAGTTTCCATTTTCATTTGTATACAAAATCAAAATGTTGGGATACAACAACTGAAGTTTCCACTTTCATAAGTTGCACTATTCTATCAATAAGAGTCAGTGTTTTTTGTGAAACTGCACTGGGCTGCTAAATATGAAGAGGCATTTTGAGAATCACTTCATGGATAGTTTGACTTGCTATTTTAAAAACATATGGCACATGTTCAGAGAAAGTAATCATCCAGTCAATAGTGTGAAAATTAGACTATAGTGGGTTAGATGTCAGCTAAGGTTTAAAATTGTGTTTCCAGGCCCTAATGATTCTTCTAATGCAGTTTGGCATCTCAGAATGTGGGACAGTTTTTCCATCTGAGGGAGCTCCACACATCTTATCTGCACTCACTGTTTTATCATTTTATGGAGAGGATGAAAACACGCATGTGGCCTTAAATGCTCACTGCTGACCAGTGTAAGCTGCTGACGATCAGTAAGGCATGTGCACCAGGTTTCAATGCCCTACATATAGTAGAAATAGGCTATTAAATGCTCTTCAGACTGGTTATAAGCAGCTTTCAGCCCATAGCTGCTCAGCTGATCAATGCAACCTTTAGAAACACTATCTAGGCGTTTCAATCTGAAAAGCGCTCCTAGGAAAAAAAAGGTTCCAGCCCATGTGCATTAGATCACCAAGATTGTTCACGATTACTAGTGACGGTCCAGCACTTTCATGTCAAAAAACTGTGTTACAGAAGAAAAGTTCAGCTCCAAGGCAACCCCAACTCCCTGAAACACCCTCCTTCCCTTAACCCCTCCTGACACCTATGCCCATACAGAACTCCTGGGCAAGGCTGCCCCCAGCTGGCCATGATGGGAACTTGCAGGTTGGAAAGCTCTCTGTGGGCATTAGTTACTTTATTTAAAGCTTCTACCTTCCACCATTGACTCTCTCTCTGTACATATATGTGTGTGTCCCTGGTGGGAGGTATATAAATATATATGAGAATGTAAGAGAACAGACAAGGAACACTGGACATCTCCAGAGCTTTTATGATTTGTTGAGATTAAACATAAAACACAAAAACTATTTTTTTTTTTTTAAACCAACTGGTCATACCATTACCATTGGTTAGACCTATTATTAATAGTAGCCGACGAGTTGAAAGAGGTATCTAGTTATTTAATCCACACCTCCCAACTGTAGCCAATAGTAATGGTGCAAGTTTGGTTTGTTACTCGGAGGTATTCA
Source organism: Centroberyx affinis (assembly GCF_046629955.1). Classification (NCBI taxonomy): domain Eukaryota; kingdom Metazoa; phylum Chordata; class Actinopteri; order Beryciformes; family Berycidae; genus Centroberyx; species Centroberyx affinis. Next base: position 333,359 of record NW_027280467.1, on the reverse strand, counting down.
GTGTATAATTACGGAATATCATGTTCAATATTTCACTGTACAAGACTTTCAGGTGTGCCTCGTCAAAACACTGCCGTGACCCGGATTCGAACCGGGGTTGCTGCGGCCACAACGCAGAGTACTAACCACTATACGATCACGGCGAGCTATGTGTTGGATACCTACTTACTTTATCCATCAGCCTACTGCCCGAAGAGACCGCTCCAGCCACAGTTATTAAAAAGGTTTTAGTCGAGGAAATAATGTCGGAATGGCAAATCAACCTGATGTTCAGAATTCTGTATACATATGAGGTGAGCATAAAGATAACGAATAAGCCACTGTAATACATTTAGCCAGTCTAGGTCGCGCTTTAACAATTGGGTGTCATTTGGTCCAAATAAGTGAGAGGACATGCTCGTGTGTTGGTAGTACCCAAAAAGGGGACAGAGTGACACCTCACTATTTTCCGCCTATCTGACAAGTGTGACCGCGAGGGCGCGGCTTATGGCAGTTTAAATACGTAGTCGATATCCGATTGGCTGGGAGTTGTTATTGAAAGCGATTCAAGCTATTCTCTTCGACCATTGGACCAGACGTTGCCATCCCTCGCCTACCATTGGTTGACTAAACAACACGTCCAAATTTGAAACTGGGCGTCTCTGAGCGTGTTGTTGAGTGAAACGTGTTTAACGTTAGCAAGTACGCAGGGCAAAGCCAGTTATCATTAGTCGCAAACCCTATGGATTGCTAGGCAGCGCATTTACCAAGCTACTTAACATGTAGCTATTTACTGTTTTTTACTCATTTAAAATGGCTGAAACAGTGACTTCTACGCGGAGGGCATTCCTGGACTTCAGTCCAATAAAAAAAGACGACGACAACAAGGAAAACGATGTTCCTGTTTTGAGTTTGATCCAGTTTTCCAAGGCTCCGTTTATAACATTTGGATCCGTAAAAGTGGGCACCTCCAAGTCGGCTATTTTGCGCATTGAGAATCCCACCGAGGATGCAGTTGCGGAGGTTACAGTGGACAAGATCTCATCATCTAAAGGCTTTTCTGTGGACCAGAGCAGGTTCATAATTCAGGTAAGTTGGGGGAAGAAAAAAAAAAGATAAAGGCAGTCTGTCAAACGCGAACGAGTTTGGGTCTTCCGAGCGAGCTAACGTTTCACGTGATCCTTTTCTTGCTAGTATTAGCCATTTTCCTCTGCATCAGGGGACACGATTCATGTGCTTCTCAGAACAGATATTACAGAAGTAACGTTAGTTAAATGAACATGTCTTAGGCGGGATAAATAAACTTTCACCACTGAATTGACACATACACACATTGCCATAGTTGACTAGTAGCAGGCTGAGGCAGGTCTAGTATAGACAAACCTTGTCTCATGGGCCCTGTAAACCAAGCTATTGTCACATCCAGGAAGTTTGTTAACCTACAGATTTAGACTAACTTAATACAGTTTGTAACCTTGGAATTATAAAGTTGTATCTGACTTCTTTTGTCAAAACTGAGTTAGTCACATAAGCTATTTTATTAATGCCTATTAACTGGGCTGATTGATAGGAATGACTTTTATGTCTAATTTGTAAAACAAAAGGTCCCATCTCCATTTAAGTCAATGGATGCTGAAAACTTTGAAGCTCAATGTCAGAACTATCCTGAAGGCAGATAGAACCTTATAATTCTAGGCTCACAAAATCCATAGTGGGTTAGAATCAGGGGATAATTTGTCGGTGTAGCACATTGAAGTGGTTTCCCTCCTTTCTTCTTTTCCTTTAGGATTTCATTTTTAATGGTGATGTATCTTCAACACTGTTATCATAAGCCCTTGATGCTTTTGGTGTTGTCCTCATTGCCCTCCCTGTGCTTTGTGTCTGCAGCCTGAGGGCTCATTCAGTCTGACAGTAACCTGGACCCCAGCCGAAGAAGGTGGGGTCCGAGAGCTCATCATCTTCAATGCCAATGGAGTCCTCAAGCACCAGGCTGTTCTGCTTGGGAGAGCAGAAGCACCAAAAAAGAAAAAGGTAAATGTCTTTATTTAGCTCCTACAGAGGCTTTTAACAGCTATTATGCAAATGTTACTATCAATCACTCGAGATCCAGGCTTAGTTTTCCTGCTTTGTAGTCATATAAACCTATGGCAAGTCATAGAAATAGTGAGTGCCATCACACCATACTCATCATATTCACATATAGCCATGGTTGTTCATCATCAGGGCAGCAGCTTCACCTAGTACATTGATGTCAAAACTCGCTCCTCATACTTGATTCTCTGTGTTTCAGAAAAGCTTGTGGGACACAATCAAAAAGAAGAGGGAGGGTGAAAGATCTGCCGCACCCAGGGGCAAGAAATCAGAACCCTCCTTGAAGATCGCAGCCAACAAAACCTTCCAAGTGTCCCGTAACCCGCAATACAAACGGGAAAAGCCCAGAAGCCCGCTTGCCTCGCTTAACGAGGGCGTGGCGGTCAGAGAGAGGTCCCTCTCAAAGCGCAGTCCCGTAGAAGATGGGCCCCATGAGCAATCAGAGGAGCAGAAGGCCTTTAAACCCACTCAGAGGCAAAGGTCTCTGGCCTTGTCAGATCAGGCCCGCGTTGAGAATATCCTCCAAGTTCAGAGGAACTCTCCCGTTGTCCTTCTTGTCCCAGCCGTCCAGATGATGGACCCGTCCGCTAGCCCGGATCGCTTGGCAGGCAAAGCTGAAAACAGGGAGCTCTCCAGAGTTCTGAACAGGACCCTGTCCCCTGTAGGGACGCCAGAAAAGTTTAAAAGCCTCATGCCTCGCATTCAGTCCGTCGAAAGCCCGCCTCCTGCCGCTGTCCAGTTTGCGGATGATGAAAGTGACCGAGTGTCACCCGGAACTCCAGTTCTGTCTGTGAAAGACGCACTGGCCCTCATCGACTCCGATCTGACCCATGTAAACGCCAGCCCTCCGGACACTTGCTCTAGTTACGACTTTTCAGATTCATTGGAATCTAAGAGTGGGAATCGCGGCCGCGGGCCTGATCAAACCGCCCTCAAAGCGATTCCTGACAGCCCGGAACAGTCGGAGTCCAACGAGCCAAGACTTACTTTCTTTGTCAGCAAAAACCCCATCGCGAGCCAGGTAGCTGCTCCAGACGTAGAGGTCGATAACGCCGCCCCAAGAGTCAAGAAGGCTTCTTTTACCTCGGCCACAGTGACCAAGAGCAAAGCACCGGCGGCGGCGGCACCCCCCGAGGCGAACAACTCGGGCGGGAGGAAAATAAAGAAGTCGAGGCGCAGGCTCTTGGAGAAAACACTCGAACTGTCTGACAGCAGCAGTCAGTGTGAGTCCAGCCCAGGCACCCCATGTCTCCCCGTTATAGACCCGGACACGAGAGCCGAGGGATGGCCAAACTCTCGGGCAACCAGCTCCCCGTGTAACGACAGACGGCAAGCCCGGGAGTCGGCCTCCTTCAGCCCGACTCCTACGCCCGTCACCTTCCCGATCGCTTCACCTCCGTCCACGGTTCCCGCTCCCTTCACCTTCCCAGTCCCCTCCCCCCCGCCCTCAGTCCCCGCTCCCTTCACGTTCGCCCTCACCTCTCCTCCGCCTTCTTTGGGGCCGTCCTCTCCTCTTCGCCGCGAACTCCCGTCGAACCGGGAGGACTTGTCGTTCCCCGTCCACGTCAAGACGGAGTTCGACGTGACGGCGAGGAGCAAGAAGAGGAAGAGCGAGGAGTACCTGAGGAGCGACGAGAAGGCCGCTGGGAAAGCGGAGCAGGTCAAAAGGAGCAGAGTGGCAGCCGTGAGGAGGGAGCCCGTAAGACCAGCGCAAGAGAAGAGATGTGTATCACAGAGGCAACAGCCCAGATCCACAGGTGAGCAAACGTGAAGTAAATTTGGTGTTGGATGTAGGGATGTGTCTGAATAATCCATTATTTGATTGAGAGCCTCATAATTGATCTTCAAATTTGGAATTTTATTTCCCGTTTCAGCTGGATTGTTAAAGATCTTTTTTTTGAAAGAAATGAGCCCTTTAAGTGTTCCACAGTTGATTAAGGTTGATTAACAGAACCAGGTGTATTGCATTAAATCTAAATGAGGAAAATGAAATCTGTGCTTCCATGTGCATCCATGCTTCATAATGCCTATGATTCACAGCACACTGATTAAAGTTAAAAAGCTGACTAATCAAAGAATTGATTGTTGAATAATGCATGTATCAGAGTGCATCCCTAAACATTCACTTGGCTATACTAAAGGGTTTATTATCATTCTATTCAAGTTGATGATTCCGGTTAGGAGGTGAGAAGATATAGCTGTTAGTTTGAAAACCTAAATCAATGTTTGGCTTGTTTATCTGTTTTTTTTTTTCTTAAACTATATAATTTAAAAAGGCAGTGGCATAAATCTGACAATGTTTTTAAATCTAAATTTATCAGAAGTTTGGATGTAACAGATTTTCATCCAATAGCAGTAATGCGATGCTTTTTGTTTGTTACCAGCAGCACAACAGCCCTTGGCTTTGCAGCATGTTACAAGTCATAGAAAACCAGGAAAAATCATGGAATTTTAAAATGGTGGACCTGGAGAAATTGTGGAAAATGCCACCTATCCAAAAAGGTTTTGGAAATGTTATAGAAATAAGTTAGTAGTCTGTCTGTTTGGCCTGGCTCATTTTCAAGCTTAGCTGCTGGTAGATCTACAGTAATTACCTTTTTGAAGGAACATACCCCTAAATACTAATACAGTTTTCTCATTACGCAAGTCCTAACTGGTCATCAGACAGATCCTGGAGTCAGACATTCAAATCAGCACCTCAAGACATATATTGGTAATGGAAATTGTGCTACGTGTCGTGGATGTTCTCAAAGTCTTGGAATTTTATTAGAGAGGACCCTTGATGTTTGAAATACATTTTTGTTTCTGGACCCCCTGTATTTAGTTGAGCGCTCTGTGTTTTTCAGGCTCGGTGCGCTCAGCATCATCTGTAAAGACTACAAGGACTGCAGTTCTTGCCCAAGCCAAGCAGCAGAACTCCAAACCCACCTCGCGAGGTACGATGTGATGTATACCTGTCTGAGAACCTAAATGGGAATAAAACACCTCAATTTAACAATTCATTCATGTTATTCTTGCAGTATAGGCCCATACAGTCAGTATTTGAGAGCATGAGTCATTCTCATTAAAGCCAGAAATGTCATCAAGACGTGAAAATCCCAGCCGTTCCCTATAACAGTGATTCTCAACCTTTTTCATATCAAGGACCCCTAATTTAGTCCACATTAGAGCCACAGACCCCCATTTGATGATATGAGATTTTTGTCTCAGACCCAAATCTGAGAATATTTTTATTGTCAGATATGATTTTGTCCAGAATTCCACGACTATCTGTATTGTAGGTAGAGAGATAACAGTGAAACTATGATCAAAACAGTCATTCTCCTACATTCTCTAATTGTGTTAACTTCTTGTAAATTAAATAATGGTGAAGCTTAACAATTCATCAATTTGCTGGGGACCCCCAGAACCCCCTCAAGGACCCCTGGTGGTCCCCGGACCCCACGTTGAGAACCATTGCCCTATAATAGGAATATTAATTATTTTGAATGTCACATCAATTTGTTTGTCACAATGCTTGCCAACATCTGGATTCTCCTCATAGGTGCTCAGTCTCTGAAGTCATCTGGTGTGCCACCCATGAAGACGGCAAAAGTTGTCGCAGTGGCACAGTCGAAGCTGACTTTCATTAAGCCTGCTCAAACTGGTAATTGATGTAAAATATTGATCCTATTCTGGTGTGTCAACAAGTATTTTTCTGCGTATCAGCACGTGTCATTTTTTTTGTTTTCTGTTTTTTTCCTGCAGCCATACCGAGACATCCGATGCCATTTGCGGCCAAGAACATGTTTTACGATGAGAGGTGGATTGAGAAGCAGGAGAGGGGATTCACATGGTGGATCAACTACGTCCTCACCCCAGATGACTTTAAAGTCGACACCGAAGTCACCAAAGGTAGCGTCCGTCCAAACATCCACCAGTCCATCCAGCCAACTAATCCTCTTAAACTCATGTCATGTGTCGGAATTATGATGCCAGACAACCTGGATAAAAAACTAACTCATTTCCAACAGAGATTCCTGCTTGTGGTGTGCATGCAGTATTGAATGCAGTTTGATTTAGTTTTACACACAGTGTAATTCTAGCTAAGGGTGAAAAATGTATTTGTATGAATTTTATATGTTGAGTTCTGTTTAGACATCCCCTATTGTTTATCAGTCAATCTTACACTCACTGACAGTAGCTGGGTTTCCATCCAGCTATATTTTGGAAATTGACATATCGGCAATTTCCTCAATATTGCAAAAAAGGTCTTCCACACGATAACACAAGGAATTATCTGATTAATAGCTATGGAAAGATATCGCACAACAGTTCAAAAGTGGCTTTGGACATTATGAAAAATTGTCTGCATTATCTCCGCCATGGTCTATTAGAAATGTAATATGCACTGTTGCTGTATAAAGCGCCTGTCATAATAGTATGGACATTAGTTGATTAATTTTTTTGTTTGTCTTCAGACAGCAATATGAAATATGACAAACATTGGCTTACACTAAAGAACTTGTGCAATATTAATCAATTCTTGAAAGACGCTTTCCATTTTTCTCACAGATGTTTTTTTGACATTCAGGAAGCCCATTTATTCGCTTAAACCCAGCTGATGGAAACACCTAACTCACATTTTATGTTTTTTTTTTTTTTTTTTTCAAAACTTTGTAAAATTCACTTGACAGTTGGATGGAGATATAGCTAATGTAATATTCATTAGACTTCAAAATGTTCTCCCAGTCCAAGTTGTGTCAAAGTCAATATGTCTTTAGCTATAAAAGCTGACATCATGTCAACTCAATTAATCTGCGTGGGGTATGTGGTGCAGGTCGGACTTTGCTCTGTGGTACTCAAGCTCTGTGGGGAAATGTGCTTCATTTATAGGTGGCATGAAGCCCTAGTCTCTACAGTTTCAAGTAATATGGAAATCATCACCATCTCACAGCTATATGAAGAACATTTGAACCAATCTTGCAAAGAAAGTTTGCCGAGTTACTCTTTTTACAGCCCAAGTCTAAACAATATACAATGTCAGACACATGGTTGAAATCAATATCATGATAATCATAAGGATTTTTCTCGATATCAATATATATCACGATATGGTTCATGCATGCAAAATCACGTTAAATAATCAAATTAATGTTCATCTCATTGAACCGAATGGTAATGTTAGGTGTGATGTCAAACAAAACAGAAATATTCAAACAATATTCCTACCATACCTCATTTTATCAGAGTTTTTTAAGTAAAATTTGCTTGTCATCATCAATGTAGATGGCAGAAATGTGTGTCACGATATTAAAATATCTTCATGTCATCACGATATGATTCCACTGAAAGATGATAAACGATAATATTAAATTATCGCCCAGCCCTAGGATGACTACATTGCAGAACAACTCTATATCTAAGTAATTATTTCAGCTCTAATAAGCCTTCATAAGTCTCGCACAGCTCAAACTTTCCCTTTGCCCCTTTTTTCGTTGCTCATGTAGTGAACGCCGTGTCCCTCGCCATGGGCAGCGACGACAAGTTCAGCGTGCCCAAAGCTCCCACCAAAGAGCAGATGTCCTTCAGCACCTACACGGCCCGACGGAAGCTGAACCGCCTCCGCCGCTCCGCCTGCCAGCTGTTCACCTCCGAGGCCATGGTCAAGGCCATCCAGAGGCTGGAGCTGGAGGTGGAGGCCAGGAGGCTGCTGGTCCGAAAAGACCGCCATCTTTGGAAGGACATCGGTAAAAGTCCTAGCTTATGAAACATCGATGAAGAGGCAGTGTGGCGTTTTGATGTTCTGAAGTCTCTCTCCAGCCTCAAAGTAACGTTCTTTTGTCTCTTGTTTCAAAGGTGAACGCAAAAAAGTCCTCAACTGGCTTCTCTCCTACAATCCCCTGTGGTTGCGGATCGGACTCGAGGTAGGTTTGGTCTTTCGAAATGATGTGTATCTTCTTTGTCTCCGTCGTTCACGCGACGCTCATCGAACCTCGCTCATCCCTCAGACGATCTACGGGGAGTTGATCTCGCTGGAGAGCAACGGCGACGCCCTGGGCCTGGCCATGTTCATCCTCCAGCGACTGCTGTGGAACCCAGACATCGCCGCGGAGTTCAGACACGCCAGAGTGCCTCACCTTTACAAAGACGGTAAAGTGAAAGCACCCGTCATTGTACTGTTTAATCTGAAGTGGAGAAGGTAGTGTTATTGTCCTTCAAAGAAAAAGGAAAACAAGCTTGGGGTTATGGGGTCCACATAATGGTCAAACCTTTCCAGGTTTTCTGGTGTTCTGTACATTTGGACTAGGGCTGAACGATTTTGAAAAAATATCTAATTGCGATTATTTTGACTGATATTGCAATTGCGATATCATTTGCGATATTAAAGGGAATGATAATTTTTACATCATTATTCTCATTTTCATTGAAAAACGTATTTAAATGATTATGGTGTGATTTTTTTTGTGGGGATCTGTACTAAACAAAGATGTTTTCTTAAGTCTGTAGAATATGATGTATAGGCCAGAACATCTCTGCAGCACGACAATATTTCATTTAAAATGGTATTTTGACACATTTCGCCTTTAACAAATATTGCGCCTCCTGCAATTTGAAAATTGCAGTAGACCATATTGCGATTTCGATAAAATTTCGATTAATTGTTCAGCCCTAATTTGGACCGCACAAGATAGTAAAAAATATCTTTTAAACATATAATTTTAACCATGCAAACTACCTCAGGAATAGTTATGGTGGTCTTCTATTGGAAGATTAGAGTTTGAATGATGTTAAAGTTAGGGTAAGTGTTAGGGTTATGGTTAACTTTGGGATGTTGCTTAGCTATCCAAAGTTTAGTTGGTTGACGTAGACACAGGCTACTTTCTCCTTTTTCATATTAGTTTTCATGGGAATGATATTAAAGCTGGAAGTATGATAGATCCCTATTGGTCCAAAATATAGCTTGTCTCTGACATTGAAAAGATGATCTGTTTTTCATTCCTCAACACAGGAATCTGATTGGTCCGGGAATGAGTTCATATTCCACACAGGGAAAGTTAAATTGATAGCTTAAGTCTTCATCGGAATGCATTTCTCAGCTTTTTTTTTTTTTGACACAATTTACTTTCATAAAACATACACCAGATGTGTTTTTTTTTTACATTCATTTATCCCTTTAGAAATGTTCTCAGCTGAAAGCCAACTACAACACATACATTTTCAGTCATGGAAATGCTGTGATCCAATCTCGGACGTTCGTGAAAAAAGTCAGGCAATTTTGCAGAGCTCCAGGTGGGGAATCCTGCTGACGCTCATGTATCTTTTCACGATCAGGCCACGAGGAGGCGCTGTCTCGCTTCACTCTGAAGAAGCTGCTCCTGCTGGTGTGCTTCCTGGACAAGGCCAAAGAGTCCCGGCTGATTGAGCACGACCCCTGTCTGTTCTGCATGGACGCAGAGTTCAAGGTAGACCAAGACTTGTTTCTTTCCCTTTATTGATGATCTATAAAAGAAGAATGACTCTTTTGATCATAGTTTCAGTGTTATCTCTCTGCCTACAATACAGATAGTCATGGAATTCTGGACAAAATCTGACAATAACAATATTCTCAGATTTGGGTCCAAGAGACTAAATCGCATCAAATGGGGGTCCGTGGCTCTAATGTGTAGTAAATGAGGGGTCCTTGATATGAAAAAGGTTGAAAATCACTGTTCTAAGATACAGCCATACCCAAAGAGTTAAATCAGAAACTTGGAAAATGACATTATACTCATTTCATTTTCGATACTGATCTGTAAAGCTCCTTTTTGTAGCCGTTTCTCATCTGAAAAGTTCCATTTCACCTAAAATTGTCTGCCAGGATTTCACTGTTTTGGACACAACACTCCTAATTTTTCTGCCATTAGTAGCTTTTGTGTTTCACTAATCACTAGCGTGCTGTATCTTTCTTGTTTCAGACCAGTAAAGACCTGCTCCTGGCCTTCTCCAGGGACTTCCTGAGCGGAGAGGGGATCCTCCCCCGACACCTCGGCTACCTGGGGCTGCCCGTCTCCCACGCTCAGACGCCCCTGGACGAGTTCAACTTCGCCGTGAAGAACTTGGCGGTTGACTTGAAATGCGGAATTCGCCTAGTGTGAGTGAGATGTAACCAATGTTAATGTGACTCCTGATCGTTTTAACGTTTCCGGTTTGTTTGAATATATAGAACTGGGTCGTTGGCATGAGCAGCGATAACCGAACAATAACAGAAAATCCAAGGAAAAAGACGTACTGGACACACTGTTTGATTGACAGGTGATCTCTGGGAAGTGCAGTGCAGAAACACCACAGCAATGAGCGCTTGGCACCAAAGATGGAGACAAAAAAACCCCCCCATGATTCTCACAGATTATCACTTTAAAAGTATTTCATTTTTGCTTTATTTCCAGGCGTGTGATGGAGCTCTTCATCCAGGACTGGAGCTTGTCCCGGAAGCTGCGTCTGCCCGCCATCAGCCGGCTGCAGAAGGTCCACAATGTCGACATCGCTCTGCACGTGCTCAAAACCAAAGGGGTTGACCTCAAGGATGAACATGGTAAGTAACTGGGACTTTTCCTCCTGAGCAAACAACAAAGCAGTGGCGAATTTCTGCACTCAGCAAAAATGAGATTCGGCTTTTCGGTGCCTGTGTGATTCTCCTTTCACATATTCTTTGTATTTTCATGATGGGTCATGTATTTTCTACCAGTGTGGCACATTGCTGGACACTGCTCATTGGCTGCATCTTTCACTTCAGCATGAACAGCTGCTATTTCATTACGCACATTTTTTTTTGTTTGATCACGCACAGCTGTTGTTTGCCGCACAAGACAAAAAAGAAAAACGTAACAAAATTGAATTAGGAATTGGTTCACCCTGCAAAACACTATGCAGGAAGTGTGTGTATGTGAGAGTGTGTATGACTGTGTGTGCCTGTGCACTTCTGTATAATTGGGCATGTGTCAGAGGGGCTGAGTAGGAGTTAAAGAGTTCAGAATCTAATGGGTGCCACCACTGCTAGAAGAAATGAATAAAGCCAACCCTATAATTTTGCCTGCCTTTATGTTTCTGAATTGGTGATGTTATCATAAAAGGGTTTAAGGGCTGTTTTGGTGCCAAAACGTGTACTGCAATCAAAACTAGTCATGGACAGACATGAATAAAAAAAAAACAACACACAAATATCTGCCACCCAACAAGGTTAAAAGATATTTAAACGATGTGGCTTCTTTTCCAGGCTCTGTCATCGATTCCAGAGACATTGTGGACGGACACAGAGAGAAGACATTGAGCCTCCTGTGGAAAATCATCTTCGCTTTCCAGGTGTGTATCAGATTCTGCACGAGCGTTTCTTTTTCCAACAAAATTCATATTCCTTCAGCGCTTGCACAGCAGCAATCACTTCATAACACATATACAGACCGGTGTATAATGTATTTCTTTTTATCTCTTGACTAGGTGGAGGTGATTTTGGATGAGGAACAGCTCAGGGAGGAGATAGGCTTCCTGAAGAGGACCTTGAGGACCAAGCGGAGGCTGGCATCACTGAGGGCCGATCAGGGCCTTCAGCAGGGCCCCGCCAAGGCCAGGGTCCCATACCAACACAGCAGCGCCAAGATCACCCTGCTGATGGACTGGGTCAACGCTGTCTGCGACTTCTATAACCTCAGGGTGAGTTTAAAAACAAAACAAAAAGGATCCCTCTTTTATTCATCTCATAGGCCAAAGAAAATACTTTTTGAAATTGAATCCATAGTAATGTAGGTCATGTTTGCTTGTTGTCTTGTTAGGCTGGATGCACTGGTACTTTGTACGCCTACTTAGTCTTTTGATGTATTATTTAAAGCCATTGTGTTGGAGCCTTTGTTGTTCCCTCTTAATTAAGCCTTCCCCAAAAAAAATCTGTCTGATACAGTCTGTGTTCTCTTTCTCTTTTCCTTTTAAAACACCCCGAGTTCGTTTCAAATAAGACTTCAATTCTTTGGTTTGAAGTAACTTTTTGCTTGCCTGTGCAGATCAGGTATTTCACTAGGCTTTATCTCCTTATGTCTTATTCAGTCTGTTCCGTCTTAGTTTGCTTTGCAGTTGAAAACCCCCTAATGCTGCATTCATGTCTTATTTTAAGAAGCAGAATTTGTTGGAAAGCCCACATCCCTATTGGAAAAAGCCTGTTACAAAAACTCGCTAACAAGTTACTTTAAAATCAACGATAAATAATCTGCAGCAAACTGCATGCTTTTTTTTGTAAATGGCGCTTGCAAAAATGTCCTACATGTCTTAAATGTTATTACCACTAGGAGGCTGACCTGAATGTTTTTTCCATCAGTACCTCGTTTGACGTGAACTAGGGTTGTCGCTGTGGATGGTGTTACCGGTGGTATGCAGTCTTGGAGTCCACACCGGGAATACAGATTAGGATGAATAGGATGAATTATTTGTCCTTACCTAGTGACAGCAATGTGTCCAGTACAATCCAATGGTAGCCTAAAGAAGGGCAATATGCCAGAATCTGCACTGCACTCACATTAACTCCCTTAGTGTTGAGCAGTGTTATAAATCGCTGATTAAAAAGTCTTACCGTTTACAAATGCAGTTAATTTGAGTTTGGAGAGGAATTTTAAGTGTCACTTTCATTGTAGTGACACTGACTTTGATAGCGCTTAGACCCTCTAGTGGAGACAAGCAGTATAACCGGTATTGCCGGTGTTGGGGAGGGAAACAACATCGTGTCAAAATGGCACCACCGTGACAACTCTAACATGAACGCAGTATAACCTTCTTCGCTCTTCTAAACACTGAAACATAACCTGCGTCCCCCCCCCCGTCGTCTGTCTGTGCAGGCGGAGAACTTCACCGTGTCGTTCTCGGACGGCCGCGTCCTCTGCCACCTGATCCGCCACTACCATCCCAGCCACCTGCCGGAGCACGCCGTCAGCCACTGCACCACCCAGACCGTCGAGTGCTCCCCCAGGGGCCGGCTGGAGCTCCACTGCTCAGCCAGCGACTCCGACGACTCCTTCGACTCCTCGCCGACAGCCCGAAACGGTATTCGATGCATTCTCAAAATCTTCAAGCGGATGTTCATACGTCAGGGTTCCTCATAGGTCATGGCATTTTTGGAATATCATGTGATTTAGAGATGCGTATCCCAGACAGCATTAGGTGGCAGTTTTCAGCTATAGTGGAAAGCAGACTGTTCACCCCTTTTTAGAACTTTTCTGGGCTGAAAAACCAACATTAACAAACCAGGAAGGCAGAAAGTTTTTAAGTGTGTGTGGTTCGTTTTGCTTTGCGAGCAGGCCCAGAATCTCCCTCCGTGGAATTTAAAGAGCTCCTGGAAAATGAGAAGCACAACTTCAGACTGGTCAACACTGCCGTGGCTTTCCTGGGCGGAGTCCCTGCCATGATCAACCCAGCCGACATGTCCAACACTATCCCCAATGAAAAGGTGAGACCAGAATACAGCAAATCTAGTAGAATCTGTCTTGGTATTCAGCATTGAGTAGTTGACAGTAGTACCGTGGATCGTCTTGTTTTCCAACATTAAGAGACTGTTGTTCCTGTTCACAAACATTGATTGAACTGTAGAAGAGGAGGAAGAAGAAGTTTTGCTTCAAGGCACAATTAACAGACCCTTGTTTCGTCTCTCTGGATCATTTTTCTGAGAGATTGTCTCCCTGAACACTCTGTACCTAAAGTAGTTGAAGTGGGAAGAGTTTATCGACTTTGAAGTTCAATTAACTTGTTGTAGTTAGATAATATGCTGTCCTGACTGGATGATGTATGTTTTTCAAGAGGCAAACTCATGCCAGTCATTCAAGGGTGAGACGCATCACATCATACTTGGGTGTTATCAGAATTCATCAATCTGTACAAATCATGTCTGTTTATTGAGAAGTGTCTACTTGATAAAAGGAAGCAAAAGCTTTATTACAGTGAAAATTTAACCACACCTGTGAATTTTAACATAACTCCAACACTCCTCTTTTTATATACAAATCAAATTCATGTGAGGTCACTCTGAGAACTTACTTCTGAGTTCTTAATCTTTTAATATGCCTAGACTGCTTCAATACAGTGATTACATATACATGCTCTCCCGTTTCTGTTATTAAATCCCATTGTTGTATAAGCAGTGCTTCTGTGTATGTACGTGATATAGATAGATAGATTTAATGTTTAACTAGTCAGGGTTTTGAGTAATCAACACATAGAAGTTTGAGGACGATTACATACCTTAAATTATTTGTAGTGCTTGGAGAAAATAAAGCTGGCCCAGGTGGAGAAAAACCTATCTTTAAAATCCTTTAGATAGGAGAGACAAGTCTCGAGACGGGACCCAAGTACTACAGCCGTGCATTGAACCACTTCCTGTTTTATTTCCAGGTGGTGATGTCCTACCTGTCCTTCCTCTGTGCTCGTCTCCTGGACTTGCGCAACGAGACCAGAGCAGCGCGGGTCATACAGGGCGCCTGGAGGAAGTACAGGCTGAAGAAAGATCTGCAACTGTATCAGGTTAGTTCTAGCTTTGGTAAAGCATCAAAAAGATTTATTCATTTTTTATTTATTTACCTTTTTGTTTTTGGCTTACTTGTTTTTCGGCTCAATGGGAATCAAGGGGCAAATCCAGGTCAGTCATGGGTGAGACACCTCAGTCCTCTACCTGGGTGCTATCAAAATTCATCACAGTTTACAGCAATTTGAGAAAAAATTCTACAAATCATGTCTGCTATTTATTGGGCAGTATCTAATCTGTCAGTGTTTCCATTCTCTTACTTTCCCTGCATTATTTTGTATTATATTTTTTTTGTGTTGCCCTGATCATATCCCTGTTAAAATGAAAACTAGCCAGTGTCACTTTTTTAAGACTTTAAGACTTCCGGTTGTCTTAATGCACCGTCTTTACCCGTCACTCTCCCATTAAAGGCGATAATACAAATAAGCTTTAATAAGCTGTATTGTGCTATCCTTTATTGTTTTTTTGTATGTATGTGTGATATAGCCTTCATGTATGTGTGGGGAGTACCAGGCTTATGTTGAATGTAGTTCTTTCTTTGAATTACTAAAATAAACAAAAAGTCACCCATGTAAGAATGAAAGATGAATAAATCTCACTTCAGACCTTCTGCCTCCCCCTTTCCCCCTTCTGTTATTTTGATTTGAAAATATATTACAGAAAACTGAAAAATGAACTTGTTTATGTTTTTGGGGAATACATTGATATTTTGTCACTTTTCCTTAGATTGGCATTTCAGCTAAATTAAATGATACCTTGGCATTCCTTACTCCAGTCAAACAGTACAGCTGGCCGCTAATAATACGTACATGTGCAGGTAGCTTAAGGACAAATGTACAAACTTGTCCCCCGTGATTTGACAAGTGTCTAACATAGAAGAAAATGTAGAAAAACATTTTTAGATGTTCCTTTGGCAATAGTCACTTTATCTTGTTTCCTGATTTTTCTTATACACAGGAAAGAAACCTGGCTGCAGCGAAAATCCAGGCGGTTGTGAGGACTTTCCTCCAGAGGCGCAGGGCTAAGAGGCAGAATCACGCGGCCGTTATCCTCCAGTCAGTCTGGAGGGGTTATGCAGCCCGCAATGCACTGAGGCTAAAGAGAGAGGCTCAACTGCGGGTTCTGCGACATAACGCGGCAACTGCCATCCAGGTAAGTCTAGCTGAGTTATTTTTACATGAGGCTGAAAGAGAATGATGGGTAAACAAGACTTTAAAGAACAGGCAGGAGGAACCAAATAAAACATTTGGGCTTTTCGAGTAGTCCCCGACCCTCACCCACCCAGAATGAAAAGGAATTCATATGAAAAATGTATGTAATAACAAATGTTAGAAAGTAGGGACAAAAAGTAAATAATTTCCCTTTCCTGTCTCAGATGTGGATGGTCTTTCTTTCAATTTATTAGATTTTCTTTTCTTCCTCCAGACACAATGATCCCCATTATAACAAAGCTAGACCAAAAACACATTGCTGTTGGTCCTGAAATTTCATAAAGTCTAGATCACATCTGTAATTTTACATTTTATTTGACCACATCATGATATCTGCCTTATTACCGCAATGATATTCGCTGGGCAATGAAGCAGGCTTGTGTAATTGTCCATGCTCTTTGATGCACAGATTGTTCTCTTCTTGTCCATGCAGGCTCAGTGGAGGATGTATTCGGCCATGAGGGCTTACCAACGCCTCAGATACCATGCCATTGTTGTCCAAGCACAGTGGCGAATGAGGAGGGCGGCCTCCGCCTATGGAAGAATCCACTGGGCTGTGACAGTGATTCAGAAACACTCACGAGCGTGGGCTCAGGCAAGACCGGCACGGGAACGATATCTCTCCCTGAGAACTGCGGTGGTGAAAATCCAGAGAGGGTACCGGAGGTGGAAAGCCCAGAGAACAGAGAGGGAGAATCGTGCTGCCAAAGTGATCCAAGCTGCGTTTCAGAAATGGCACAAGGAAAAGATGGCCCAGAGAACCGCCGCTGCCGTAAGGATTCAGTCTTGGTATCGAATGCACAGGTGCCTCCGTCAATACAGAAGAATCACGCGAAGTACTGTTCTCATTCAGGCTCAATACAGAGGTCATGCACAGAGGCGGCGCTTCCAGATGTTGAGGCTACAGGACCACTCTGCTGTCGTCATCCAGAGTGTCTTCAGAGGGCATGCTGTCAGAAAACAAGTGGCGAAGATGAGACATGCCTCAGTCATCATCCAACGCTGGTTCAGGGCCTCTGTGAAAAGAGACACAGAGAGGCAAAAGTTTGTGAGGATGAGATGTGCTGCTGTTACCATACAGGCAGCGTATCGTGGACAAGTGGCTCGGGAGTTACTGAAACAACAGCACAAGGCAGCAACAGTGATCCAGGCAGTTTTCAGGAAGTTTGCTGCCAAAAGGCGCTACCTGATCTTGAAAAAAGCCACAGCTGTCATACAGCAAAAGTATAGAGCCACGATATTGGCCCGAAAGACAAAGATGGAATACAATGCTCTCAGGTGTTCTGCACTCACTGTACAAGCTATCTGGAGAGGAAGAGCTGACAGGAAGAGAATAGAGAAACTACACCAATGCGCCACGCTCATACAGGCCCACTACCGTCGGCACAAAGAGCAAGCAAACTATAGGTCAAGAAAGGCGGCAGCTGTAGTGATACAGTGCCACTTCAGAGCTCATATGGCTGGAAAGGTGATGAGGACAGAATACATCCAGACGAAGGCGGCTGCTGTCACACTCCAAGCTGGGTTCCGAGGCATGAGAGTTAGGAAAGAGCTGAAGAAAAAGCAGCAGGCAGCGACTGTCATTCAGTCTGCAATTAGGATGGTTCTATGCAGAAAACAATATTTACTCCTCCAAAGTGCAGCGATTATCATCCAAAGCAGGTACAGGGCTCTGCTGGAGGGCAAGACACAGCAACGCGAGTACAAACAGCTAAGGCGGGGCACCATAAGGATACAAGCTGCCTACCGGGGATTCAGAGTAAGAGAAGACCTAAAGAAGAGGCACAACGCTGCCACAGTAATCCAAGCTCAGTTCAGAATGC
The DNA here is from genome assembly GCF_046629955.1 of Centroberyx affinis. Classification (NCBI taxonomy): domain Eukaryota; kingdom Metazoa; phylum Chordata; class Actinopteri; order Beryciformes; family Berycidae; genus Centroberyx; species Centroberyx affinis. The sequence continues at coordinate 315,741 of NW_027280467.1, read as the reverse complement.
ACAAAGTGCGTATGGCTTATCTCGCCACCAAGTGTGCTGCCATTATCGTGCAGCAGCGCTACAGGGCCAAAAGGCTAAGTGATCAAGAGATGCAGAGGTACAGGATCATGAAGTCTGCTGCTGTAGTCATCCAGGCGGCATATCGTGGTCACAGAGCCAGGCTGAAGGTCACAGAGATGCACAGAGCCGCTACAGTTATTCAGAGAAGATTTCTCACTCTCCAGGACAGAAAACGCTTCCTGGCCACCAAGGCTGCAGCTTTGCTCTGTCAGCAGAGGTACAGAGCAGTGACCCTTGCAAGAAAAGAACGGCTGGACTACCTCTTAAAGCGCAGGGCAGCCATTTCTCTGCAGGCAGCCTACAGAGGCTTGGCGGTCAGAAAGCAGTTGCATCTTGAGCATATGGCAGCCATAAGCATTCAGTCCCATGTCCGAAAGTACCTGCAGAGGACGCGCTACAAGAGGCTCCGCTGGGCTGCCAACACTTTGCAAGCGCGTTACAGGGCCAACAAAAAAATGAGAGAGGAGATGCAAGCTCTGAATGCCAAGAGAGATGCTGCTGTTGTCTTACAAGCTGCATTCCGTGGAATGAAATCCAGACAAAGCATCAGAAAAAGGCAACAAGCTGCCAGTGTTATCCAGAGAGCTTACAGAGCCCACTGTGAACACAAGCAGTATCTCTTCTTGAAATCCTCTGTTCTTACCATTCAACGATGGTATCGAGCGACTGCAGCAGCTAAGCAGCAAGCGCAACAATATCATCAAATGCGCAGGGCTGCCATCCTCCTTCAGGCAGCATACAGAGGCCAGCAGGCCAGAAAGGAGATTGCTCGTCAGCATCAAGCTGCCACTGTTATTCAGGCCATCTTCAGAAAGCACAGAGAGGAAGTCAAATTCCAGGCCATGCGACTGTCTGCTATTACTATCCAGAGATACTACAGGGCCTGTATTCTTCAGAGACGAGAAAGAAACAGGTTCCTCAAAATGAAACATTCTGCAGTTGTTCTTCAGGCAGCTTTCAGAGGTCACTGTGTACGAAACAACATTGCCAAGATGCACAGAGCAGCTACTGTCATTCAGACCAACTTCAAGAGGCGTAAACAGCAGTCCGCCTTCAGGAGACAACGCTGGGCAGCGTGTGTCTTACAGCAGAGGTTTAGAGCTCAGAGACAGAGAAGCTTTGAGGTTAAAAATTACCAAAAGGTCAGAAAATCTGTCATCACGCTACAGGCTGCATATCGCGGTATGAAATCACGGCAGAGCATCAATAAAAGGCACCAAGCTGCCAGTGTTATCCAGAGAGCTTACAGAGCCCACTGTGAGCACAAGCAGTATCTGTCCTTGAAATCCTCTGTCCTCACCGTTCAGCGGCGGTATCGAGCGACTGCAGCAGCTAAGCAGCAAGTGCAACAATATCAGCAAATGCGCAGGGCTGCCATCCTCCTTCAGGCAGCATACAGAGGCCAGCAGGCCAGAAGGGAGATTGCTCGTCAGCATCAAGCTGCCACTGTTATTCAGGCCATCTTCAGAAAGCACAGAGAGGAAGTCAAATTCCAGGCCATGCGTCTCTCTGCAGTTATCATCCAGAGATACTACAGGGCCTGTATTCTTCGGAGACAAGAAAGGGACAGGTTCCTGAAAATGAAAAAAGTTGCCATTGTTCTTCAAGCAGCTTTCAGAGGTCACTGTGTACGAAGCAGCATATCCAAGAAGCACAGAGCAGCTACTGTCATTCAGGTCAACTTCAAGAGGCATAAGCAGCAGTCCGTCTTCAGGAGACAACGCTGGGCAGCCTGTGTCTTACAGCAGAGGTTTAGAGCTCAGAGACAGAGATGCTTTGAGATGGAAAATTACCAACAGGTCAGAAAATCTGTCATCACACTACAGGCTGCATATCGTGGTATGAAATCACGGCAGAGCATCAGACAAAGGCACCAAGCTGCCAGTGTTGTCCAGAGAGCTTACAGAGCCCACTGTGAACACAAGCAGTATCTGTCCTTGAAATCCTCTGTCCTCACCGTTCAGCGGCGGTATCGAGCGACTGCAGCAGCTAAGCAGCAAGTGCAACAATACCAGCAAATGCGCAGGGCTGCCATCCTCCTTCAGGCAGCATACAGAGGCCAGCAGGCCAGAAGGGAGATTGCTCGTCAGCATCAAGCTGCCACTGTTATTCAGGCCATCTTCAGAAAGCACAGAGAGGAAGTCAAATTCCAGGCCATGCGTCTCTCTGCAATTAGCATCCAGAGATACTACAGGGCCCGGGTCCTTCAGAGACAAGACAGGGACAGGTTCCTGAAAATGAAAAATGTTGCCATTGTTCTTCAGGCAGCTTTCAGAGGTCATTGTGTACGAAGCGATATTGCCAAGATGCACAGAGCAGCTACTGTCATTCAGACCAACTTCAAGAGGCGTAAACAGCAGTCCGCCTTCAGGAGACAACGCTGGGCAGCCTGTGTCTTACAACAGAGGTTTAGAGCTCAGAGACGGCGAAACCTTGAGATTCAAAATTACCAACAGGTCAGAAAGGCTGTCATCGCGCTACAGGCTGCATATCGCGGTATGAAATCACGACAGAGCATCAGACAAAGGCACCAAGCTGCCAGTGTTGTCCAGAGAGCTTTCCGAACCCACTGTGAGCGCAAGAACTATCTCACCTTCAAATCCTCTGTCCTCACCATTCAGCGAAGGTATCGGGCCACTGTCGCAACCACACAGCAAAGGCAACAATACCAACAAATGCGCAGGGCTGCCATCGTCCTCCAGGCAGCATACAGAGGCCAGCAGGCCAGAAAGGAGATTGCTCGTCAGCATCAAGCTGCCACTGTTATTCAGGCCATCTTCAGAAAGCACAGAGAGGAAGTCAAATTCCAGGCCATGCGTCTCTCTGCAGTTATCGTCCAGAGATACTACAGGGCCTGTATTCTTCGGAGACAAGAAAGAGGCAGGTTCCTGAAAATGAAAAAAGTTGCCATTGTTCTTCAAGCAGCTTTCAGAGGTCATTGTGTACGAAGCAGCATATCCAAGAAGCACAGAGCAGCTACTGTCATTCAGACCAACTTCAAGAGACATAAACAGCAGTCCGTCTTCAGGAGACGACGCTGGGCAGCCTGTGTCTTACAGCAGAGGTTTAGAGCTCAGAGACAGAGAAGCTTTGAGATGGAAAATTACCAAATGGTCAGAAAATCTGTCATCACACTACAGGCTGCATATCGTGGTATGAAATCACGGCAGAGCATCAGACAAAGGCACCAAGCTGCCAGTGTTGTCCAGAGAGCTTACAGAGCCCACTGTGAGCACAAGCAGTATCTGTCCTTGAAATCCTCTGTCCTCACTGTTCAGCGAAGGTATCGGGCCACTGTTGCAACCACACAGCAAAGGCAGCAATACCAGCAAATGCGCAAGGCTGCCATCCTCCTCCAGGCAGCATACAGAGGCCAGCAGGCCAGAAAGGAGATTGCTCATCAGCATCAAGCTGCCACTGTTATTCAGGCCATCTTCAGAAAGCACAGAGAGGAAGTCAAATTCCAGGCCATGCGACTCTCTGCAATTGGCATCCAGAGATTCTACAGGGCCTGTATTCTTCGGAGACAAGAAAGAGACAGGTTCCTGAAAATGAAACAATCCACCATCGTCCTTCAGGCTGCATTTAGAGGCCTGCGAGTCAGGAGAGACATTGGTCGCCAAAATCAAGCTGCTACTTTGATCCAGTCATGCTGGCGACGTTCAGTCCAGAGACGTGCCTTCCAGAGGCAGAGAGAGACAGCTGTGATGCTACAGCGGAGAGTCCGGGCAGTGCAGCTTGGCAAGGTGGAGAGGAACAACTACACCCGAATGAGACGGGCTGCCATCACTCTTCAGGCACACTGCCGAGGCTGGATCGCAAGACGACAGGTAACAACTTGTAATAAAGGCAGTAGTTTAGTGGTAGGCCAAGGCACATTTTTTCAGGTAGCAAACAGTTCACCTGATTATATTGGATCAGTTTATTCTATTTCAAATTCATACCTTAACAGAAATTCATTATTAATCTTGAAATTACCTTTTCCTCGTCCTGAGTGCATGTTTGTACTTTGTGATCAGAAGTGTTTGATCTTAAATGCCATGATCTTCCAGGTCGTAGAGGCAGCCAGGGTAGAGAGGAGGCTGCGTTTCAGTGCGGCGATTTTCCACCATCTCAGTGCCATGAGGATCCAGCGAGCTCTAAGAGCCCACTGGGCTCTGCAGTCCGCCAAGAGACAGATCCATTCTGTCATCACCGTACAGGTACAAGGGCAAACGGCTTTCAATACCATTTTTCAAAAGGAATTTCTCAATGAAGAGCAGGTCTACACCAGTTCTACAAATGATCCCCATGTTTCCTCTTTCCTTCTTTGGTTAGCGGTGGGTGCGAGCGAGGCAGCAGAGGAGGCGATACCTGGAGGAGAGGAGGAAGGTGGTGACAGCCCAGAGAGCAGTCAGGCGCTGGCTAGCCCGTCGCCACAAGGCTGCCTCTGTCATCCAGCACGCCGCCAGGAGGTTCCTGCTCCTCAGGCGCCAGAAGAGGGTCCAACGGGGAATTGTCAAGGCTCAGGTATGAAAGTCAGTGGGGGATTAGGTCTGGGTGTGCTAGATGACCTCCACCCTCTCCCCACATTGTTTGACACTACCAGTTTGACTAAGAAATACACAGGAAAGTGATTGCTTACAAGCACCTGCTCATGTTGTGGTGCTGGGCAGTCTGTGCGTCTGTGCATCTTGACAGAAAAGTGAGTCTCAAAAGAGGTGAATCATCACTCCTAATTCAGTGACAGAATGTGTGTCTCCTCCCTTTTAAGTTTAAAAAATGTCATAGAAGCACTGTCAGAGATTTAGCATTTGTGCAGCATTGCAGCATGGCTACTGCATCTATGTAGGGGAAACACTGCATTTAGACAGGGAGTTGAGGGACACTGCCAGACTCTGCCCCTCTTAGGACATCTTCAGAATGATGATGTCCTAATGATGATGTCCATTATCTTGAAACATTGTTTAGGGCCAATATTGTATGATGTTATCATACCATTACTTACATTACTTTATAATTTATTACAACCAGTGCCTTGGTAATAATAGAGTGAATTGCTCTTCATACCAGTTACACAGTTCCATAAATTGAACTGACGTACTTAAAGTTGCGATAAGCAACATTTTCTGACCACTATAGGGTTACAGAAACTGCAACACATCTGTAAATAACACACAGCAAAACCATTGCACTACGGTGGCCTACTAAGGACAAACGCTTGCAAAGCACCGTGCATAAAGGCTAATAGCTAAGCTAAACGTACCTGCGGTGAAGCGTCGCCACTTACCAGTCTCACTTGAGATCTTTCTCCTGCTGAAGGTTACATGTCCCACAACGACAAGTGAAGAGATAGGTAGCAAGTTTACTTACTCGCTTCATCCTTTCCGCCATTATGAGCCAAGCTAGTTTAAAAAAAACCCAAAACGGAACGCTACTGGAGCTTCCTTCCAGAGCGGAATTTGACAACAAGCTTTAGAAAAGAAGTGAAAACAGCAACACAGCTGGCTCGCGTGTGTCGATATTGGTTTATTTCTTTACGTCACAATGAAATCACCTCCTAGCAAACATTAGTTTCAGGATTGGTTGTAAGGTCTGATATTGCTTATTGCAGGTTTAAGTATGCATTTCAGTCCCAGCATATGCCCCCTTCTCTGTGGACAGGAAATGGTAAACAAAAAGGCCAAAGCCTTCCTGGAATCCTATGCACCTATGATCAGTGAATGAGTTCAACAAACCACGTGTTGTGCTTACCTTTTAATAGTGTTTGTCTTGTTTTCATTTCTCTTTTCTCTCTCTCCAGGCTCTGTGGAGAGGACACCGCTCCCGCCGCCTGAATGACAACCCCAAGGTGGAGAATGTGAGGCACCGCTTGCGTAAAGCCTCCTCCGGCGTCCGAGAGGAGGACAAACTGTGCAACAAGACATCGTCTGCCCTGGACTACCTCCTTCGATACAAGCACTTCTCCTACATTCTGGAGGCCCTGAAAAACCTGGGTAAGGCATCGCTGGTATTTACCTCTCACGGAGCCAAAATGAAAATTTGTGCATTGTGGCTAGAAGGTTCCCAGAATGCATCGTGTTCTTATGTGACGTTACAGAGTAGCTTTACTGGAAAAGGTTTTTGTTTTCACTGGCATGTGCATTAACCACATGACCATTTGAGCTTCATGGTGAGAGTGCACATCGCCTCTAAGCTTGCACTTATACCTGGGGCCTATAATATTGGTATTTGTTCATGATACAGTATGTCTGCCCGGTGTTATCATTATCAGTAGTCACTATTAAATCACTCTTAAATCATTCTTAAAGCACACTTTGCAGATGTACAACATTTTTATCAAATTGCATTGTTTATTAAATGTTATTTGCATTTCGTTTTTTATGTTCATTTAGTTGATGTGTTATTGCTTTTGTAAAACATCTGTGCAGCAGAACTCGGCAATCATCATCATGGGCCAGAAAAATCAGACACACTCTGCTTAGTGTTGCATTGGCAACATCCTCTAACAGTGACAAAGCAGCCATTGTATCATTACGTGCGTTTTTCTTATCTCCACATTAGTGTATGATTTGTTGACATTATGTAAACGGATTCACTCACGCTAGGATAAAAATCTGAATGAACTTGTCGGAGCTTTCGTGGCACTCATGAATAGGAAGTTGAAGTTGTTCCAGACAGGACGTCAGTTTAGTAAAATGGTCTTTGCACATATTTTCCATCAGAAATAAAGTTTACTATTATTATTACTGAATTAAAAATTGTGTGCGCTATATCGTTGACTTGAGCTGCAGCGGCTGCTTCTCAGTCCCGAACATAATGATCTCGTTCCCACGACATAAGGATGTCGTTCCCGCACGTTCGTTAAGTTGTGGCCACGAAAATTACAAAAATATATAAAGATACAGGAAGTGTGGAAAGAAAAATGCTCCACTTGCATGTTTGCTTTGGTGGTTGTTGTAATAGCGGAAGACCTTGTGTTTTCACAAGACCGGAGGGATTGCATGATATGAGAATGTGGGAAGTGTTTGATCCCAGAATCCAACTCCTCTAACCTGAAATCCAAGTGTGAGCCTCTACAACGCGAGATGAAAAAACATCCGCAAATGCCCGTCTTTCAGTGTTTGATGTATAATGTGTTCAGTCTTTCCAGATGCGTAGTGTCCCAGAAATTGACAGGAGACTGTCTGTATGTGTTGTTATACACTGTGTTTGTGTGTGTGTGCCTGCACAGAAATCGCCACCAGGCTGTCCCCAGAGTGCTGTGAGCGGCTGGTAGAGAGCGGAGCGACCCTGGTCATCTTCACCCTCATCCGCTGCTGCAACAGGAGCGTCCCCTGCATGGACGTCATCACCTACTCCATCCAGATCCTCCTCAACCTCTCCAAGGTACCTGGCCCCAAGAGCTGGCAGTCACTGCTCAGGGTTTGAAACAGAAAATCTTGCAAGAGGCTGTTCCTTATTGATATTAAGGCTACAATATGCAACTTCTCGCCTCGAGGCAGGAAGTGTAGTTTATTTTTCATCTTGACACGTTTAGCATCGCTGTTGTTTGTTTTCTTACTGCTTTCCTACTTTGTTGTTGTTGCTGTGACTTCCCTGCACTGTGGCCACGAGCCTCACCTTGATAGCCACATTCCAGCTCACTGCTGGCCACACTCACACCAAACAGTATACAGCCCCAAAACATCCCCAACATCACTGAAAAGCCAGTTTCAGGCAAACGGGGGGGATTTAGGCATGAACACACAGCGCCACAGGCAGACACAGACCAATCATGTAAAATATATTCTGTTTATTTATTGTCATTTTAATGTGAAAAAAGTCACATATTACAGCTTTAATGCTGACTTAATGCTAACAAAAATTACAAAATGTCCACTTTTCAAAAGGAAAAAGGTAGTCACACACTTTTTAAACAGCTGTGAAGCGTGACTGGCCTTTCATCTGGATGTGTAGGGCCTATGCTATGCACTTAATTGTATAGAAGGATGCATTCTATTTTTTTTTATACAGATAGTGACTGGAACTAGAGTGTGATGGTGGTGCAGCTTGGCATGAGGAGTGGCCATTATGTGTTCTAGTGTATAAAGTTTATTATACCACAGTTACTAATGCTCGTGTACTATATGAAAAGGGTTCTGCGCACAAGTGAACCTACATAGGAATAAACAAAACAGGGAGCGAGAAGAGGAGTAGTTAGGTCCTCGGTTGCCCAATCAGTTGTCATGGCAACCAGTCACATGTCTGATGAAGCATGGGAATTATCAGCATGGGAGGAATGCATCCTCGACCAATCAGATTGCAGGAACATCTGCTCCTCCAATGAAACAGACCAACCAGGCGAATCCAGGTGTAAGCCTTATTGCTCTCACCTATTAAAACCATTTTAATAAACTCATTTTACTTGACTGCAGTTTAGAATATACCAGTGAAAAAAACACACATTATATTATGGCTGGGACTATCACCCTGCTGCTTTCTGCTGTATCCATTTTGCAGCTCATTTTTCAAGTCAACTTCTGCAAGATTCATTTTTTTTTTGTTAAAATGTATGTCATATACACATCTATGGCCTTGTGTAGAGCGATTAATGCAAATAATGTTCTCATATTTTTGCATCTTATGTTTACATTCTCTTTTACTGCATATTTTTTAATATTTTCCTGTATATTCTCATATTGCATATATTTCTCCATTCAGTGGTAGATTATGTCATGTTGTGAGACAAATTTGGAACAGATGACGGCATTTCAGAGAACGGGAAGATCCACAAGGTCACGCCACTAAACCGAGAACCGCTATCATAACAGGACGTCTGCCCTCAGTGTGAATCTGGGTTTAGCAGAACTGAAATTGGGACTTTAGGTAGTTAATACAGCGGAAGTGAAAGTGTGCGAGGAAGTGAAAGATCGGACAGAGGGGCTGCAGAAGAAATGCGGTGACCTTCTCTGCCGCGTCCTCAGCTGAACCCCTTGGCATTAAACATACGAACTTCGCTCTTGTATCTGAGACTTTAATTAAGATTAGGTTTTAAAGCCATCAGAAACCAGCGCGGGCCTCTACTGAGCAGTTGTTCTCTCATTTGAGACTATTATTAGGCTATTACTACAGGGGGTGGAAAAGGCGTCCGTGGTATTGTGTGATTAAAACAGTGATTAAAACAACAATCCAAAAATAAATATCAGAATGAATTGTCCAGAAACCGCATCCGTCCTCCTCCTCGTCCTCTCACACTGAGCAAGCTCGGATGAGAAACGGCAGAGAAGTGGAAGGGGAGGAAGTATTCCCGCTACTACGAGTGAAAGGATGATGGCGCTGTTTGCTTTCCCCAATCATTCACACTGAATCCCAAAAATTTTTTTTTAAGGTAACAGAGGATGCAATCACCAATTTAGTGGGATGTAATGGAAAAACGATATGAGAGCTTGTGTTATGAATTACTCAATGAATTGCTCACAGGGAGTAAGTAAAGTAATATTACTTTTAGATTAGTTGTTTTGGTTGATGTCTTTCCATTTTCTTTATTGACATCCGAGGCATGATGAGACAATGCTTATTCCTTGAAACTGTGCTTCAGCGTTATATTTTCTTTATTCTGCCATGCTGCATTTTAATCTTTTGGCGCCAACTTTTATCCCCACCCCTGGTCCAAGTTTAGGAGTAAGTGATTTTAACCCTGTGTTTATTCTCTTTCCCTTCTTCCTTCCAGTACCATAAGACCATCGAGGCAGTGTACGCGGTGGAGAACTCTGTGGAGACGCTGCTGGACCTGTTGCAGAGGTACCGGGAGAAGGCGGGCGATAAGGTGGCGGAAAAGGGCGGCAGCATCTTCACCAAGGCCTGCTTCCTCCTGGCTCTCCTGCTGCAGGACCGGCACCGGGCTCTGGTCCGTACCCTACCAAACACCCTAGATTCTGATCGCAGACTTCAACCTGATCGAAAGAAATCCCTATCGCTATGCTAGAACCAAATAGATAATTTCGAGTAAGACATTCACAAGTACTTTTTGTAAATGTAATGTAAATAAATGTGTCTGTCTGGGTGTTTTTAGGAGGTTAGGAAGCTTCCCAAGGCCGTGGAGAGGATCCGCAGTATTTACCGCCTCACTGCCCGCAAACACAAGATGGACGCGGAAAGAACGGTCACCAAACAGAAGATGAACGCGTCCGTCAACGGGAGCTTCCTCGTTCAAGCGACGCCTCGTAAATCCCGACCGGTGCCAAAGTAAGTTTGCGTTTTTGTTTGTATGTGTGGGTGTGAGAGATAGAGATTCATATATTTGAATATTTTTGCAGCGGTAATTGACATTCCCCGTGTTATGTTTTTGTTTTTCAGATTTGCACCAGACTGGGTTCTCAGAAAGGATAAGCTCAAAGATATTGTCGACCCACTCAGAGCCATTCAAATGGTGGCAGATACGTTGTCAATTGTACTATAAAAAAAAAACAAGCTTTTTATTTTCTAATCATCTTTTTTTTTTTCTGAAAATTTTTCTGTAAGTTTTATGTACTGTTTTTCTGCAATTCCATCTCGTACTTGTAAATATTAAAATGGATTTGTTTCTTAAATATGGGCCCATTTAATGTGTCTTTCGAATGTGTTGAGCAATATTTTTTACATGTGACTATTAACTGGAATCATTGAGGTTACATAATGAGCGGTTGCATAATGTTTTGCAAACTTACACTGCACCTACTCTTAGGCTGGAAAAGTCTGGAAAAGATTGTTAAAAGTTTGTGGAATTGCACTAAAAACTAGGGAGACTAATGGAAAATTATTTTTGTTTAGTCCCGATACAAATGACTAGACATTTCAGTGTAGTCGTAGACCCGCTGTCATTATGTAGTGGGCTAGTGGTCATGTTGACTAGTAATTATCAGCATTCATGATGCTGAAAGTAAGACATGAAGTCGTGACATAACAGACAGATAAATTTCCAACCAATGAATCCATGTTTTTAGCTAGATTACTGCCATGTGTGGATAAAATCAGGATTAAAGTCATATGTGACATTTTACAGGCACAACAGAATAAAGAACAGGCTGATGAGCAAATAGGCCATGCAAGTTTATTTACTCCCATTATCTGTTATTCACATGTTTGTTCTGCCAGGGCATTGCCATCACTTCCAGTTAGCTAAACCACTTACAGGCACATGGGCAATAGCAGAACACCATTTGTACACATCTGACGCATTTCAACATTGCCAACTGGTCTTCCTTTTGTACACCTAAATGTAACATGATCACTGTGCATTGTGTACAGTTTAGCCCCATGGAAAAATCGGAATCCAATGTTGTTTGTCTTCATGACTTGGTCTGTCACAACGCAGGGCTCTGGAAGAAAAACATGAAAACCATAAGTGTAATTGAAGGATTTAATATAAATGGTATTGCATCACCATGGCAAGGCAGTACATAATATGTAAAACTGGTGTTTTTATGGTAAATCTAAAAATGGAAGGGTAGACTTGATGCAAAAATATATGTATTTAAACCAGTGTTTCGACATAAATGTCTTCCTCAGGGAAATAGATAAGTGTTGCCTTAAATAACGACAGGCAGGCAGCAACCCTCGTTTTCACAAGATAGTTTCTTACTCTGCTGTGGTTGGCACCTCTCCAGTACTGGCACGTGTTCTTTTGTTCCTTTTTGTCCAAATCATAAACGAAAGATGGATGATTTTGACTACAAATTCATCTGCTGCACATGAATTTGGATTAATCTAGTTTGAGTTCAACTGGGGCCGCCCATATTAAAATTGCAAGCACTTTTAGCAAAGCATTCTGGATTGAGGTGGGCATCACATGGTGTATCTCAAATCATTTTGAGGATTCAGTTAGGATTTTAACAATCCTAACTGAAAGTTTGGCCATGACTTCTAACTTTGGTGCATGTTTAGTTTGAGACATTTTGTGGTGTATGTCCACCTTGCAAGCACAAATGGGTCTTAGATCCAAGGTAGCTCCTGACCTGGAAAAGTCATGGTATTTTAAAATAGTACTGTACACCCCTGGGGAAGTTATGAAACATGATAAAATGGAGAAAAGTTTTGGAAAAGTCATGACATTTATTTGTGAAGTTTATGATTTTTTTAATTTTCTTGAATATGGTCAAATGTCACAAAAAGTTGTGAAAAGGTGTGCGAAGCCTGTATATCAAAAGTTTTTATGATATACAGGCTTTGCAAAAGAGTTCAAGCTTAGTCAAACTGCAGGGTGACCTATACATCTCTATATGTCAGACCTAACTGGGCCATTCCAAGATACTGATCTTTCTTTCTTCCATTCCTGGCTTGATTTGGCTCTGTGCTTCAGAACATTGCCACGTTGAAAGATGGAATATTTCTTGAAATTGATCTTTTTTTGCAGAGGGCAGCTGATATCCGCCAAATAACTTGGTATCTGTAGCTATTCATGACTGTTCTTGAATTTATTTTAATATCATTACTTGCAGACAAAACGTGGGTTTGTCATCTCTGGAATAATATCATGAATTGTCATAGTTTATAGTTTAAAAGAAGCTTCATAGAAAAATAATTTAACCTCATAGCAAATAAATGGTAGCAAAACACAAGTAGCAGATTCCTGAACAGTGAGATGGGATAAATGGCATGACAGTATCAGTGTTTGAGTCTGGCCTCCATTTTCAGCAGTGACATTCTTGCCCCTTCCCTCTTTCAAAATTATGAGGCGAGGAAGTAGTGATGAGTGGAAGGAAGGAGATCAAGGAAAAGCCAAGCTAAAAATTCCCGGTGGCAACATTCAACCTACACATTTTTGCCTTCAAGGACAGTCCTGGACTATCCGTATTGGCCTTGCATAAAGCAAAGCAGAATTCTGAGAAAGGGAAATGTTTTATTTACACTGAAGCTACTATGAAAACCTGAACACAACATACAAACATATTTTTCTTCACCTGATTTTTCCGTTTTGATTCCTCATCATCTTTGCGTATTTCTTTGAAATTAACAACTGATCTGACAGTGATGATGATCTATTTCATGATTTTGCCTGGTCTCTTAACCTTCACAAACATGGTTTGGACTGTCCTAGGCTGTAGTAATTACATGTGAATTATTATGAGTACTATTCCCTCCTAAATGAAACTGAGCAGAAGTGTTACTTACTCAGGCATCTCATCTCTCCAACCCATTCACCGTTGTAGCAGGTTTTGTGAGACTGACCATCCAGGGTGTAGTAACTCTGACAGACGTATTCAACTCTTTCACCGTGGGCATACAGTCATTTCACAGAGTCCTTGATGTCTCCATCTGCAAGGAGTGGTGGCTGTCCACAACCCACAGGTGCTGAAAGAAGAAAGAGGAAGTAAATTTATAGACTTTACAGTGACAGACCTTTTGGGTAAGAGTTGGGAAAACACTTTACTGTAGTTTCATGAGCAATTACACAATATATCACACATATATTGTCACATATTGTCGGTGCACCCCTTTAGCATGTCATTCAGTTTTACATTCAATCAAATTTTTCCTAAAACAGTGTTAAATTCAGTCCAGGCCAGGTGAATGATAGGCCTTTTGGTATCAGCAGAATCAGCTGCATAAATATTTATAAAGTCTAATTGTAGTGTAAAATGCAGCTGTAATCTGAAGCATTATCCAACATTCTTACCGTCCTGTGATAAAGAAACATCCACGGTCATCCACAGGACAAGAAACCAAAGCAGTAGAGAGAATCTCATGGTGACGACCCAGGATGTGGACTCACTGTAGCCAGGAATTACTCCATAAACAAAATGAGTGTCTGTGGCTGAGTTACTGTTTATCCTCAAACAATTGTGGATATCAAAGTTCTGCACAGTGGGATGGCACACATTTGTACAAAAGGGTGTGGAAAAACTGGCTCAGTAGCATGGACACGCAAGTATTCTCTCTGACTTGCATTCACAAATGCACGCATATACGTAGGAATGTACATAAACACAATAAACACATAAACACATACTTTCATTTTATGTTAATTCATATATTTTCTTAGTGTTATGAGGAAGCCTTCAACCCAAACACAGCTAGTCATAGATTATCATCATATCAGTGGACTTTAGGACAGATGGACTGGCACAGATAGCCAGGTTTGAGGAGTAACAGGTTACATGTAATCCGATCACAGTAATCTGATTACAAATAAATGCTAACTACAATCCTAGCAGCGATGTGCCAAATTCAAACTGTCAACCCAAACAAACCCAGCATTTTTACAATATGACATTATGGCACGGTAAAAATTCATATTGAAAAAGATTTGGAAGCTGTCTTGAACTGATATCAGAAAGACATTTAAGTCCTGGTTTCACTGAACGATGCAGGCAGCAGCTGTGGACGACTTCAGACTCGTCTCAACTTTCATTTTGTGCTATACTTACATGTGTTTTCATGTAACGTTGGTGCAGGCCGTCTATCAACATCATCTATTCAAAATGTTCAACACTGTGAAAACCGTCATTTTGAAAAAAGGTATTTCTTGTTGGATTATCCAAAAATGTTTTTGAAGGAAACAATGCATTTAGATTGGGAGATTAGCTGCTAAAAAAATGCATGTTGTATTTTGTAACATTGGTTGACTTCTAACAGCTGGTAAATTGGAATAAATTGTTTAACTGTGCAATCGATTAATTTTAAAGGTAAAGTAACCGTAAAAAAAAATAACAAAGTCACATTTGATCATTAATTTAAAGTGTTTGGGGACATGGAGTTTTTGTTCAAAACAGAGTACAAGTCAGGATTGTGAAAGCCAGAAATCTCAGCACCTGATGAAGTAATCAATGAGTCATTGGTATTCATAAATCTATCAACCTCCTGTAGATATATTATAGTCATTTTGTGTTTTGGAACAGTCAAAATTTTTAACGTAATGCCCCTTTAAACACTCACCTAAATAGATAAAAATGACTTCCTATTCATCAGTCATGTCTAGCAAATAAATATATGTTGGCAGCCATGTGAAATCATGCAAATCGATAATTATTGTATCAATATCTTCTTGGAAAAGTGTGACATATATCAATATGGAAAATCTGGAAAATATAGAGACAGAAAACAGGCTGATTGAGTAGACGACCATGTATGTTTTATTAAAATTGAGACAGAGGATCAGTGCATAACAGCAACTCTTTACTCTGGTTATTCATTTACATGTTTGTCCAGCCAGCTCATGGCCATCACTTCCAGTCAACTAAAACTGCTACTGGCAAGAGGGCAGTGAAATCTCACCATCATTACACCTCTGACGCATTTCCAGCCTGCCGTCATGTCTTCCTTTGGCGCAACTAAACGACATTTCATCATTGTGTTCTGCATACAGTTTAGTTTGATATGTATATCTGAATGCAATATTATTTTTCCTCATGTCAGCTTCGTTCACAGTGCAGGGTTCTGCAAGAGATAATGGAGAAAAAAGATTCTGTTAATGTCAGGAATGACTGTAAAGCAAACTGCACACACCCACTGATAGAGTTTAGGCATTACAGATTTCAGAGGCTGCCATGTTACAGAAGCTCCACAATCCTGTTCTATGGCCACCGCAAGGTAACTGTTGATTCTATGGCAGCTGACATTTAGAATAGTTTATCATCTTGGTGATGACATTGTTGCAAATTTGCAACCAAACATGAGTCTGAGTTTTAAACAAAGGTCAGTAACACACTACAACCTGGACAAACTGTATCTGCCAGTGTCTCTCACATCTCCATTTTCAGATTTTCTAATACTGTCAATGACAGCTGCAATTTTTCTTTGTCTATGGCAATTTTCATGACCACAGGACCTAGTGAGACCTTTCAAATAGCTCTGTGTGTTCAGTAGATGCTCCTTGTGTCCTTTTCTACATATCTGTCAGTGAAGAGTATCAGCTGCATTGGCATAAATGAGCAAAATGCACATCTATTTTTTCATTTAAATCAAGCAAAATGTTTGAAGATGTGGGTTTGTTCTTTCTTGCCAGATAAATGTCATGATTATAAAGCCTAGTGTCAGTGTTAGCCACACTTAACGCTTACTGTGTCTTTTTCATCAGTAAAGGATGCTTAAATGAATCAAATGGGGACATGCCACAACTGCAAAACCTTTTGGTAATTAAAATGAAGATGAATTGTGATTCTACAATATCATTGCTCAGACTGCAAAATAAATAAGAAATACTCAGGGAGAAATGTAACTTACTGAGGCATCTCATCTCTCCAGTCCATTCACCATTGTGGCAGGTTTTGTGAGACAGACCATCCAGAATGTAGTAAGTCTGACAGATGTATTCAACTCTTTCACCGTGGTCATACAGGTATTTCACAGAGTACTTGATGTCTCCACCTTCAAGGAGTGGTGCCCGTCCACAACCCACAGGTGCTGAAAGAAGAAAGAGGAGGTAAATTTATAGACTTTACATTGACAGACCTTTTGGGTTAGAGTTGGGAAAACACTTTACTGTAGTTTCATCAGCAATTACACAATATATCACAGTTACATATTGTATGGCATGTAATAAAGTTGGAATTAAAAAGGTGCATCAACAATGACCTCCAGTCAGTGATCACCATAAAGCAAACAACCACCAATTTGAACAAAAATCTATATCTATAATCTATATATTTTCAGTCCCTATCTTCATATAACTTACATCTGTTTGATACTAGTTATGATATGGATATATAATTTATCATGTACTATATTGTGAATTTATGCAGCAAAATATACATACAATTTAAGTCAGGATTGACGTTAAATATGGAAAAAAAATGTTGGGAATGCAGACTCCATATCCCTTAATAAATTTGTCCATTGATGAATTGATTGATTGATTGATTTGACATTATTGAACCATTTTGTTATTGTTAATCACATGTCATGTCAAAAACCATGCCATGTTTCTCACAAATAAAAAGGTGGGTTGACCCTCATCCCTGAGTATGACACATATCCTAGGAAGTATGAAACACAAAAGCAAGGCCTTTGATGTCACAATGCATTGTGGGCAACATCAGACAGAAAGGTCAGAGTTAATCTTTTCCCATGAGTCCCCAAGATAAAGAGTAAGAAGACAAGAAAGGGATTTACCTCCACATGTTGGAATGTAATCACTCCACTGTCTGTTTGCTAAACATTCAACCTCTGCACTCCCTTGAAGAAACTGTCCACGGGGGCAAAAAAACCTTAACTTGCTGCCTTGTCTCATTACTCGGCTTGTCACTCTGGTGGTTAATCTCACACTGGCAGGTATGTGTGGGACTATGCAAGCTTCTGTTTTGAGGAAAAAAATATGAAACAAATTTGTTTCATTTTATTTTGGATGAACAGTCACATGTTGGACTTGAGATTTGACTCATTTAGGATACATTTAACATACATCTATACAGTAAATACAGTAAATAATATATAGTTGATGTTTTTGCAGTACCAATAATCATTGCATATAACTTCAATATTGAATTGAACTACAAAAAATATATGAGAAATATAATCTTCCTCTGGCACCATGAGTGGACACTACAAACTGTATGTGTTAAAGTCCCAATCCAGATTTTTGAGTTTATCAATTATGGGTATATACACATATTCTTGAAGGATGGTAATTTTTAATTTAATTGGTTTATTTTTTCAGGGACAATGCACATCAATCAACAGTCAAACTGTAAATGAGCTAGAGTTAGCCAGAAAGGCTAGTTTTCATCTGCTGTAGCTGGCCAGATGTTTAAAAAGCAGCCTAAAATTTAAAATAAGATAGAATTAAAATGCATGTGTTACAGAGATAAAGAGCTAAGTAAGTGACACAAGAGAGACAATAAAACAAGAAAGGACAGATTAGCAGACAATGGCATGTAGACAAAACAAATGCACATATAAGCATAGCGTACATAAGACACTAAAGCAGAGCGGACACAATAACATAGACTATAGCATGCGTCGGACAGAACAAACACACCTACAGTAAAAGCACATATATGACACCAGAGCACATAGCATACACATCAGCACGGACAAATGCACATACTAGAGGCAAGACAAGCAAGCAGGACAAGACAGTTGGCAAGATGTTGGCAGAAGCATCAGTTGCAGTACTAATGTATACATGTCTGGCTATTAATAAGCCATCATTTCAGCGGCCCTGTGAAGGAACGGTAAGTACTAAGTTCTCTAATATGCGCTGGTACTGAATTCCATTCCTGCGACACCTTAACTGAGAATGCAGAGTGGCTAAAGGCACTTTTTCTAATGGGTACAACAGTCTCCTCGAGTTGAAACTCTGGTTGCCCGGTTGGTATTTGACCTGTGTGATGAATGTTTGAAGCGGAGGGGGAGCAGTGTTATGCAAGATTTTAAAGACAAGACAAAGATTTGCATACTTAATTAGATTATCCCAACTCAAAAGTTTATGCTTTCTTAAAATGAGGCAGTGGTGGTAGGTGTTTGACTTCCCGTCCAAAACTTTGAGAGTTTGTTTGTACAATGTTTCAAGTGGCTTAAGTGTTGTTTTATTAGCTTGTGCCCAACTTGTCAAGCAGTATGTGAGGTGTGAGATTATCATTGCATTCATATATAACTTGACTGCATCAGTGGTCATTGAATTTCTGAGTAATCTGAAGTTAGATAAATTAATTTTAACCCTATGACATACTTTCTTCACATGGGATTAGAAAGATAACTGTGAGTCGATCAGGATGCCCACATATTTAAACTCAGAGACAACTTGTAGTTTTTCTCCTGATAGCATTATGTCTGGTTCTAAAGTGGTTCAGTACATGGTGCAGTACTTAAAACTATATTTAAAAAAAATATTCACACACTGTCAGGCTTTGAGCTCTTTGTTGAACAGCACTCTTTGTTCCTTGGTAAGCCAGTGGATAGATGTGACTTTAGTGCTAAGGCACATGCCATGTTCTGCTGTGGGGTTGAATCTGACCTGTGACCTATCTCCCATGTCATCACCCCTCTCTCTCCCATCTCTCCTGTCTCTCACTACTGTGTACCATGTAATAAACCAGAGATACCTTAAAGATACCTTAAAAATATAATCTTTTGAAAAAGTCCTGTGTTCCTTTGTAAGCCAGTGGATAAACATGATGTTAGCGCTACACTTTGTCCCTTTGGAAGTTGAATCCATGGATCATCTGGGAAAATCTGGATGGGGCAACACTCTCCCCTCCCTGAACAAATACTGCTGAGATGAGTTTTTGAGAGGGTGGGTTTGAGATGGTTTTTTTCAACCCGTGACCGCCCAATCCGACACATACACATATCCGAACCCGCCCGACCCATTTTCATACACATAAAACAACGACCCGAAACTGATCTGCAACCCGAAAAAAAACAAAACTGTATGACAAGCAAACTATCTTTTTTTTTTTTAACTTTTCTGAAAGTGAACATACCACTGCAAGTTGGAAAGTGGGCATCCCACTGCCCAGTTTCCAAACATTCAACCTCTTCCACCCCTTCCAGTGAATATCCAAGACCACACTCAAACTGTAATTTATGTCCTTGCTTCGTTGTTTCATCGGCTGATGGTAGTCCAGTCACAATCAGATGAGGGTGCATCACCTCAGCTTGACAAGCGATATCTGAAGAGAATAAAACATGCATGATCAATAACAAATACCACTTCATAAGCTCTCTGTACACTAGAAAGTATCATGCTGGCTTCTTCTCAAATGAAAATACAATTTGTGGTGCTGTGAGCACTTTTTATGAATGAAATGCATTATTTTATGCATTATTATTATTAGCATACTGTACGTACTGTACTTGGGAATAATTATCCTTTTACAAGCATTCTACATACTGAATGGCTGGTGGTAATCATTGCTGTTTGCATGATTTCATATGCTTCTGCATTACGTGTTGAATTATGTTTGTATCTTCATTTTGAAAGTAAGAAAATAACATTTTTGGATCATTCTTTCAATTAACGTATTGGCTACATGTCATTTTACAAGTTATCATTATAAGATGATCCAATAATCCATTGTGTTGGCAAAGGACTGGCAAAAGGACAATATGTACTATGTTTGCTATTGTGGGTGAGCAACACATTCTGTTCTGCCATCTTTATTCACCTGTCATCCCACTACACCCCTCTCTTCTACACCCCACCCAAACCAAAACGGGGCCAAAGAAATTTGAATGTATGAAAAAAAATTGGAATTAATGAAAGAAACTGCATTTAGGAAAAAAGAAACTACAATGGAAAACCCTTTTTTCACTTCTTTGTTTGCGTTTAAAGCTTTTTTCAGTTTCACAATTTATTTTTTCCATTTCCAAAATAAGATACAAATGTCATTGTATATGGCGGCAAATGCAAGAAATACAGTGTCTTCTTCAAATACCTTGACACAGTGGGTTTGGTGTCCACCCATCCCTTGTGCATGTGGCCTCCTTCCTGCCATCTGTGGTTTTGTAATCTCCTATACATCTATAACTTACAGTTTCATTCAACCTTCTCCTTTGCCAGTGGTAGGAAGGAGTCCACTGATAATCCACATGTTCATCATGTATATCGGCACATATTACCTCTAAAATAAGAAAATAATTGTGTCAGTGGGAATCATCTGAAGTAAATCAAAATCAGAATAATAATTATTGGAGTTAATGAACAATCACAGTAAAACACGACAACTTCAACAAAAGCTCAAGACCTTGGCACACCGGTGACTCATCCCATGTTCCATCGTCTTTGCAGGTAACCTGTTTCGAGGTGTGTCCTGTGGTAGCAATCCAGAACGTCTCTGCACATGTGACTGTTACTGTGTCACCAGGTGAAAACACACTTTTGGAGTTGGGTTCATAACTGGTTCCCGTCATTGGTGGCAGTGCCAACCCACATTTTATTGCTGCATTGGTTGGGAAATTAAATGTGTAGTATGTTAGTTTGTTTTAATAAGAGGAACTACCATGACAACCATCCGATATCATTCTTTCAGTATTCAACGAGATCTAAATAATAAAAATAAGGCCTAATATTGTGCATCTTGAAGGTCCAATTAGAGTAGGCACATATTTGTTATTGCATTGAAAACGCAGGATTTCATTTTCTTGGTACTATTAATATTTGCATTTTCACTTATTTAGTTACTTGAGATCCCAAATTGATAGTTAACTTCATGAGAGCGATATGAGACTGATTTTTAGGTATTGTAGGAACGTTTATTTTATCACTTATGCCACCTTATGAAAAATAATAACTCTTCATAATCAGTGCCACTGTGTGTTAGGACCCCATATTTCGTACATTAATATTACCCACGTGGGAGGATATCAGCTATATATTTTTATAGTGCCCCATGTGAGGTCAGTATTGTTAGTTATTCATGCTTTTGTAATATTCACACTATAAAATAATAATCAGTTACGTGCATAACTATGGTTTAATGATACAGATCCTGAACATTTAAATTTAGCATCTCTCAGTTCCGCCACCAGGTGGAGCCATTTCTTCCCAGAGCAGAAGCCCTGTACTTGCAGGTAGTGCATTGTGGTAAATGGTGTTTAATTCCAGAAAAATTTAGCTTCAATACTAGTTTAGTTGTTAACTTTAACCATGATTAATCTAACTGCCATTTTGAGCCACAGCGAGCCACCGGCCCTGTGAAGCCACAAAGCCAGAGAGTTTTTATACCACAAGGTGTCACTGCCAAGCATTTCAGCTTGTGTAGATCGTTATGCATTAAGCTTTATCCCACATAGCTATAATGTGCCACAATTCAGCTTTGCATTCTTTTCAATAGGCCCCCTTACTACTGTTGTAACTAAACCCAGTAAACGGTGGTGCTGTAGCTAACCCTGTACTACAGTAAAAGCCCCTCCCAAAAGGTATTAAAACTATGAGTATGACCAGGCCGTTTCAGTTAAGCTTAAGGCCAGTGACCTGACCAACTATGTTGAAAAGTGCTATGAAAATTCCACCATCCTATGTCACAGGCCTGGGCTTACACAAGCCTCTAAGGGCTAACATCAGTCAAGACCAATGATCTAAGCATCCATCTCCCATTGGCACAATTCATTCTTCATCACATGAATATGGGAAAAGGAGGTTTCAATTTGACTCAGGCAACTCTGATCAACAGTCCTCTTCTTTAGAACCTTACTATCCAGAGCACTCTGAGACTCATTTGGGTACTCCAAAACCAGTCCTTCTCTCCATTTGTCTCAGTACTTAAATCAGGGATGGGCAACTTGTGTGGTGATGGGGGCCACAAAATGTAGAACTGATTATCAGGGGGCCGGAACGTGCGCACGCGCACACAATACACACACACACACACGCACACACACACACCTGTAGTCAACCCATTTTGCGCCTATAGTGTTTCTATAATCATTCAGTCACTTCCTATAATAACTGTGCCTGTAGTGTTTCTATAATCATTCAGTCACTTCCTATAATAACTGCGCCTATATTGTTTCTATAATCATTCAGTCCTAACTGCTATAGTGTTTCTCTGGGAAACACTGGATGAATGCTGCATCCCAGCCGCTGCTGAGTTGAAAGCTTCGCCCGGTCTACTACAGGCAGAAATTTGCGGCATGTTCGGACGTTTCTGTGTGATTTTCAACGTTTTTTTTTTTCGAGTGTTCATGAGCGAGTTTTCTTTTGCCGTTCATCTTTCGCTGGGTAACAACTACTGCTGGACAACGTCCTGTGAGGCTTCTGCTGTCTGGTCAACAAGAAACCTACGAGTCCCATTCCCTTTTGATAGAGCACCCCAGTAGGTGGGGCTCTCTAGTGATCAAACAGAGTATTACAGTCAAAGAAAGTCTCAGTGAAATTAATACTTGATATAAAAAATATCTTAGGGCTGGGAATCGATTGAAAATTAACTAATTAATCACACAATTTTCTGTGATTAATCACAATTAGTCGCTTTTTTCCCCAAAATTATTAATTGACCAAATTTATCACTAAATCACCGAATTAATGTAGAATCAGCACAAAGAAACTATATTTGAAATCAAATACTATTGTTTGATGCCATCTTTTTTAATTGAAAACAGACTCTCCCCTGTGAACTACAGATCAGTAATTTCTATCAAAACCACCAAGATTCAGCTTGAAAGCCATTTTTCTTTATATGCACTAACTGAAATAATAACAAAAGCTACAGCTGAAAAGTGTCAGTTGAAACTTTCTGCCTAAAACTCATCCTGTCCTTCTCCATCATTAGCCAGGATGGCTTGGCTGGTCAGCCACTACAGAAAAAACAAAACAAAACAAGCACAGCTATGTACAATAGTACAGACTCACATCGCCCTCTAGAGGCCTGTTAACAAACTGTGGATGGCAGACCGACTACTTGACCGACCTGAAAATGCCTCTTCATGCTGCCATGGGAAAACAAGCACAGATCCTGTACAGGTCCACTAACGTTACTTCAATACCACAAGGTAAAAATGTTACCTACTTTTAGAATTTGTTGGGCAGCAGAAGACGCTACTTACACATGCCCGTATGGTGCAAATTGTGGAATGTTAAGTTTCACTTTTGTTTTCAAGGAGAGACTCGGGATTGAATACAAAGCTGCTGGTCTGCTGGTCATCATCAAATGACAGACATGATGTGATGTGACATCAGGTGCATTCGAGATCCATTTTGATCCATTTCTATTCATTGACCAACTTTTATTTTGTATATGGGAGACACTGCATCTTGCAGCCAAAGACGCCCTCTGCTCTCGGCTGCACCATCTATGACTTAAATCAAGACGAATCAAGACTTTCAGAATCAAGCGCAGATACATACCTTCCTGTCTCTCTCACTCTCTCAAATAAAGCATAAAAATGCCAAAAATAAAAAAAAAGAAAGCACAATCCCACGTCTGACACCAGTTGTCGTAGTTTTGTTGTAGCTAGCTGTTGTACACCAGGAATCAATGGAGGCGAGGCAAACACACGCCACAACAAGTATGGATCTGTTATGTTCTGATAGGCTTTACTTGGCAAACTTTTACAGTTACAGAGTTACCTCAATGCTGATGATCACAGATGGAAATGGTCAGGCTTGTCTTACTGTTGCAACTGGGCACAGACAGAGACGGGAACTCAACAGCTAGCACACAGGGCAGACAGGAGACAACTAACAACGGGGAGGGGGAGAGGGACAAACATAAAGCTGTCTCCGCTGAACTGTAGAGCTACACCAATCCACGTTACAATAGTTTGTGCATTTAGTTTCTGGAAGTCCACACACAGGTGCATCATTGTTTTGTTTTCTCACCACCACAAAAGCTGACGAGTATGGAGACTTGGATTCCCTGATGATGCCTGCTTCAAGGAGAGTTTGGAGGTGCCTTTTGGCTGCTTGGAAGTCTTGAAGTTGAATAGGATGGGCTCTCTGTTTAAATGGTTTCTCATCTTTGAGCTTGATATGATGTTGGAACTTAACTCCTCCAGTCTACTTAATTACCCATCCAAAATCCTAAGTGTTATTGATTAAGTTGTCCAAACACCTTTGTCACTTTGCCTTTCAAGGCTTCTGTACCTCTTTAATGACTCAAATCTGATTTTCCCTTTTTCTGTATTATTTAGTATTTTTCATGGAAGCCCTGAAAGGTTTTTTTTTTTTTTTTTGGCGGCCAATTACTAAGTTTATCTCATTCGGACGAGTTACTAACTAATGGGCCAAACTCCCAAAAAGTCAGTGTAGCCCTTTAACAAGTAATTTAATTTAATATTCAGTAGCCCTATTAAAATCAAATTTGTCCTAAGTGGAACATTCTGCCAGTGGGGTAAGATAATTCAGCATTTTTTTTAGAAACAAATGTTCTTATCTTGAAAGTATCAAGAAGTATCAAGAAAAATTACACTTGATTTACGAAAATTCATTTTTCTCACTCCCATGGCAGACGTCTTTTTTGTGTGTTTTTTTTCAGCATATTCACTCCAGGTGAATGATAAACCTTTTGGTAGCAGCATAATAAGCTGCAGAAATATTTTGTTATTGTTAATTGCAGTGTAACTTACTCAACATTCTTTTCATTCTTGTGATAAAGAAACACCCATATTCATCCCATTCTTACCGTCCTGTGATACAGAAACATCCACGGTCATCCACTGGACAAGAAACCAAAGCAGTAGAGAGAATCTCATGGTGACGACCCAGGATGTGGACTCACTGTAGCCAGGAATTACTCCATAAACAAAATGAGTATCTGTGGCTGACTTACTGTTTATCCTCAAACAATTTTGGATATCAAAGTTCTGCACAGTGGGATGGCACAAATTTGTCCAAAAACTGGCACAATAGCATGGGCTCACCTCCAAAGTCCTCCCACAACCACACACACACACACAAACACACACACACACACACACACACACACACACACAAACACACACACACACACACACACACACACACACACACACACACACACACACACACACACACGTACAAGTATTCTCTCTGACATGCACTCACAAATGCACACACATATGTGGAAATGTACATGTGTACAATGCACAACACAATCTTTGCAAAACTCACCACACATCCATTTTATGTTAATCTTAAACAATCATTTTGAAAAAAAGATATTTCTTGATGGATTATTTGCATATTGTATTTTGTAACATTGGTTGACTCCTAACATCCGGTAAACTGGAATAAATTGTTTAACTGCGTAATCAATTAATTAAATAAATAACAGTCAGATAAAATAACAGAAAGTGACATTTCATCACTAAAATAACAGATAAAATAACAGAAAGTGACATTTCATCACTAAAATAACAGATAAAATAACAGAAAGTGACATTTCATCACTAATCCAAGAGTTGGGGGACATGGAGTTTTTGTTCAAAACAGAGTACAAGTCAGGATTGTGAAATCCAGAAATCTCCGCACCTGATGAAGTAATCAATGAGTCATTGTTATTCATAAATCTATCAACTCCTCCTGTAGATATATTATAGTCATTTTGTGTTTTGGGACAGTAAAAGTCAAACTTAGTCAAACTTACTGCCCCTTTAAACACTTACCTAAATAGATAAAAATCACTTCCTATTCATTAGACAGGCATGTCTAAAATAAAATACATAAATGTTGGCAGCCACTGAAATCATGCAAACCGATAATTACTGTATAGGACTTAATATATGGAAAATATGGAAAATAGACAGGTGAGTGACTAGACAAAATGTAAAAATAATGCAATTTTGTTGTACAATGACAATAAAGAGGAAATCTTTATGACCATGTATGTTTTATTAAAATTGAGACAGAGGATCAGTGCGTAACAGCAACTCTTTACTCTGGTTATTCATTTACATGTTTGTTTGTCCAGCCAGCTCATGGCCATCACTTCCAGTCAACTAAAACTGCTACTGGCAAGAGGGCAGTGAAATCTCACCATCATTACAACACTGATGCATTTCCAGCCTGCCGTCAGGTCTTCCATTAGTGCATCTAAACTCTATTTCATCATTGTGTCGTCAATACAGTTTCATATGTATATTTGAATGCAATATTATTTTGCCTCACGTTGTCAGTGCTCACAATGCAGGGTTCTGCAAGAGATAATGGAGAAAAAAAAGATTCTGTTAATGTCAGGAATGACTGTAAAGCACACACACTCACTGATTTGCCCAAACCCACTGTTTGGGCATTACAGACTTCAGAGGCTGCCATGTTACAGTAGCTCCACAATCCTGTTCTATGGCAGCTGCAAAATAAGAGTGATTCTATGCCAGCTGATGTATTAACCCATGTGAAAAATGATCAGTTATAGGTCACTATACTACCAGTTTAGAGGGACTCTAAACTCTACGAGTTGAGCCACCGGGGCGCTCCAAAAACATGAAAACTTAAAAAAAAAAATTGGGCAAAAACGAAGGCTTAATGTGGCTGACCTAAAATCAAAATAGAAAAATTAATCTTTAATTCAGGCATCAGGGAGATACTGTGGTGAAAATTTTAAGTTAAAAGTAAATCAGTAACATGGCCAAAAAAAAAACATGACAAGAAACCCAAATGAAAAAGAATGAAAATGATGACGAATCTGAAATAAATAAGGGGAACTTCTAATGCTAATTACTTACTAGCGTCAAATGGAAAACACTGGGTAGAAACCAGAATATTGTCTTTAAACTAGTGCTGTCAATCGATTAAAACATTTTATCAAGTTAATCACAATAATAGGCTGTGATTAATCGTGATTAATCAGAAGTTTAAAATACTAGTATTTACTTGTATTTTTTGGGGAGATAAACAAATACATGTGTGGTGTTGGAATAAAGAAATGCATGACAAACTGGTTAGAGGAATCCATTTTTTTTTTTTACTTTATTATAACATCTCAACTTAGTTTTGATGATTTCTGAATTAGAATTAGAATATATTGTGTATAGTCTTATTGATCTTATTGATTTTCCTTTCACTTGAAATATTCACCACAGTATTTTCTTCTATTATTTGTAGCCTACAGTGTGACAAATTAGGCTATTAGAGAGACATTAACAAGATTTTAAGTGCTAAGGCTATGGACTGACAATATTATTTGATCCATGTGAAAAATGATCAGCCGTACAGTACTGTGCAAATGTCAGAGACCACCCTTTCACTTATTTAATTTCCAGTCAGTCGGCCATTCAGTACAAACAATAATGCAGGAAACGCATATTTAACTGTAAATTACACAAAAGCCTCCAACACTAAGTATAATATCAAATCTATCAGTATTTAATTGTCCACTCTTTACTTCTGTGCACCCTACTGCCACTTTTATCTTTCATCCTTCCAATCTTAAAACCAATAAAAGTCGTCCCCAAAAGTGTCTGACATTATATTAGCACACTTTCCCTTCAAAAGTGCCACTAACACTCACACGTCTTTCTCTAGTTAACCACCAAATCCTCCTCTCCACACTCGCTGAGCTTGGCTTCTCAGGATCTGCTCTCCGCTGGTTTGAGTCCTACCTACCAGGGAGATCCTTTAGAGTGTCTCAGTGCTTGGACCCCTTCTCTTTTCAATATACACCACCTCACTTGGTGCAGTCATCCACTCACATGGCTTCTTATACCATTCATATGATGACGATACCCAGCTCCTCCTATCGTTCCCGCCAGGCGACCCCACAGTCTCGGCACGGATATCGGCATGCCTCGCCGATATCTCGGCGTGGATGAAGGAACGCCACCTTCAGCTTAACTTGTCAAAGACTGAACTCCTTGTCATCCCAGCCAGTCCCTCTGTACAACAACAGATCAGTATCCAGCTCGAATCAACTCAGCTCATGCCCACAAAGTCCAGAAACTTGGGTGTCATGATTGATGACCAACTAACCTTCAAGGAGCATGTGGCTTCTGTTGCTCGGTCATGCCGATTTGCTCTGTACAATATCAGGAAGATCAGACCCTACCTGTCTGAGCATGCAGCACAACTCCTAGTACAGGCGCTTATAATATCACGCCTTGACTACTGCAACTCCTTCCTGGCAGGGCTCCCGGCATGTACGCTCAAACCTCTGCAGATGATCCAGAACGCGGCGACGCGTCTGGTCAACCGGCCCAAAACAGCACATGTCACTCCACTGTTCATATCCTTCCACTGGCTCCCAGTTGCTGCCCGCATCAAGTTCAAGTCCTTGATGCTTGCCAACAAAGCAGCAACCAAAACGGCTCCGACCTACCTGAACTCCCTCGTTCAGGTCTACGCTCCCTCCCGCTCACTACGCTCTGTCTGGTGCTGCCACCACAACCAGGCCCTAAGTCTCTAGCCAGACTCTTCTCTTCTGTGGTGCCTCAGTGGTGGAACGAGTTACCAAACTCCATTCAATTCGCAGAGTCCCTCTCAATCTTTAAGATAAGGCTAAAGACCCAGCTCTTTAGTGAACACCTTCTACACCTGATGGACTGTGTAACCAGTCTCTATGCACTCTATGCATTGCCTCGCAGCAGTGTCTCGTAGCACCTATGTCCAGCTGGACCAGAACTTAGCTTTATGGCGCTTACTCTCGTTGTTCTCTCCTGACTAGAGCCTTGCTTGTGTTATATTGAAATCTCATGTGTATGTCGCTTTGGATAAAAGCGTCTGCCAAATGGGAAATTGTAAATTGTATTTCTGATGTGATGTGATATAGGATGATGAAGGGGAAAGTCAAAGGACAATAAGTGAACAGGAGTTTACAAAACTGGAGTTCAACAATTATTGCAAGTTATAGAGAAAATTGGACTCCTACCAACCTGGCAAGAGCTGGTACACCACCAAAAATATCTCCATCAGATAGACAGTCCTTAAAGCTTTCATCTTTGAGAGATAGGAAAAAATCAAGCTCCAGTCTTGCTTCAGATCTGAAAGTCTCCCGAAAAGAATGGAAGCTGTAATAAAGGCAAAAGGTGGACACACTAAATACTGAAAAAATTGCACTTAATGGCTGTTTGGACTGGAAATTAAATAAAAGGGTGGTCTCTGACTTTTGCGCAGTACTGTAGGTCACTAAACCAATACCAGTTCAGAGGGAACATCACTGATCACTGATACCATTTCTCATAGTCTACATTTTAACGGAGCAATGCCAGTCTTCAAACTAATGCGTGGATGTTTTAAGGGACACTGTTTTACAAAATCTCAGCCATTTAAGCATTAATCCAGGGCATATGAGGCTGCAGTAACATTGTCTTCACAAACAATAACCTCATTTAGCTTAATAAGAAATGAGTTATGATGAGCTTTGGGTGTTTTCTACCAGTTAGTAGGCTAGTAAGAGCAGGAAGATCTAAAATATGTTTTTCCATTTTTCTAGATTGTGTACCATCAAATACAACTAAAATTAAAAGAAAGATTACATGTTGCGTGCTGTTGAAAATATATTTTCCAGAGACCGCAGAATCGTGTTTAACCTGCTGTAGGCAACACTACAGAACCTCCTTTCAACACATTCAAGGGCGCTGACAGGGAATGATTGAAAAGCCTGTCAATCTTTGATCTGACCATTTGAAGAGCAGCACACACTCACCACTCGGAAACCCCGCCCCCTGAATGTTTTGTCCAAGAAAGGCAAAGGCAAATGTCAGAAATGCAAAGCAAAACTCAGAAACGCAAGCAAAAGCCAGGAAAAATGCAATCGCAGTTCAGGGCCAGCTCCTGTTCAAAGCATTAAATGATGACTTGATGTCTCATGCAGAATTCAGCTGCAATCTAGGTGAAAATATCACATTTTATTGCTTTGTTTCAAACTACACTTTTAAATTAGTTTGCAAAGACTGAGTTTGGATGCAAATGAGATTTCTTTGCCTTTCACATTTTAGCACTTTGTCATATTTTGCAATGTTCATAATTTTGGATTGCTATTATTGTTTTTTGGTTTGGGATCCCACATTTATTTGCTTTGTTTTCATAGAATGGTGCTTCTCTTTGGTCAATGTGTAGCTGATCCTGTGTAAGTTACCAACTCCGGAATAAGCAAAATGTGCACACACCTGCATGCTGCCACTACATGTTGACAAATAAATTCTCTAACATTACATTTTCAATCTACATGTCTAAATTATCATTATTTAAGGGTAAATCTTTAAATTAACATTGAGAACATGTTTTTTCACACTTTTTCACTGAATAACAGGAATTGCACCACCTGGTGGTTAGAACCTGGTATTATCACACTGTAAAACAACATAAACAACTGCTCAATCTGTACAGGGGAAATAACCATCACCATGTTAACTGAGAATACATTAAATAGTATGAAGAAGCAATACCCCAAGGCCCAGCTTCTTACTATATGTCAAACATGGAGAACTGATGTTATATAATGTCTGCTGGGGTGGGATTGACGTGGGTTTGGGGGCATCTGAGGGTGGATTTTGACAATTTATTTCATTCAACCTTTATTTCTTGAAGAAATCATTGAGGGTGGACCTCATTTACAATGGTGTTGATATTACAAGGATAAAACAAAACAAAGCCAAACAAAACAACAATAAGAACATTAATAAACAGTAAGGGATGAAAAAAAAAACTGTTAAACAAGTGCATACAGATAGGGGAAGATCATGTGATCATGTTTCTGAAATGTTTCTGACAGAATACATTTTTAGGATGTGTTGTATCTGAATCATGAACAAGAATGACTTTAGTCCAAATGAGATGTTGGGTACTATATTTACAGAATATTAAATGAATGCCCAATTAAAATGTCCAATCTGGGTACAGTCAATTAGCTTGATTTCTCTAAGATCAACTAACAAATAATGTTACAGGAATACTTGTGTTATTGGTTTCTAACCACAGGAACCCTTTCAGAGAGAATTATGTTCAATCATTAATACTCCTAATTTTCTCACCAAATCCCCAACTGTTTCACAACATCTGTTATATATGTAAGGCATATGATTCAGGTTACAACACAAAGAAGTATTTCCTAGGCTTGATCTGCCTCAATAAGATCTTTATGACATAAGATGAAAGATTGAAAAATAATGTTTCAATCTAAACTCACTTGCAAGCGTAAAATACAATAAACAAAAAAATAATATAATACTGTGTCATGACTGAGCACATCCTAGGAGGGCACTTTTTGGTTGGCACAAAAAGTCAAATGCGTGATTTTGCTTTCAACCTTACCTGTACATATATGCCTGCCTGATATTAATGAAAACAATACACCTATTCTGTCTTGAGCTGGTTCTGTACTGTATGAGAGAACATGGAGTAATGTTCAAGCATCCAAACAATCCATGTTTGGATGCTTGTGTGGATATTGGTTTATATGATTATCTCTCAATGAAATCTCCACATAGCACATAATTTCAGGATTGGTTATACGGTCCAATATCGCTTATTGCAGGTTTAAGTCAAGTCTTATAGCAGTTAAGTCACAGGTCATATTTTTTGTAGCTCAAGTCTGACTTAAATTTGTACTTACAGCAGAGTAATGTATCATATCATGGATCAGGCCTGTCCATCAGTGGAGAGATGCCATGGGAAGGTGTTGCATCTCTGTTTTACACAGGAAAGAGAAATAGCACCAAATGGGAAATCAATACTGTAGCCAAGCAAATACAACAGCTACAACAGCAGCAAATACTCAGCATTTCAACAGCCAATATTATTTATTGGGCAAGCAAAGCAGTGTTTAGGATAGAAAAGACAGGTTGGTTAACAGGTTGGTTATCTGCCACTGTTACTGCCAAAATTAGCAGACATACCAACCAGAGCTGAAATTGATCAGCATTTGACTGGTGTAGGGTGATGGAATCCATCACAACTTTTATTATGCTGCTGACTGAGGAGACAGGGTTTCACCACACACAAACATTAGCTTGCCCAAATAAAGGATGAAGAAAATGCATTGTTGCCCGGTAATCTTCTGGTACCAGTGGGCTACATGATCTTGCATGTCACATTTAAACAAGGTTATATGAGCTAAATGAGTAGAGAAAATGTCTTATTCATTATTCCCAATATGCCTACTGTACATTGTAGACATAATCATGGCTACATTTTGAATATTTGCCATGTGAAGTTTTCATCAATCAGAGATTGATAATCAGACAATAATCACACTATATAAGAGATTTACAATGGGTTTAATTTGCTGGTGACCTGGCTTAAATATCACCAAACCCATATATTCACCATAGCAATTACCAGTATGATCTAATGTTGGCAAGCAGCCAACTCAAAATTATATTGCTATATCTTTAACAGCAGCAGCATACAGATGATAAAGCTGCATGGGTTACACACATTCACTAGCAAGGACCACACCATCAACAAGATGCGTTTAAATGATTTATTGAAGAAAGAGATTGATGAGCGTAGTTTCTGCTTGCTGAATGTGTTGTGGGGAGGCTTTGTAGGGAATCCGCCGCAGCGCCCAGGCGATGACGGACCCCCTCAGGACCCTACGAGGGGGAGGAAGGAGAGGAAGAACAGGAAGAAAGAATAGGGTGGGGGGGAGGGGCGCAGAATACGAGAGCGAAAGCGGAAGAGAGGGTTATGTTGGTATTTAAGGGATGCAGGAAGAGGCACGGTTGAGGTGTGGTCCTGCTCCTGAAACTCGCTAGATAAGCTTCAATTAATGGACTAGCTAGCTAGCTATGCTAATGTCATGCATCTAGCTCAAGAACTACTGAACTCGTTCATATTAGCTACTAATCACAACTAAAAAGGACTGTCAAAACTCACTGGGCTTCAAGCTAATGTAATTTAGCCAGACAAAAACTGTGGTTCTTTGGCTCCACCCATTTAAGTTCAATTCAATTATTGAGATTATTTCTGCCTCAGTATGCCAATACATAACTAAAACACATCAAATCCCATGAAAAATCCCTGCCTTAGGACTTTTGTTTCACAATGCAGGTGGGAAATTATTCTGGATATTGTCAATACTTACGTATACACCTGAGGTTCCTTTGTTCCCATTCACCATCTTTGCATCTGATCGTGTCCCCTCCCTCCATTATATACTGATCACGGCACTGATAAGTTACTTCAGTTTCAGAAAAGTATTGATTCTCATATGACATTGCAGCAATGCCATTCTCAACTTTAGGAGGGGGGTTGCAGGGCTTGGCAAGAACTGCAAGAGATTAAAGTAGATATGAGGTTACACCTTAAAATATGTGTTCAATTATCAACAACTAGTAAAATTAGATGGATGACTCACATCTACAGATCATTGTAAGTGACATCCCGTTCAGGTCCCATTTTCCATTCAGACAAGTCATTTGGGCAGTGCTAGGGGAGTATCCTGCCTCGCAATCAATTTGGATGGTTTGTCCTTCTCCATAGTCATCAGTTGAAGGTTTTATGATGACTGCATGAGGAATCTCAGGAATTTCCCCACATTTCCTCTCATCTAGGAGGCAAATAATTAGAAATGATAGGGTTTCTATATCATGGCAAACAAGCAAGTTTAACAATACATACAAAATCGACATCTTATTAAAACTTTAAACTACAAAATGGAGTCAGAATCTGCACAGCAAAAACAAAAAGCAGACAAGTCGGATAAAGACAACATGAGCCAAAATAAACGAAAAAATAAAAGGAAACACTAGCACTAACAATACCACTGGCATGAGATAGAGGCACCACTCATCTCAACGATGGTCTGATTTGTTTACAGTAACTATACTAAGGTATCACAATTCATTTCACAATGATACATAAAAATGCAACACGCAGCACCTTGAAGCTGCATCAAGTCATTCTGAATCCACAAGTCACTGTGGCCAGTTTACAGCAGACATTAAAGATCCATTACCAATGCATCGAAGAGGTCCAGGCCACACTCCATTGTTACACTTGGCTTCACTCCACCAGCCTTTGGTAAAAGGCTTATAACCTTCATTGCAGGAGTAGAAGAACGTCCCATTGTACGGTCCAACACCATATCCATTTTCAACTTGAGGTTTTGGACAGCTGTCTATGAAAACAAAAGAAATATGGAATATCTAAATATGGAAGATACTAAGTAAATCAAGAACAGAATAGTAATCATCAGGACTTGATGAACAATCACAGTAAAACATGACAACCTCAACAAAAGCTTAAGCAGTTCTGTACCTTGGCACACCAGTGAAGGAATGCTCCATGTTCCATCGTCTGTGCAGGTAACCTCTGCTGAGGTGTGACTTCTGGTAACAATCCAGAACTTCTCTGCACATGTGACTGTTACTGTTTCACCAGGTGAAAACACACTTCTGAATCTGGGTTCATAGCTGGTTCCCTCGAGTGGTGGCAGTGACAGACTACATTTTATTGCTGCATTGGTTAGGAAATTAAAGGTGTAGTTTGTTAGTTTGTTTCAATAAGAAGAACTACCATGACAACCATCAAGTATCACACTTATTCAGCAAGTTCTAAATAATAAACTGGATCTCTCTATATACGATACTTATGTTCACACAGAGGAGTAGGGCTCCACTCTGCTCTGAGGCCTATTTTTGTGCAAGTTGGAGGTCTATTTTCAGTAGGTTTGTACTTCATCACTTCGTCATTGCATTGAAAATGCAGGATTTCATTTTCTTGGTACTCATTGATATTGCCAAGCACTTGACCATTTTCAATCACTGGTGCTGTACATTTCACATCTGTTGAATACACACACACACACACACAAAATATGACTTTCGTTAACGAAGTGGCAGATGAATTGTAACCTTTAACTACTTTGAGAGCAAAAACTATGGGCATCTCACAATACGACGCTCATGGACGACGGAGCCTTTTGTAGCTGTGTAAGTGTTTTGTTCTTCTGGAAGGAAGGACCGGCCATTCCCAGCCACTGAATCCTAACGTGGACAGTGGCAACATTCCTGTTGTTTACTCCAGTTGCAGCAAAGAAGCCAAGAAAGAACAGACATGGACAGAGAAACATGAGTACTAAAACATTCTGTTGTTGTGTTGTGAGAATGAAAATGAATCCAATACGAGTTAAGTCAGATCACTCCACTAGTATCAAGTATCCACACTAGTGCAGTGATATTTTTTTCACCATATTCAGTCCAGGTCAGGTGAATGATAGGCCTTTCGGTAGCAGCAGAATCAGCTACTAACATATTTCGTTATTGTCTTCTAGTGTAAATTCAGAAAAAAATGCAGCTATAATCTGAAGCATTCTTACCGTCCTGTGATACAGAAACATCCACGGTCATCCACAGGACAAGAAACCAAAGCAGTAGAGAGAATCTCATGGTGACGACCCAGGATGTGGACTCACTGTAGCCAGGAATTACTCCATAAACAAAATGAGTGTCTGTGGCTGAGTTACTGTTTATCCTCAAACAATTCTGGATATCAAAGTTCTGCACAGTGGGATTGCACAAATTTGTAGAGAAACTGGCGCAGTAGCATGGGCTCATCTCCCAAAATCCTCCCACAAACACACACACAAACATTCTCTCTGACATGCATTCACAAATGCACATAAATACACAAAAACACAATCTTTGCAAATAATCTCACCACATACTTTCATTTGATGTTAATTCATATGTTTTCTTAGTGTTATGAGGAAGCCTTCAACCCAAACAAATCTAGTCATAGATTATCATCATATCAGTGGGCTTTAGGACAGATGGACTGGCACAGATAGCCAGGTTTGAAGAGTAACAGGTTACATGTAATCCGATCACAGTAATCTGATTACAAAGAAATGCTAACTACAATCCTAGCAGCAATGTGCCCAATTCAAACTGTCAACCCAAACAAACCCATCATTTTTACAATATGACATTATGGCACAGTCAAAATTCATATTGAAACAGATTTGTAAACTGTTTTGAACTTAAAATATATTTAGGTCCTGATTTCACTAAACGATGCAGGCAGCAGCTGTGGACGACTTCAGACTCGTCTCAACTTTCATTTTGGTGCTATACTTACATGTGTTTTCAACGTTGCACAGTAACTTTGAAAAAGAGATAGTAAAAAATGCATTTAGATTGTGAGATTATAGATTAAAAAAAAATTACATATTGTATTTTGTAATGTTGGCTGACTTAAGTCTGTAAATTGGAATCAATTGTTAATTTAACAGTATATTATAACAGCAATTAATTTTAAAGGAAAAGTAACCTAAAAATTATAGCTGCTGCGCAGCGGTGAGTCGGGGCCGGGCATTTTGAGGAGGTACAGGAAGAAGAAGGAGGAGGAGGAAGAGGAGGAAGACAAATGAGAACTACATAAGGGTCAATCAGCAGACCTGTCCGGACCAAAAGTATCATTAAACCTTGAAGTATCTTTGAAATCATGAGTCTCTATTCCACACAGCACAAAGCCTGAAAAGACATAAGCATGTTCTTTATGCAGCACCCAGGGTTTGAACTCACAACCTTTGTCACCAATGGCAGGTTGTGATCATGTTGAGCTATCTGAGAAGTGGGATGATCAAAGGAGGCTTCACACTAGAACTTAGGCAACCACCAGGGTGCAGGATAACAGCTGTCCATGCATTTACAGGCAGATTTCAAACTAGTGTCAAATATTCAGTATTCAAGACAAAATTCTGAGAATTTGCATACTTCATCTAGACAACATAGAGATGTCTGTAATTTATTTTTACAAAGATTGATTGCTTCATAAGTGAAAAACTGATGTTTAAAGATGCTCTATTGCCATTGACTGCAATAGTTTACATGAGGGCAGAATTCAAAATACTGTCAAAAATTCAGTTTTTGAGATACAATTCTGAAATTTTACACACGTCATCTACCATGACTGGAAAATTTTGTCATTTATTTTCATGAACATTGGAGATTTATTTCGCAAGATTTTGCAGTAGCTGTTTACAGTAATGTTTACAGTAAAACATTTTGATGCACTGTGGGCTCAATTTTTGATAATTCAAAAATCTGGCTGGATCGACAGTCTAAAGATGCAGTGTAGCAAATTTGGTGTCAATTGAGCAAAAAATGTGGGAGGAGATAGGTTTAATTAGTTTTACAGTTTTTGAGAAAAACAGAGTGATGGACTTCATAATTTGCCCTAGGTTGAAGTTTACAAAAGTTTCTTCACACTTTGGCCATTTTTAATGAATTTTCAAAGTTTAGAACTTTAGACGGTTGCTGTAGCGCCACCATCAGGACTACTGACCCCCAAAGCCAGTTGAGTAAGTTTGGCATGGGACTGGACCTATGTGCAAAGTTTGGTTTATTTTCATGCATGGGAAGGCAGATTTCCTTGTAGGAAGAAGAAGAAGCAGAATAATAATGATAATAATAATAATAATAATAACATTGGGAAAAACAAGAGGGACCGGCAGCAGAGCTGCCCAGCCCCTAATAATTACAAAGTAGCCACATGTCATGACTAATTTCAAGTTGTGAGGGGTGGGGAGTTTATGTTAGTCAGAACGTCAGAAAGTGAGTCACTGAGTTACTGGTACTGATCAACAATATTATAGTCTTTCTGTGTTATGGGACAGTAAAAATACTTATTGCAGCTTTCAGCATCTTAATAAACACAATTTCCTATTCATTTGCCAGACATGTATAGCAAGTGTTGGTAGCCATGTGAAACTGTCAGATTATCATTACTATATCAATATCTTCCTGGAGAAATGTGACATATAACAATATGGAAAATGTTTATGTGTACTTTCCTCTGATTTTGGAGACAGAAAACAGGCTGATTGAGTAGACGACCATGTATGTTTTATTAAAATTGAGACAGAGGATCAGTGCATAACAGCAACTCTTTACTCTGGTTATTCATTTACATGTTTGTCCAGCCAGCTCATGGCCATCACTTCCAGTCAACTAAAACTGCTACTGGCAAGAGGGCAGTGAAATCTCACCATCATTACACCTCTGACGCATTTCCAGCCTGCCGTCAGGTCTTCCTTTGATGCATCTAAACAACATTTCATCATTGTGTTCTAAATACAGTTTAGTTTCATATGTATATTTGAATGTAATATTATTTTGCCTCGCGTTGTCAGCGCTCACAGTGCAGGGTTCTGCAAGAGATAACAGAGAAAAAAGACTCTGTTAATGTCAGGAATGACTGTAAAGCAAACTGCACACACAAACTGCACTTACGGATCCCTTGAAAAGGTTGAGAATTACAGTAGCTCCACAATCCTGTTCTGGCCAAGTGTTTCAGTGTTTGATTCTATGGCAGCTGACATTTAGAATAGTTTGTATCTCATCTTGGTGATGATATGCAGGACATTGTTGCAAATTTGCAACAAAGGTCAGTAACTTGCTACAACCTGGACAAACACTCTCTGCCAGTGTCTCACATCTCCATTTTCAGATTTGCTAATACTGTCAATGACAGCTGCAATTTTTCTTTGTCTATTTTCATGACCCCAGGACATACTAAAACCTCTCAAATAGCTCTGTGTGTTCAGTAGATGCTCCTTGTGGCCTTTTCTACATATCTGTCAGTGAAGCGTATAAGATGCATTGACATAAATGAACAGAATACACATCTATTTTTTCATTTAAATCAAGCAAAATGTTTGGAGATGTGGGTTTTTTTCAGGACACATTATGCAAACTTTGTTCTTTGTTGCCAGATAAATGTCATCATTATAAGGCCTAGTGTAAGTGTTACTTACACTTACTGGGCCCTATTTAAACGATCCATGGCGCATGGTCTAAAGCGCATGGCGCAAGTGCATGTCCGAATCCAAATTGCTAGTTAAACGACGCACAATGTGGGCGCAAAGTAAGGCGCAAGGCGCAAAGGAGTTGTACTAAGTCCCTTAATTAATCATAGGTGTGTTTTGGGCGTAACATGAATTCAACCAATCAGAGTGTCATCTCCCATTCCCTTTAAGAGCCAGGTGCGCTTGCACCTTGGCGCATTGCTATTTAAATGGCGGATTCGGCCAGTTGGAGAAACAAACGGTTTTCTGCTGAGGAAACGGATCTGCTCGTGTGCGATGACGATGTGTGTGTGCGTCGGGTGAAGGTCAGATGACTTTGCAGTTTATTTTCATGACTTTTTGTTGGGCAGTACTTTTTACATATTTACTGTGTTGTTTTTCATGGTTGTAGGTTGTGTATTTAGCAATTGGCAATGTGTGATGATGGTTAACGGGACATGTACGTTGTGCATTTGGCACTGCATAATGGTGAGAGGGACACATAGTTTTTGGCATTTGGCACTGCGTAATGGTGAAAGCATACGGCAATTTGGCAACAAAATGCATGTCAGGAACCAAGTAGAGTGCAAATTTTCATAGTAGATGATCCTGTTTTTCTATTTTACATGGTAATATTGTGTGTGTGTGTTAGAGAGAGAGAGGCGCATCTTACTATCTGAATAATGCACCCTTTAAATAGCAGGAAAATATTTGCTTTCCGTGGCCTCAAGATAGCAATGCGCCTGACCACACCTCATTTTAAGACCAACACGCACACGGGCGCAAAGATGGGCGCAAGTACATTTGCTATTTAAACAACGTGGGCGCTGGGTGTGAAAATGACAACTGCGTCGGTCGGAAACTAGCAATGACACTTGCGCTGCGATTTGCGCCGCTTTGCGCCGGGTGTAAGATAGGGCCCACTGTGTCTTTTTCATCAGTAAAGGAAGCTCAAGTCAATTGGGAGAAGAAACCACTGCAAAACCTTTTGGTAATTAAAATAAAGATGAACTGTGATTCTACAATATCATTGCTCAGACTGCAAAATAAATAAGAAATACTAAATAAATGTAACTTACTGAGGCATCTCATCTCTCCAGTCCATTCACCATTGTAGCAGGTTTTGTGAGACAGACCATCCAGAGTGTAGTAACTCTGACAGACGTATTCAACTCTTTCACCGTGGGCATACGTCACATTCACAGAGTCCTTGGTGTCTCCATCTGCAAGGACTGGTGGCCGTCCACAACCCACAGGTGCTGAAAGAAGAAAGAGGAGGTAAATTTATAGACTTTACAGTGACAGACCTTTTGGGTAAGAGTTGGGAAAACACTTTACTGTAGTTTCATCAGCAATTACACAATATATCACAGTCACATATTGTATGGCAATTAATGAAGTTGAAATTATAAAGGTGGATCAACTGTAACCTGCAGCCTTTGCAATTTTCTGTTTTTGGGAAAAAATGTATTCCATTAATAAATGTTTTTTATTTTTTTTATTTTGGATGAACATGTTGCACTTGAGATTTGACTAATTTAGGATACATTTAACACGATTTACCTGCAGTATCAATAATAATTGCATGTAACTTTACTATTGAATTGAGCTACAAAAAATATACAAGCAACACAGTCTTCCAAGAAGGTGTTGATAAGCTATGGACAGTGGCATGAGATCCAGCTGTGTCTTTAAGTAAATAAAAAAACAACTTTATCAGAGATGGTGGATACAATTCAAAGTCTCTGATTTTATTTAGCAGGGGCTCCCGTTTCACGCATGTGTATTACAGTGAAATGTGATAAGTGGTGAATATTCTTAATTAATAAAACCACATTTCCTGCTGCATTAGGTAAAGAAGCATTGTCATGGGTGTGACGAAAAAGA
This sequence comes from Centroberyx affinis, assembly GCF_046629955.1. NCBI lineage: Eukaryota > Metazoa > Chordata > Actinopteri > Beryciformes > Berycidae > Centroberyx > Centroberyx affinis. The sequence goes on along the minus strand of NW_027280467.1, from coordinate 274,771 downwards.
GAATGGAGGTTTGGCCAAACTTAACAAAAGGATGGGGAAGACACCGGGCCAGCCATGCCATGGGCCATCGAAGCCAGTGTTTCCCCCTAACCTAACCAAAACATGATCCAAAGCTAACCTAACGAGATCAAACCGAAAATATGGACTACCCAAACCTCCATCCCCAAATCAAAAGGGAAAATAATGAGAACGGCAAAAACAAGGCAAACAGCCAAACGCTACGCGGGGTGCCGTCCTGCCTTCTCCTCACAGGCTCCTTATATAGGCCGGATTTCTTTTGAGAAATATGACACAGGATGTTCTACCCCATCAAGACCATCTTGGAGGAGAACTGCGCCAGCTCCCAGATCACTCGCATCAACAGCCAATTTGAACGCGCGATCAAACTCAGGTGCCGCTAGGACCGGGGCATGAGTCAGCAGCGCTTTTACACGTTCAAACGCTGCCTGACATTCATCAGACCACTGGAAAGGGACCTTGGGGCTTAAACTGGTGAGCGGAGCAGCCACAGCGGAAAAACTTCGGCAGAAACTCCTGTAGTACCCTGCCATCCCTAAAAAACGCATCAGCTCATGCCGTGACACAGGCATAGGTGAAAAACAGGATAGCCTGACTGAACTCACATTTTGCCAAATTGAGTGTGAGGTTTCATCACTGATTCGACTGAAAACTGTGTCAAGTTGTTGAGCATGCTGGATCCAATTGTAAACGACAATGTCATTTAAATAGGCCTCACAGCCATTCAGACCAGACAAAACAGTGTTAACCAGATGTTGAAACGTCACGGGCGGATTCCGCAAGCCAAAAGGCATAACCGTGTATTGAAGGAACGCATCAGGAGTTACAAACGCAGAGATTTCTTTGGCACGTTGAGTCAATGGCACTTGCCAATAGCCTTTCAACAGATCTAATTTCGTGGCATAGGCAGCACCACCGACACGGTCGACACAGTCCTCAATACGCGGCAGTGGGAAGCAATCGGGCTCGGTAACACTGTTCACACCACGGAAATCTGTGCAAAAATGATCAGAACCATCCGACTTATCAGCCAGCAGGCAGGGCGAACTCCAAGCACTAGAGCTACGCTCCGCAATGTTATTTTCCAACATGTAATCAACCTGCTTTGCAGTCGACGTTTATCAGGATTAACACGACACGGATGTTGTTTTATCGGACGAGCCTCTCCCACATCAATATCCTGGCACAAGATATGAGTTCTGGAAGGCACATCAGAAAACAGGGACTTATGCTTCTCCACCAAAGTAACCACATACTTTGTGTTTCTTTGGCTGATGGTATAAAATATGTATACTGTAGATAATTTGTTGATTTGTCATTGCTTACTTTTTAAGCATCTGGTGCACAAGATTTGAATTCATAAAAATAGATTTTAATGTATGAAAAAAATAATGCATTAGTGAACAAAGGACATTGTAAGTGAAAGCAGAAGAAATCAAAACTTTTTCAGTTTCAAAACTTTTTTTCCTATTTACAAAATAAGATACAAATGTAACTCTCTATGGCAGCAAATGCAAGAAATACAGTGTCTTCTTCAAAATACCTTGACACAGTGGTTTTGGTGTCCACCCATTCCTTGTGCATGTGGCGTGGTTCCTGCCATGTGTGGTTTTGTAGCCTGCTCTACATGAATAACTTACAGTGTCATCCAACTTTTTCGTTTGCCAGTAGCTCTGCCCCCAGTAATGCACATGGTTATCACGTGGATCGGCACATGTTACCTCTAAAATAAGAAAAAGAACTGTGTCAGTGAGATTCATCTGAAGTAAATCAAGACCAGAATAGTAATCATCAGGACTTGATGAGCAATCACAGTAAAACATGACAACCTCAACAAAAGCTCAAGCAGTTCTGTACCTTGGCACACCAGTGAAGGAATGCTCCATGTTCCATCGTCTGTGCAGGTAACCTCTGCTGAGGTGTGACTTCTGGTAACAATCCAGAACTTCTTTGCACATGTAACTGTTAATGTGTCACCAGGTGAAAACACACTTCTGAATTTGGGTTCATAACTGGTTCCCTCGAGTGGTGGCAGTGACAGACTACATTTTATTGCTGCATTGGTTGGGAAATTAAAGGTGTAGTTTGTTAGTTTGTTTTAAAAGAAGAACTACCATGACAACCATCAAGTATCACACTTTCTGTATTCAGCAAACCCTAAATAATAAACTGGATCTCTCTATATACGATACTTACATTCACACAGAGGAGTAGGGCTCCACTCTGCTCTGAGGCCTATTTTTGTACAAGTTGGAGATCTATATTCAGTAGGTTTGTACTTGTCATTGCATTGAAAATGCAGGATTTGACCTTCTTTGTACTCGTATTTTGCAACTTGTTCATGGACATTATTTTGTCAGTAGTTGTCAGTATACTGACACAAGAATATCTAAGATGTCAGCAGTGCATAGTGACTACAACATATAAAGAATCAGCAATTTAAGTCAGCTAACTAGACAAATTCCATATTTCTTCATTGTTTAGAAAATTAAACTGACAGAACAACACAAACACAAAATTATTATTTTGTTAGGATGTACTGATCATAGCTGTTGATGGGTGCCTGCAACATATCCCACATCTTAAAGGAATAGTTGACCCAGAAATGAATATTTGGTCATTATCTACTCAGTTTCCATTCACTCCCGCTGTTTTGAAGAAGGCTGCTACAGAGCTGTGCCAGCAACATTACAACTAACAGAGTAGATAATGACAAAACTTTGTATTCAGTGTGCCACAGTTTTCTTCAAAGAAATATTAACTGTAGTTGACTGATACATTTCCAGTTGTGTGGAAATACAGTGCAGTAAAAAAAAAAAAAAGGATTAAAAGTATAGATTTGAGTACATCTATACTTGAGTACAGTATTTTAGTAAAATCACTTGATTATTTCCCAGCTCTTGAATACAGTACCTTCTTCACACAGGGGGTTTGGTGTCCATCCATCAGTTGTGCATGTTGCATAATCCTCACCATCCTTATTTTGGTATCCTGTTATACAGCTATATCTCTGTCTTGTGCCCACCCTCCTTCTCCAGTCACTTTCTCTGGGATTGTTAAGCAGGTTGTAGTCATTTGGTTGGTTGCAAGTTTTTTCTTATGTTAAAGAGAAAAGTGTATTGGTTATGTGAAACATTTGAAGTGAATGAACAGCACACACTACATAGAGAACTGTAGAGACAGAAGACAATAGAGAACAGATCTGCAGCTACTTCACTCTCTAACCAAGGTGCTAAACAAAAGCATGAACCAGAAGAAAAGAAAATGTCCAGCAACACTTGGAACACGGTTTAAATAAAGGACTCCATATTCTACCAGCAAGTGCTGCTGGACATTTTCTTTTCTTCTGGGACAAGAGACAATCAAAGTGGAAACTATTAAAAAATAATTTGTACTGTTGATCAAAAATATAAATTACTACCTTCCACATCCTGCTGCATCTGAACAATTCATATGAATGAAATGCATTATTTTATCTTAGCATACATACTGTACTTGGAAATAGTCATCCTTTTACATAGTGAATGATTCCATAGGGTAACAACCTCAAACTGTATGTGTTGTATGCTGTATGTCCTTACCTCTACAGTTCGGAGTCCCGGTCCAACCATTTGCCCCACAGGTAAGAATAAATCTTCCTGTATAATCACCCACACAGTCATACTGGACCCGTTCATTGTTCTTGTATATCCACTTTTCATTGCTGACAATTACAGCATTTGGGATATCTTCTTTCTTGTTGCATGTTATCTCTGAAATAAATTAAATTAAGTTAGTTCTTTCATTTGAAAGTTTTGGATCCTTCTTTTTAAAATGAGCTAACTGACTACGTGTCATTTTACAAGATAAATAGTTTGTTAATCCAATGTTTTGGCAAAGGACACAGTCTATTTATTGTTTGCTGTCGTTGCTCAGCAACAGATTCAGACATGTTGATCAGTGAAGTACCGATGTGATCGACCTGTCATTCACCTGTTGTAGCAAACCCTGACCACGCCCCTCTCTTCTACTTCACCCACAAGATTTGAATTCATAAAAATAGATTTTAATGTATGAAAAAAATAATGCATAACTGAACAAAAGGACATTGTAAGTGAAAGCAGAAGAAATCAAAACTTTTTCAGTTTCAAAACTTTTTTTGCTATTTACAAAATAAGATACAAATGTAACTCTATATGGCAGCAAATGCAAGAAATACAGTGTCTTCTTCAAAATACCTTGACACAGTGGGTTTGGTGTCCACCCATTCCTTGTGCATGTGGCGTGGTTCCTGCCATGTGTGGTTTTGTAGCCTGCTCTACATGAATAATTTACAGTGTCATCCAACTTTTTCGTTTGCCAATAGCTCTGCCCCCAGTAATGCACAAGGTTATCACGTGGATTGGAACATGTTACCTCTAAAATAAGAAAAAGAATTGCGTCAGTGAGATTCATCTGAAGTAAATCAAGACCAGAATAGTAATCATCAGGACTTGATGAGCAATCACAGTAAAACATGACAACCTCAACAAAAGCTCAAGCAGTTCTGTACCTTGGCACACCAGTGAAGGAATGCTCCATGTTCCATCGTCTGTGCAGGTAACCTCTGCTGAGGTGTGACTTCTGGTAACAATCCAGAACTTCTCTGCACATGTAGCTGTTAATGTGTCACCAGGTGAAAACACACTTCTGAATTTGGGTTCATAGCTGGTTCCCTCGAGTGGTGGCAGTGACAGACTACATTTTATTGCTGCATTGGTTGGGAAATTAAAGGTGTAGGTTGTTAGTTTGTTTTAATAAGAAGAACTACCATGACAACCATCAAGTATCACACTTATTCAGCAAGCTCTAAATAATAAACTGGATCTCTCTATATACGATACTTACGTTCACACAGAGGAGTAGGGCTCGACTCTGCTCTGAGGCCTATTTTTGTACAAGTTGGAGATCTATATTCAGTAGGTTTGTACTTGTCATTGCATTGAAAATGCAGGATTTGACCTTCTTTGTACTCGTATTTTGCAACTTGTTCATGGACATTATTTTGTCAGTAGTTGTCAGTATACTGACACAAGAATATCTAAGATGTCAGCAGTGCATAGTGACTACAACATATAAAGAATCAGCAATTTAAGTCAGCTAACTAGACAAATTCCATATTTCTTCATTGTTTAGAAAATTTAACTGACACTGACAGATAAGTAGATAATGACAAAACTTTGTATTCAGCGTGCCACATTTTTCTTCAAAGAAAGATTAACTGTAGTTGACCGATACATTTCCAGTTGTGTGGAAATACAGTGCAGTAAAATAAAAAAAAGGATTAAAAGTATAGATTTGAGTACATCTATACTTGAGTACAGTCTTTTAGTAAAATCACTTGATTATTTCCCAGCTCTTGAATACAGTACCTTCTTCACACAGGGGGTTTGGTGTCCATCCATCAGTTGTGCATGTTGCATAATCCTCACCATCCTTATTTTGGTATCCTGTTATACAGCTATATCTCTGTCTTGTGCCCACCCTCCTTCTCCAGTCACTTTCTCTGGGATTGTTAAGCAGGTTGTAGTCATTTGGTTGGTTGCAAGTTTTTTCTAACGTTAAAGAGAAAAGTGTATTGGTTATGTGAAACATTTGAAGTGAATGAACAGCACACACTACATAGAGAACTGTAGAGACAGAAGACAATAGAGAACAGATCTGCAGCTACTTCACTCTCCAACCAAGGTGCTAAACAAAAGCATGAACCAGAAGAAAAGAAAATGTCCAGCAACACTTGGAACACGTTGGTTTAAATAAAGGACTCCATATTCTACCAGCAAGTGCTGCTGGACATTTTCTTTTCTTCTGGGACAAGAGACAATCAAAGTGGAAACTAAACATCGAACAAAAAGTTCGGAAATTTGTGTTTGGTAGATTATTTCTCTGTTGTAACAATGCTTCTTGGCAATACATTTTATACCGTTGGAAAGCCTGTTTATTTCCCTTTTAAATGGTGCCTCATTTGTAAGGAACATGCATTTGTGGGATGAGCAGCACAGCTGAGTATGTGGGTTGCGCTCATGTAAAATTTGCCAAATCTTCTCTGCCAATGCCAAACAGCTTATTCTGCTGTTGCTATTGACTCTTGTTTGGTGTTGTTTGGTGGATTGGATGATTGAAGTCTATCAGTAACAAGGAAGAAACAAGACATATTGGCAATTTTACAATTTATTCATTTAACAAACAGTCAGGAGCCTCAGTAGCGTGTGGAAGAACCATACACAGCCACAACAGCCTGGCACCTCCTCCTCATGCTGGTCACCAGCCTGGTCACACACTGCTGTGGGATGGCATTCCACTCCTCAACCAGGATTTGTCGCAAGTCAGCCAACGTGGTTGTGTTGGTCACTCTAGCACGAACAGCACGCCCAAGCTGATCCCATAAGTGTTCAATTGGGTTGAGGTCAGGACTGTTGGCAGGCCATTCAATTCTCTCTACTCCCAAATTCTGGAGGTAGTCTCTGATAAACCCCGCTCTGTGGGGGCGAGCGTTGTCATCTTGGAGGATGGAGTTCGGTCCCAGACTGTGGAGATATGGGATTGCCACTGGTTGCAGAATCTCATCTCGATATCTCTCTGCATTGAGATTGCCTCCAATGATGACAAGCCTTGTTTTTCCAGTGATGGAGATGCCGCCCCACACCATCACACTGCCTCCACCAAAAGGTGTTACTCTATCGGTGCAGCAATCAGCATAGCGTTCTCCCCGTCTTCTCCACACTTTGACCCTACGATCCAACTTCCGTAGGCAGAATCTGGACTCATCGCTGAACATAACGTTCCTTCACATGTTCAGGTTCCAGTGCAGGTGTTGCCGACACCAGTGCAAACGGGCCTGACGGTGAAGGGCAGTCATGACAGGCCTCCTGGCAGCCCCATGAGCCCGGAGATCGGCTGCGTGCGGTCTGTTCCGGATCGTCTGGGCCGAGAGCCGTTTGCCATATCGTCCTGCAAACCTTGACTGCAAATCTGTAGAAGACAGCCTACGGTTCCTAAGTGCTAAAAGGGTGAGGAACCGGTCTTCTTGGGGTGTCGTCTTCTTGGGACGCCCACTTCGCGGTCTGTCTCTGACATCCCCCGTTTCATGGAACTTGGCCTTCAGTTTGGAGATGGTACTATGGCTCACTCCAAATAATGCCGCAACTTGCTTTTGTGGAACACCAGCTTGAAGTTGCCCTATCGCACAGGCCTTATCGAGATCAGACAAACGTGGCATGCCGATTCTTGGAGCAGACACCAATTGACCACTGTAGCAGGGCCCATGCTCACAGGTGCTGCCAATCAGGTGCCAATCAGGTACCTGATTGTCAGCACCTGGGGGTACCGGAAGCTCAAAACAAGAGTCAATAGCAACAGCAGAATAAGCTGTTTGGCATTGGCAGAGAAGATTTGGCAAATTTTTCATGAGCGCAACCCACATACTCAGCTGTGCTGCTCATCCCACAAATGCATGTTCCTTACAAATGGGGCAACATTTAAAAGGGAAATAAACAGGCTTTCCAACGGTATAAAATGTATTGCCAAGAAGCATTGTTACAACAGAGAAATAATCTACCAAACTCAAATTTCCGAACTTTTTGTTTGATGTTTATTAAAAAATAATTTGTACTGTTGATCAAAAATACAAATTACTACCTTCCACATCCTGCTGCATCTGAACAATTCATATGAATGAAATGCATTATTTTATCTTAGCATACATACTGTACTTGGAAATATTCATCCTTTTACATAGTGAATGATTGCATAGGGTAACAACCTCAAACTGTATGTGTTGTATGCTGTATGTCCTTACCTCTACAGTTCGGAGTCCCGGTCCAACCATTTGCCTCACAGGTAAGAATAAATCTTCCTGTATAATCACCCACGCAGTCATACTGTACCCGTTCATTGTTCTTGTATATCCACTTTTCATTGCTGACAATTACAGCATTTGGGATATCTTCTTTCTTGTTGCATGTTATCTCTGAAATAAATTAAATTAAGTTAGTTCTTTCATTTGAAAGTTTTGGATCCTTCTTTTTAAAATGAACTAACTGGCTACGTGTCATTTTACAAGATAAATAGTTTGTTAATCCAGTGTTTTGGCAAAGGACACAGTCTATTTATTGTTTGCTGTCGTTGCTCAGCAACAGATTCAGACATGTTGATCAGTGAAGTACCGATGTGATCGACCTGTCATTCACCTGTTGTAGCAAACCCTGACCACGCCCCTCTCTTCTACTTCACCCACAAGATTTGAATTCATAAAAATAGATTTTAATGTTAAGTGAAAGCAGAAGAAATCAAAACTTTTTCAGTTTCAAAACTTTTTTTGCTATTTACAAAATAAGATACAAATGTAACTCTATATGGCAGCAAATGCAAGAAATACAGTGTCTTCTTCAAAATACCTTGACACAGTGGGTTTGGTGTCCACCCATCCCTTGTGCATGTGGCGTGGTTCCTGCCATGTGTGGTTTTGTAGCCTGCTCTACATGAATAACTTACAGTGTCATCCAACTTTCTCGTTTGCCAGTAGCTCTGCCCCCAGTAATGCACACGGTAATCACGTGGATCGGCACATGTTACCTCTAAAATAAGAAAAAGAATTGCGTCAGTGAGATTCATCTGAAGTAAATCAAGACCAGAATAGTAATCATCAGGACTTGATGAGCAATCACAGTAAAACATGACAACCTCAACAAAAGCTCAAGCAGTTCTGTACCTTGGCACACCAGTGAAGGAATGCTCCATGTTCCATCGTCTGTGCAGGTAACCTCTGCTGAGGTGTGACTTCTGGTAACAATCCAGAACTTCTCTGCACATGTGACTGTTAATGTGTCACCAGGTGAAAACACACTTCTGGAGTTGGGTTCATAGCTGGTTCCCTCGAGTGGTGGCAGTGACAGACTACATTTTATTGCTGCATTGGTTGGGAAATTAAAGGTGTAGTTTGTTAGTTTGTTTTAATAAGAAGAACTACCATGACAACCATCAAGTATCACACTTATTCAGCAAGCTCTAAATAATAAACTGGATCTCTCTATATACGATACTTACGTTCACACAGAAGAGTAGGGCTCCACTCTGCTCTGAGGCCTATTTTTGTGCATGTTGGAGATCTATTTTCAGTAGGTTTGTAGAATATGACTTTCGTTAACGAAGAGGCAGATGAATTGTAACCTTTAACTACTTTGAGAGCAAACACTATGGGCATTTCACAATACGACTGAGAATTTCACGATGTTCACAAACAAGATGACACTACAACAGCCCTTGAATAACCCTAACCCTTTGCACATCTGCACAAATTAAACTATATCTATGAGTTATTGCACCACCAAGTTAAATCTCCACATCACTGGCTGAATCTGATCATTAAAAATGAGGCTATCCAGTTTGACAGGCATCTGAGGAATCAATTCAATCAATTGGCAAATTTTAAAAAAATAATGTTGGGCCTATTTTACAACTGTCATAACTAGTAGTCAGGATATCTGCTTAGCAATACAGAGCACTGTATGACTGAGCTTCCGGCCTTAGGCCATCATCAGAGCAACGTGTTTTGACTTTGCTCTCTTCTTACAAAAACTGCCAACAATTTGTGCTATCACAACCAAAATCGGTGCTCAACTGGTCAATTGCCACTTGCAGCTATATTTAGTGGTTCACTATGTAGTAGTGAAACCCTATTGTAATTGCTGGGATTCCTAGTATTATTATTATTATTATTATTATTATTATTATTATTATTATTAGTAGTAGTAGTATTCTTTTTTCTTCCATATTAGAAAAATTAGCCTATAGGGGGTGCTAATGTCCGCCATCAATTTTTGGCTGCCGTTTTGGATTTTTTGAAAAACCTTTAAAAATCTTCTTCTCATGAACCACAGACTGACACAATTTGGCAAGTACAATAACTGGGTAAGCCTTTACTTAGTTTGCGAACTTATGAACCTATCAATTTTTTTTTACTTTACACTAAAAGTTCAACTGACTGTAGAATCATGACATAGTAATTAGTCCACTTGAAATTTTACAGTTTGGTCAGAAACATAATTTTAAATAGATCTACCAAGCTAAATGTTGGTATGTTGAGAACTGAACATAATTGAATTCAAAATACATTAATTTTGTTAACTTATGGTCTGTTAGACACAATCTAGGCTAGTCTAATTCTATGTTCTTTAAAGTTAATTCCAGGTTGGCAGGTTAGATTGAAACATACATACACATGTTGAGTGTTGTGTCTACAAATGTTATTGATCACATCGAGCTGTCATCAAAAACAGCTTATTACAATTGCTGAGAAGGTGGGGCAAAAGGGACAGAGCATTGGTTCGTTCATGTGCAATCGCTAATAAGCTGCAGGATGTCAATGTTTGCTTATCATTTCTCTTTTTCGGATTTCATTTTCTAACAAAACGTGAATGTGGAACAGCGAAGCCCGCTAGGAGTCGCTCATGGACGATGGAGCCTTTTGTAGCTGTATAAGTGTTTTGTTCTTCTGGAATGAAGGACCGGCCATTCCCAGCCACTGAATCCTAACGTGGACAGTGGCAACATTCCTGTTGTTTACTCCAGTTGCAGCAAAGAAGCCAAGAAAGAACAGACATGGACAGAGAAACATGAGTACTAAAACATTCTGTTGTTGTGTTGTGAGAATAAAAATGAATCCAATACGAATAAGTCAGATCACTCCAGAATCAGCTACTAACATATTTCGTTATTGTCTTCTAATTGTAGTGTAAGTTCAGAAAAAAAATGCAGCTGTAATCTGAAGCATTCTTACCGTCCTGTGATACAGAAACATCCACGGTCATCCACAGGACAAGAAACCAAAGCAGTAGAGAGAATCTCATGATGACGACCCAGGATGTGGACTCACTGTAGCCAGGAATTACTCCATAAACAAAATGAGTGTCTGTGGCTGAGTTACTGTTTATCCTCAAACAATTCTGGATATCAAAGTTCTGCACAGTGGGATTGCACAAATTTGTACAAAAACTGGCGCAGTAGCATGGGCTCATCTCCCAAAATCCTCCCACAAACACACACACAAACATTCTCTCTGACATGCATTCACAAATGCACATAAATACACAAAAACACAATTTTTGCAAATAATCTTACCACATACTTTCATTTGATGTTAATTCATATGTTTTCTTAGTGTTCTGAGGAAGCCTTCAACCCAAACACAGCTAGTCATAGATTATCATCATATCAGTGGGCTTTAGGACAGATGGACTGGCACAGATAGCCAGGTTTGAGGAGTAACAGGTTACATGTAATCCGATCACAGTAATCTGATTACAAAGAAATGCTAACTACAATCCTAGCAGCGATGTGCCAAATTCAAACTGTCAATCCAAACAAACCCATCATTTTTACAATATGACATTATGGCACGGTAAAAATTCATATTGAAACAGATTTGTAAACTGTTTTGAACTTAAAATATATTTAGGTCCTGATTTCACTAAACGATGCAGGCAGCAGCTGTGGACGACTTCAGACTGGTTTCAACTTTCATTTTGGTGCTATACTTACATGTGTTTTCAACGTTGGTGCAGATCAACATCATGTGATCTTTTACACACAGTGAAAACACAGTAACTTTGAAAAAGAGATAGTAAAAAATGCATTTTGATTGTGAGATTATAGATGCAAAAAAATTACATATTGTATTTTATAATGTTGGCTGACTTAAGTCTGTAAATTGGAATCAATTCTTAATTTAACAGTATATTAAATTAAGTTTAAAGGAAAAGTAACCTAATAATTACAAAGTAGCCACATGTCATGACTAATTTCAAGTTGTGAGGTGTGGGGAGTTTATGTTAGTACAAGTCAGAAAGTGAGTCACTGAGTTACTGGTACTGATCAACAATATTATAGTCTTTTTGTGTTATGGGACAGTAAAAATACTTATTGCAGCTTTCAGCATTTACCTTAATAAACACAATTTCCTATTCATTTGCCACACATGTATAGCATGTGTTGGTAACCATGTGAAATTGTCAGATTATCATGCAAACCGATAATTACTATATATATATAATTACAATTTTGGAGACAGAAAACAGGCTGATTGAGTAGACGACCATGTATGTTTTATTAAAATTGAGACAGAGGATCAGTGCATAACAGCAACTCTTTACTCTGGTTATTCATTTACATGTTTGTCCAGCCAGCTCATGGCCATCACTTCCAGTCAACTAAAACTGCTACTGGCAAGAGGGCAGTGAAATCTCACCATCATTACACCTCTGACGCATTTCCAGCCTGCCGTCAGGTCTTCCTTTGATGCAGCTAAACTCTATTACATCATTGTGCCTTGAATACACTTCAGTTTTGTCTGTATATCTGAATGCAATATTTTTCTTCCTCATTTTCTCTTCGCTGACAGTGCAGGGTTCTGCAAGAGATAATGGAGAAAAAAGATTCTGTTAATGTCAGGAATGACTGTAAAGCAAACTGCACACACCCACTGATAGAGTTTGGGCATTACAGATTTCAGAGGCTGCCATGTTACAGAAGCTCCACAATCCTGTTCTATGGCCACCGCAAGGTAACTGTTGATTCTATGGCAGCTGACATTTAGAATAGTTTATCATCTTGGTGATGACATTATTGCAAATTTGCAACCAAACATGAGTCTGAGTTTTAAACAAAGGTCAGTAACACACTACAACCTGGACAAACTGTATCTGCCAGTGTCTCTCACATCTCCATTTTCAGATTTTCTAATACTGTCAATGACAGCTGCAATTTTTCTTTGTCTATGGCAATTTTCATGACCACAGGACCTAGTGAGACCTTTCAAATAGCTCTGTGTGTTCAGTAGATGCTCCTTGTGTTCTTTTCTACATATCTGTCAGTGAAGAGTATCAGCTGCATTGGCATAAATGAGCAAAATGCACATCTATTTTTTCATTTAAATCAAGCAAAATGTTTGGAGATGTGGGTTTGTTCTTTCTTGCCAGATATATGTCATGATTATAAAGCCTAGTGTCAGTGTTAGCCACACTTAACGCTTACTGTGTCTTTTTCATCAGTAAAGGATGCTTAAATGAATCAAATGGGGACATGCCACAACTGCAAAACCTTTTGGTAATTAAAATGAAGATGTTTGTGATGATTGTGATTCTACAATATCATTGCTCAGACTGCAAAATAAATAAGAAATACTCAGGGAGAAATGTAACTTACTGAGGCATCTCATCTCTCCAGTCCATTCACCATTGTAACAGGTTTTGTGAGACTGACCAATCAGAGTGTGGTAACTCTGACAGACGTATACAACTCTTTCACCGTGGTCATACATCACTTTCACAGAGTCATTGATGTCTCCACCTTCAAGGAGTGGTGGCCGTCCACAAAGCACAGGTGCTGAAAGAAGAAAGAGGAGGTAAATTTATAGACTTTACATTGACAGACCTTTTGGGTTAGAGTTGGGAAAACACTTTACTGTAGTTTCATCAGCAATTACACAATATATCACAGTTACATATTGTATGGCATGTAATAAAGTCGGAATTAAAAAGGTGCATCAATGATGACTTCAAGTCAGTGATCATCATAAAGCAAACAACCACCAATTTGAACAAAAATCTATATCTATAATCTATATATTTTCAGTCCCTATCTTCATATAACTTACATCTGTTTGATACTAGTTATGATATGGATATATAATTTATCATGTACTATATTATGAATTTATGCAGCAAAATATACATACAATTTAAGTCAGGATCAACGTTAAATATGGAAAAAAAAATGTTGGGAATGCAGACTCCATATCCCAAATATTCATCAATGGACAAATAAATTTGTCCATTGATGAATTGATTCATTTGACATTATTGGACCATTTTGTTATTGTAGGGTTAATCGCATTGCCATGTTTCTCACAAAAAGGTGGGTTGACCCTCATCCCTGAGTATGACACATATCCTAGGAAGTATGAAACACGAAAGCAAGGCCTTTGATGTCACAATGCATTGTGGGAAACAACAGACCGAAAGGTCAGAGTTAATCTTTTCCCATGAGTCCCCCAGATAAAGAGTGAGAAGACAAGAAAGGGATTTACCTCCACATGTTGGAATGTAATCACTCCACTGTCTGTTTGCTAAACATTCAACCTCTGCACTCCCTTGAAGAAACTGTCCACGGGGGCAAGAAAACCTTAACTTGCTGCCTTGTCTCATTACTCGGCTTGTCACTCTGGTGGTTAATCTCACACTGGCAGGTATGTGTGGGACTATGCAAGCTTCTGTTTTGAGGAAAAAAATATGAAACAAATTCATTTCATTTTATTTTGGACATGTTGGACTTGAGATTTGACTCATTTAAGATACATTTAACATGCATCTATACAATAAATACAGTAAATAATATATAGTTCATGTTGCTGCAGTATCAATAATCACTGCATGTAACTTCACTATTGAATTGAACTACAAATAATATATGAGAAATATAGTCTTCCTCTGGCACCATGAGTGGACACTACAAACTGTATGTGTTTAAGTCCCAATCCAGATTTTTGAGTTGATCAATTGTGGGTATATCCACACATTCTTCAAGGATAGTACTTAAACACACACCGTCAGGCTTTGAGCTCTTTGTTGAACAGCACTCTTTGTTCCTTGGTAAGCCAGTGGATAGATGTGACTTTAGTGCTAAGGCACATGCCATGTTCTGCTGTGGGGTTGAATCTGACCTGTGACCTATCTCCCATGTCATCACCCCTCTCTCTCCCATCTCCCCTGTCTCTCACTACTGTGTACCATGTAATAAACCAGAGATACCTTAAATCTTTTGAAAAAGATCTGTATTCCTTTGTAAGTCTGTGGATAAACATGACGTTAGTGCTACTCTTTGTCCCTTTGGAAGTTGAATCCATGGATCATCTGGGAAAATCTGGATGGGGCAACACTCTCCCCTATCTCAATTACTGCTGACATGAGCAAAGCAGTCAACCCTCCAACTGCTATAGTGAAGCTACTGAGTGGAGAAAACTGTGGCTGTAGCTGTCAGCTCCCAAGACTCCCAAGTCTAACACAAGTCTATCTGTATCTGTATGTATGTATGTATGTATGTATGGGTCTTAAGAGGCAAGCATAATATTACAGCTAATATGATCTTTGTTCCTGTGGATAAAGATGATCTCATGGAAAATAATGCATTGTGATCAACAGGTAAATTAGTTTTGACACTAAATTCAACTAGTCTTGTACTTTTAGCTGAGATTGGCATAGCAACATACAGTAGTCAAAAAGTACAGACTGCTTGCCATGTTCCCATGCCTTTTACTTTCAACTAAAATTTACATTGCCTTGACTTGTTGCATTTTGAGTTGAAACCAGTGAAAAGTGACTTCTAGTGACTTATCCTCCTCTACCTCCCTTGGTTAAAACATTGGATGGGGAGAGGATAAGCAAGCAATCTTTTTCTCTAATTTACTTTCCTGAAAGGGAACATACCACTGCAAGTTGGAAAGTGGGCATTCCACTGCCCAGTTTGCAAGCATTCCACCTCTTCCACCCCGTCCAGTGAATATCCAAGACCACACTGAAACTGTAATTTATGTCCTTGCTTCATTGTTTCAGTGGCTAATGGCAGTCCAGTCACAATCAGATGAGGGTTCATCACCTCAGCTTGACAAGTGATAACTGAAAAGAATAAAATGTGATCCATAACAAATACCGCTGCCTAAGCTCTCTGTACACTAGAAAGTATCATGCTGGCTTCTGGTGGTGCTACGAACACTTCTTATGAATGAAAAGCATTTTATGCATTATTTTATCTTAGCATACTGTACTTCAATCCTAGCATACTGTACTGTAATCATCCTTTTACAAGCATTGTACATACTGAATGGCTGGTGATAATCATTGCTGTTTGCATGATTTCATATGCTTCTGTATTACGTGTTGAATTATATGTGTATCTTTATTTTGAAAGTGAAAAAACTGTTTTGAAAGTAAAAATGAAAGTTTTTGGATCATTCTTTCAATTAACTAATTGACTAACCCATGTCATTTTACAAGTTATCGTCATAAGCTGATCCAATAATCATTGTGTTAGCAAAGGACTCAATCAATATTTATCGTTTGCGGTTTGTCAGCAGTACATTCTGTTCTGCCATCTTGATTCACCTGTCATCCCACTACACCCCTCTCTTCTACACCCCACCGACACCAAAATGGGGCCAAAGAAATTTGAAGGTATGAAAAAAGATTGGAATTAATGGAAAAAAAATGCATTCATGAAGAAGGAAACTAAACTTTACTGTGGTTAGCCAATCTTTGGAATGTAATTCAATTTGTGACAGAGGAATGTATTTAAATGTGGCGGAGGAAAGTATTTCAATTTGTTGTGGGGGAACGTAATTCAGTTTGTGGTGGCAAAACATTATTTTTAGTTTCTTTTTTCAGTTTCACTATTTTTTCCATTTTCAAAATAAGATACAAATGTCATTGTATATGGCAGCCAATGCAAGAAATAGTGTCTTCAAAAATACCTTGACACAGTGGTTTTGGTGTCCACCCATCCCTTGTGCATGTGGCGTGGTTCCTGCCATGTGTGGTTTTGTAGCCTGCTCTACATCTATAATTTATAATGCCATCCAACCTTCTCCTTTGCCAGTGGTAGGAAGGAGTCCACTGATAATCCACATGTTCATCATGTGGACTGTCACATACTACCTCTAGAATGAAAAAAAATAATTGTGTCAGTGGGAATCATCTTAAGTAAATCAAAATCAGAATAATAATCATTGGAGTGAACAATCACAGTAAAACATGACAACTTCAACAAAAGCTCAAGACCTTGGCACACCGGTGACTCATCCCATGTTCCATCGTCTTTGCAGGTAACCTGTTTCGAGGTGTGTCCTGTGGTAGCAATCCAGAACGTCTCTGCACATGTGACTGTTACTGTGTCACCAGGTGAAAACACACTTCTGGAGTTGGGTTCATAACTGGTTCCCGTCATTGGTGGTAGTGCCAACCCACATTTTATTGCTGCATTGGTTGGGAAATTAAATGTGTAGTATGTTAGTTTGTTTTAATAAGAGGAACTACCATGACAACCATCCAATATCATATTTTCAGTATTCAGCGAGATCTAAATAATAAAAATGAGGGCTATTATTGTGCATCTTGAAGGTCCAATTAGAGTAGGCACATATTTGTTATTGCATTGAAAACGCAGGATTTCATTTTCTTGGTACTATTAATAATTGCATTTTCACTTATTTAATTAGTTGAGATCCCAAATTGATAGTTAACTTCATGAGAGTGGCATTAGACTGATTTTTAGGTATTGTAGGAACATTTATTTTATCACTTATGCCACCTTAAATAATAACTCTTCATAATCAGCGCCACTGTGTGTTAAGACCCCATATTTTGTACATTAATATTACCCACATGGGAGGATATCAGTTAAATATTTTTATGGTGCCCCGTGTGAGGTCAGTATTGTTAGTTATTCGTGCTTTTGTAATATTCACACTATAAAATACTAGAAATGGCTACATTTTCTGAAGAAAATTTTAAGTGTGCTTGCCGTCCAAGCAACAGTCACTTTGAACTGGTCTTTGCTAGAGTCCTGCTAAGTTGTGGGTAGGGTTTTGCCAGTGGTCGTTAGGGTGTTTCTATGTGATTGCTAGGGTTTTGATAGGTGGTTGCTAGGGTATCACTAGTGGTTGCTAGGGTGCTAGGGAACAAAGAGAATCCACGCAAAAAAGAATTGTGATTCTACGATTTACAGTCACCGCAAGATTGGACAAAATATGTAGGAGGAGTAGCGAAAAAACTGTTTTGGACAAAATTCAAAATGGCGGAAAATCTAGTCAGGCAGAAATGGGAGTGCTATATGCTTAGATGCATAATGACCCAAGGAATCCAGGGAAAAAATAATTTTGATTCTACAGTCCCTCAGCCATCCTGAAAACTACAGTTCCCTATGTAAAGAACTGCAACTGTTTCCTGTGGTAACCCTCCCTGAACACCAAAAAATGTGCCCTGATAGGCTGCCAGTCATTTCACACCTATGTGTGAAATCACCTTTCTTAAAACCAGTGGCGTGGCGTAGGAAAAAATTGTGAAGAAGCCAAGTTAAAGACAGGTCATCTAAAAATAGGGCATAATGGGACACTTAGCCCACGGTTATCATTTTACAAGCAAAATAAACAGATTTGAAGTATGGATACACAGCGGTGGAATACAACAAACCACATGCAATCATACTGTAGTAGTAAACCGCAACATTTTTACATTCACATCAAAAAGAAGCAATGCATGTATCAAACAGATACGTGACTTACACACCTACGGTATTCCAAAGTTAATTACCCACTCAGATTTTAAGTAGCCTACGGATACGAAACATGTAACATTCAACCCACAAACAGATAGAGATTTAAAGATGTACGTTCAGATGCACATATCAAACCAATACATGACTTACTCGCGTCTATCTGCTTGACATACAACAATAAATACAGTATTCCAAAACTAATTACTAATTCAATCTAAATAGCATGGCCTAAATGCAAAGCAAGGTGAAAATATATATAATTCTTGACCACTAACAAATGCAAAATTATTATTCAAAGCCACGGCAGGCCCTGTCCATGGTGCTGACTGTGTGTGTGCGTGTGTGTGTAGACAGTAGGCAGTGGCACAGCTTCAGTAGGCCTGACTACAACACAAACAGCTAAATTCACAAACCAACAAGAGACAATACAGGTAAATGTAAGCAATATAATGAACGACCACATCAACAACTGCACAACATGTTAATGCCAATGTCTATATCCGCAGCGGGCCATATTGCCACCAGTAAAGCAACATACAGAGAGAGAGAGAGAGAGAGAGAGAGGGAAAGACAGAGAGAGAGAGAGGGGGGGGGGGTTGCATTTGACCCTATTTGAAGAGGAAGGCCATTCTCCTGTCTTTCATTGCAGCAAAACACTCAATAACCATGTCATATAATTGTCCACTGGACTTTAGATCATCCACAACAGAGGATATCTTTGCCTAGTGGTCAAACCTCTCCTGCCCACATGTGTTCCTCAAGTAAGTTTTTATCCTCTTTAAACAGGAAAAGGAGTGCTCTGCTGATGTGCTGGTAGCCGGTATTGTGAGCATAAGCTGAAGCAGCTTGTAGACCTCGGATAGCGTGGTCTGTAAATCATCTTTAATAAGCAGATCTAGCAGCTCTCCTGGTGGCTTGTGGAACAACTTCTTGTTGTAGACTATGTGCAACTTGTTCCTCAACTTCTGCTCATCAAAGAATGGGTAAGTCTTGAACAGCTGAGCCAAATCACTGCTGGGGAATGCAGTGGGGTTACAGAAGGACGGAAATTATCCATGATCCAGCACATGAAAAAAACAGAGGTTCTTCATGTCTGCAAATCTTTTGGTCATGTGCAATACAATGCTATCAACAATCTCGAAGTACAGACGTCGGAAAGAAACATAAGGGCCTGTGTCATCCTCTTCCTCTTCCTGATGGTTGACCCCCTGCTCCAGGTCCACCCACCGCGACGACGTTTGCGTCTGGTTGTAGGCATTCCCACTGCCTGGACTGCTTCATCACAAATGCCACGGAACGTGGCATCACTTCTAGTGTCTTTGAGAGCATTGATAGTGCTGTTGATCCGATCCTGGCAATTCCTGATGTCCAGCGTCTTGCTCTGCAGTACCTGGAAGAGCGGTTCCATGAGGCCGAATATGGATTGAAACACCCCGAGCAGAAAAACAAAATCAAAATCATCCAGTTTTTGCTTCAAGAGTGCGCTCTGTGCAATGGAGTCTTTATCCCATCCTGGCTCTGTCATGATCTTGTCGATGGCAATGCAGAGCGATCTGCGTCCTTCATGGATGGCGTGAACAGCCCGACTATTAAAGTTCCATCTGACAGCACATCCCCCTGGTATACGCACTGCCCGATCAACCTCGCAGAGTAATGCTGTTCTCTTACATGAACGCGAGAAAACGTTGTGAAAGGCGTCAAGATTGGCAAAAAATATTTTGGCCGCTTGAATGTTATTAGTGCCTTGTGCCAAAACCAAATTCAAGTTATGAGCATAACAATGGATGAATAATGCATTAGGACAGTACGATTTCACTAACGCCTGTACTATGCTGCCCACTCATGCAGCTTGCTCCATTGTAGGTCTGGCAAATGAGTTTAGTGGTGGGACTGTAGTTGTCGATGGCTCTCATCACCACTGTTGTGACGGACTTTGCATCTCTGTCTGAGCTGATATCAAAAAAGCCAAGAAATCGTTCACATGGTGTGCCTTTCTTGTTGACATATCTGATAATAACAGTGAGTTGGCACTTGCTGGAAATATCTGAAGTGTCATCCTCTTCCACCGCAATAAAAGGACATATGCTTATTTCCTTGTCCATCTCATCTTGGATGACACGAGCAATACATTCAATAATGTCATTTTGGATGGTGTTTGACATACCGCTGAAGACTGTGGATGACCCCAAGTGCTCTGCGAGTGCCGTGTCAAACTCCGCAAATGCGTGCACCAGCTCCATGAAGTTGCCCCTGTTTGAACTGCCAGCAGACTTATCATGACCCCTAAATGCCTGCTCCTGGCGTGCAAGGTACAGGGCTGCTATGATGAGTTTCCTCAGAATATCCCGGTTCTTCCTGACCTGTTCATTATGCCTCTTCACGCTAATAGCTGCTGCTTGGTCCAGAGCCTCGTCAATCCTGATGTGCCCAAACAGCAGTTTCACAGAGCAATCGATGTGATTTCTGGAGTTTCCGTGTCTCTCTATAGCCCGAGCCAAGTTGGCTAGGTCACTGAAACCCGTTGTGGCCCACGGGTTGTTGAGACAGCAGGTATCCCGGTCAAAAAGAAGACATGACCAACAAAACAGCCACTGAAGGTTGACACTGCCAGCTAGCCACTCTGTTCGCACATAGTTCTCCTCACAGAATGTCCGTGTCCCTCCTCTTTTTCTGCCTTGCAGCAAGTCCAGTTTTGGAGTAGGCCTCCCATCTGATTTTATCTACAGCTGTTGCTGAAATGGTAATTTTGTGAAGTTGTTTTTCACCAAAAACTCCAGATCTCCACCCTCCATTAATGCTGCTAGGTTTTTTGGTATAATTTAGCAACAATGGAAAACTAGCTAACTTTCCTGGTTGTTTCGTTCGAATGACGTTAGGTTATGCTATGATTTGATTGGTGTGAAGCCAGAGCCCGGGTGGCTTCCCTTCACAGTTTTCCAGAGTCCTAACCATTTGCAGTTTAGCAGTCGCATGACGATAGCCATATCTGATAGGTTGATACTTATTTACTTTTTTTTTTTTTTAATCAAAGGAGGCCAAATTCGCCTGGCTTCCCTTCCATAGACTTAACATGATTGCCTCCAAGGCCACCGCAGGAACGCAATACACTCTTTCACCACACACATTGACTGACATTTTCCACACGTTGCAATTCAGAGGGGCGCTGTTTCTCCATTTGAAGAAACTCAATGAGAAACGGGGAAGACATAGCGGTGACAACATGTCATGTAATACAAATACAGGACATAGAACGAGACAAAGAAAATGTTTTAATGTTTTTATTAAAGTGACAATGATAGTTTGGATAATAGGGGAAGCCTGGCTTCCCTTGGCATCCGGGAGAAAACGCCACTGCTTAAAACCCAAGTGCTACTCTAACTGTTCTCTTACGCCGGGTTCTGACTGTAAGCGTAAGCGCCGCGAAGCGCCAATTCTCGTGCCAGCAGGAGCCTGGCTGTTCACACCAGAAGCGCATTTCTCTGCGCCAGTCACGTCGTGACTTGTGATTAGGCAATAATTAGGAAAGCCTAGGGGTCCTAGATATCTCTCTCTCCCCCTCTCTCTATCTCTGTCTCTTTAAATAATGACATATAGGCCTAAATAAATTAAGTAGCCTATAAATAAACAATCCTAAACATGTATTGTTTACTTTTGTGGTAACTCAATAACAGACGCAATTTTCAAAAGACAAGTGATCAAAACCAGATAGATCATCATCCTACAATGTGTTGCATTCAAGCCCTCTGGGGCTCCCCTCTGTCTCTCAAGCTCTCTTGAGCTTCCAACTGGCGGCTGCACAGAAAGACTGGTGTCCCTTCTCCTGCAGGCCCAAGGCCTGTACTGTGTCCTGCCTGCTCCAAAACAGAGTGAATACGCACAGCCTACCCTCTCTTTCCTGCAGAAGCAAGCTGCAGATGCGAAAGGTACTTTCCTCTGCTAAGAAAGCAGAGTGACCAGGACCGAACCAGAGGCCTACACCAGAAGCCTATAACTCTGTCCCTTTTCTTCCACACAACAGATGTGGCCAACAGAGAGAAACACACCTGGATCACCAACCCAAAGTTTTGAAACCGCAAGCTTTGAACCGCTCACAACGCGACAAACAAAGGACTCCAAGTAAGACTGTAACAACTGGGCATATAGCACAGCACAGTTCCAATCAGAAATCTTCAACCCCCCAAAGATTTTAAGGATTTATCAATTAAAGTGTTTTCAAAGAGCAAGATTCTGCTTTGGATGACTTCTTTATGTGTTGAGTGATACATAAAATCAACACAGAAAATGCATGATGTAGTATTTGTGTGTAACAGTATATTTTGTTAAGATAGCCATGTCACAATTATTCAACCCCTATATAATAATGTTGCTTTTAAAGCTTTCTGACAGTTTTTATGGCCTAAAGTGGAGTTCAAACATAATTAAGCCTTTGGGAACTCTATAATGATCCTTCATTTGCTTCAGCTGTGATGCATATATAAACCCCACCCATGAAGGTAACTAAGAAAAAACCCCGTGTGACTGCAAGACACCTACAGGACAATCTCGGAATCCATCGTCTATCCGTCTGGTGACAGATTAGACTCTGGGAGCGACGGCCAATATTTGGGGGTTTCCGGTGTAGCCAGCGGACATCCGGGCCAAGACTTCCTCTTCTGTGCGCCGATCATTGTTTACAGTCCGATTAGCAACTTGAGACACGGGAATGGAGTCGGAGTCGGAGTTGAGAGACGACGTCTCATATACAGATATCTGTTTATAGAGCACGGAAGAGGAAGTCTTGGCCCGGATGTCCGCTGGCTACACCGGAAACCCCGAAATATTGGCCGTCACTCCCAGAGTCTACTCTGTCGCCAGATGGATAGACGATGGGTTTCCGAGATTGCCTACAGGATGACGTGATGAAGGCTGCTTCAGTGGCAACTATAAGACGTGTACTGAATAAACAAGGACTTCATGGCCGGATTCCAAGACACACTCCACTCTTGACCACAAGGAACAGCAAAAGTCGACTCGCCAGGAGGAATTTGGATAAGACTACAGAGTTTTGGGAGACAGTTCTGTGGACTGATGAAACCAAACTGGAACTGTTTGGACATATGGACCAGCGGTATGTCTGGCGTGCTAAAGGCCAGGCTTATGACCAGAAGAATACCATCCCCACGGTCAAGCATGGAGGTGGGTCATTGATGATGTGGGGCTGTTTTTCTGCAGCAGGAACTGGCAATCTTGATCGTGTACCTGGCATCATGGAGTCCCAGAAATACCAGGTCATTTTAAAGAGGAACGTGATGCCTTCTGTTGACAAATTAAACCTTGGTGATCATTGGAATCTCCAGCAAGACAATGATCCCAAGTCAACCAAAGCTTGGTTGAGAAAAATATCCTGGAATGTCCTGGAGTGGCCTTCTCAGTCACCAGATTTAAATCTGATTGAAAATCTTTGGTGGGATTTAAAGAAGGCAGTTGCAGCACGGAAGCCATCAAACATCACTGAGCTAGAGGCTTTTGCACGTGAAGAATGGGCAATGATTCCGATCGAGAGGTGTAAGAAGCTTGTCAGCACTTACCGAAAACGTTTGTTAGAAGTTATAAAAGCTAAAGGATGCTCCACAAAGTACTGAAGCTGGGGGTTGAATAATACTGCACATGCACATGTGTTAAAAGAGTTGCATTTTTCATTTGAACTTCAAAGTTAAGTCAACTTCTGTTGTCAAAATAACTCAAATATGTATCAGTAAATATTGTTTTTGTGAGTTTTTTTGTCATTTATTGTCATTATCTTTCATCCACATCACTATAATGTCTTTTGAGGTGAGGGGGTTGAACACCAAATAGCCATCCTATGTGTTAAATAGTTAAAATACACACAAACTTAGGGTTTGAAATTTATCTATTTTCTATTTACTCATATTCTATTGTTAGATAAAAAAAAAAAAAGATAAAACTTAGTGTACCAACTCCACCAAGCCTACACAGCTTTCCCTCCATCCAGGTCTACGGTTTACGACCCTTTGTTCTCCTCTCTAACAAAGGGCCAGTGGTCATGCGGCCAGCATGCTCATACCCTATAGTTAAGGACCCATGCACACTCACACACACACCCACACACTTGTAAATAATTTGTATTAGTTTGTGTTACTTTTAATCAATAAATTGTGTGTTGCTACAAAAAGCCACTTCAACCCTTAGTTAAATGATCAGTATCATCAATTTAGTGTTAACTGAAGGTATATTATTGTATTTTAATTGAGATGAACTATTAATATTGAAATGTGAATAATTATTCAATTGTTTGTTGATATTTCAAATTGATGGTTAACTTTATGAGACTGATATGAGACATTTTTAGACATTGTAGGAGTATCTATCTTATAATTTGTGCCACTTTATGAAAATTATATAACTCTTCACGATCAGTGCCACTGTGTGAAAAGACTCATATTCCTTACATAAATATTAGGACATTACCTACAATGCTAAAGTACAAAAGTTATGGACCAAAACATAAAGCGGGCTGTTATAGTGCCACCATTAGGTCAATTGGTGTAATTTTTTAGACATGAGTAGAAGGGGACACTTTGTACCTATCTACCCAGTCTACCCAGGGAACTGTAGCTCTTATGGTTTCTGAGCTACAGATACTTTTATGCAAAATCCCATATAAGTGAATGGGGCAAACAAATTGCACTTAATCATGAATATCCAAAAAACTACACGACAAATGTCTTAAAAGTAATAGCACACTTCCCCTCAATAAGCTGCACGTTGTCTATGTATTGTAAAAACTGTAGGAGGAGTTTTGTCCGGAAGAATGTTAAGAAGTGTGCTTTGCCTACAGCAAGCACACTAATAATAATCAGTTACATGCATAACTATGGTTTAATGATAAGGATCCTGAACACTTAAATTGAGCATCTCTCAGTTCCACCACCAGGTAGAGCTATTTCTTCCCGGAGCAGAAGCCCTGTACTTGCAGGTAGTGCATTGTGGTAAATGGTGTTTAATTCCAGAAAGATTTAACTGATCATGATGAATATCATGATCTTCAATACTAGTTTAGCTGTTAGCTTCAACCATGATTAATCTAACTGCCATTTTGAGCCACAGCAAGCCACCGGCCCTGTGAAGCCACAAAGCCAGAGAGCTTTTGTACCACAATGTGTCACTACTGAGCATTTCAGCTTGTGTAGATGGTTCAACCCATGTACTGGACTGAATGGGCAGAAAGAGGTATGTTCAATGACGAAACGGATTATGCAACGTTTAGAAACGTTAACTCCCGACTGCGTTCTTCTATTTAAATTGTGCTTATTTTAAAGTAGATGTAATGATACAGTCGTTATAAAGTGATGTATTTTATGGAGTTTATTGAGATGCCACTGAAATAACTTGTTATATAGGTTATGAGCCAAATTTATTTATTTATCTTGCAGGTGACAGATGGTAAATGCAAGCGATTTATTTTTCATTTGGCCTCGAAATTGATTTACAACCATACTAGCCTTTTCTTTTTTTTTATTAATAGTAGCACCAATGAGCTCAAGCAAAGAAATGCATTGGGCAGAAAATGTACGCCTGTGTGTGCCGTGGTCCAGGAGAGAAAGTTGCAGGCGTCCAATACTGCTGCGAGAGGCTTTACCATGGAGTCTATGGAACACCCAGTGCGTCCTATATAGATGCAGAAGGGTACCTTTAGGCCGGAACGTGCGCACGTGCACACGCACACCTGTAGTCAACCCATTTTTGAAACTAGTCATAATTTATTAAAAAGTACTACCAGTGACAATTAATCATACACTTCTATTGTGAAAATATTAAAATAATCTTACAATATGGACCTTTTACGAAAGTGCAATTTTATTTGTCTTTGTTTTCAAAAAAGGTTATTGTTATTGACTGAGATGTCAGCAAATATTATATTGAGTTGAAAGCTTCGCCCGGTCTACTACAGGCAACAATTTACGACATGTTTGGATGTTTCTGTGACATTGTCAAAGTTTTTTGTTCGAGTGTTCATGAGAGTTTGGTTACCTACTTTTAGAATTTGTTGGGCAGCAGAAGACGTTACTAACATAGGCGAGTATGGCGCAAATTGTGGAATGTTAATGTGGATACAGACAACTTTTCAACTTTCCCCCCGTTGTCCCCCCCTAGTGTTTCCAAGTGGTATTGTTGTTTGCACCGCTGTTGCAAAGACAACCGGATCGCTTTCTGTTAGAGCCTAGCTCCGTGCAATAGAACAAACCATCTGTCTACTTATCTACTCCTTGATCATAACACAATATAGTAACTTTCACCACTGCTCATTTTAGAAAGGCCACTGCAAGAAAATGTGTTCTTTGTTTAGATTATCAAATGGACAATGGATTATTTCTTTGTTTCTGGCTGCTAGCGTTAGCGTTAACTAGCGTTAACAACATGGCTAACATTGCTAGCGCTAGCTATGATAGCTAACGCCAGCAGCCAGAAACAAAGATAGTTAGATGTTTGTTTCTTTTGTTCCAGAAACAAACATAGATGTTTGTTTTGGCTAGTCCTGGCTTCCTTGTAGCTCCTGGTTCTTTTTCTGGCTGCTAGTGGTAGCGTTAGCCATGTTGCTAATGCTACCGCTAGCAGCCAGAAACGTTAGCAACATGGCTAATGCTACCACCAAGAGCCTGGCTAACTACTACTGTCCAAAGCAAGAAACAATTCCAACTAGAAACCCCGATCTCAGTGCTATGATAGAGGGTAGTGTTTCCACTGTCACTGCGGTTGTTGCACCGTCCGCCATTTCCACTACTGGGGATAGCTCTACTGGACCTCTTTTGGTTGCACAATGGATGACGCACTTCCTTTGTGCCGTAAATCGAGCCTTCATTCTCCCGGGAGATCGTACCCGGTGGCAGACAGAATTGCATAGTGAAAGCGAGGCTTATAGGGAACCAATCTAAACGCAGATGGTGTCATTATTCTATAGCCATTACACTGTGCAATCAACATTTACTTCATAATGATAAGTTAAAGCATTTTTTTTTTTGGACATTTTTATGCCTTATTGATAGCAACAGTGTGAGAGAGAGACAGGAAGGTATGGGAGAGAGAGGGGAGGACGCGAGCAGATTAGAACCCAAACTCGCTGCGGGAAGGACTGAGCCTTATGGTATGTGCTCTACTCGGTGAGCCACCAAGACGCCCCCATTTTGATCAATTTCTATTCATTGACCAACTTTTATTTTGCATATGGGAGACACTACATCTTGCAGCCAAACATGCCCTCTGCTCTCGGCTGCGCCATGGGAAAACAATCAATGCTGTGTCAATTGTGTTAATATTTTTTACGCGTTAAACATTTCAAATTAATCACAAAAATTAACGTGTTCATTTTCCTAGCCCTTATATTTATATATTGATTGATCTAGGCACCACAAAATGGGGGGGCGGGAGCTGCATGCGGCCCATGGGCCACGAGTTGCCCATCTTTGACTTAAATCAAGACGTTTCCACTCTTTCAGAATCAAGTGCAGATCAGGTGAGTCTGCTTTGGGATCTGCAGGTGACTGTTCTACAGATTACATCAGACTGATGACTGCCAATGACAGGCAGGAGGTTTGGCTTGCTGTACCTCAGCTGTACTGTGAAAGCAGCATGTCTAAGACAGGACGGACTCCTCACAGTGTATGCACCTACTATCCCTGAATCATTTGTATGTGGAATGTATTTGGTGCATTTGTAATCCCTTGGGGCATTTGACTGAATTCGTAGAATCCAAGCAGACACACAAAGGCAGTTTTAGGCTTGTCATCTTCGTTCATCTTGATCTGACAATATCTAGACTTCAGATCCATCACAGAAAACCACTGGGATTCAGCAAGAGAAGAAAAGGACTCCTTCAAGTTCCATCCTTTATAGTGTTGTGGTTTTGTTGTGGCTAGCTGTTGTACACCAGGAATGGAGGCGAGGCAAACACATGCCATGGATCTCACATGAACAAGAACCTGCCCACATTTTACAAATATGAATCACTGGAGCTAGCAATACTTTAAAATGCAATGAATTGACTGACCTTCAAGCAAAATGATAAAGTCTAAGGGCTCTAAACCTCTGTATTAAACAGTCCACATCTATCTATTTTTTCATCAGTCCTTGAGTCACTGGTGGGTCTGGGCCTTGTCTTGATCCTCTGATGTCGACGACGTGAAGCCAGTCTGGTGTCCCTTTGCTGAACAGGGGCAGAAGACCCAGTTACATTTTCAGTAGTGGAGGGGTCACCCCCTTTATAGAAGCAGAGTCTGCAAGAGGCAGGGTGTGCAGGGACCTTGTGACCGCAAGAGGTGGAGGGTGCAGGGTTGCTATGAGTGAGGGACGCAGAGTCCATAGGGTCAAGATGGCGGAGATGTGCAGAGCGTGTGAAGAAGCATCTGGATCAAGAGTGGCATGATGAGTAGGTAATGGGCTGTCCTCCACTCCATTGTCCTCATTCCTACTTCCGCATTCTGGAGGAGGTCCCCATTGCCATTGTCTTGATTCTCCAGCTTGAGCTGCTTGAACACTTTACAAGACATGAGAGTGACATACTCCAGTGTCAACAACACACTAGACAAGTAAATGGTTGACACGTATAGGGACATAAATGCTGCATCCTTCACTGGTTGCTCTGCCCACAGTAATGACAGGTGCGATAGCAGCTTCTGTTTTCTCTTTAACAGGTTTGACAAGGCCGCTTGGAGAGTTGGCCAGGTCCGATGGCCAGGGCCTGGCCAACTCTCCAAGTGGCCTTGTCTAGTTTCCCGGCAACTTGGGGCTAGGGGATTGGGTGCACTCTCTTCTAAGTGTCCTGTCTCTCCACACTGGTAACATGCTCTCTTTGGACTGGTGCAAGTGCTTGGAGAGCGATAATGTCCTGACTGCCTGGAGCCACTTGGTGTGCGTAGGAGGGCTCTGCCTCATTGTTCCGCTTGGGCTGGGCTGGTTTTATCAATGGCAGGTAATTTTAGGGCCATGGACTCCACAGTGAGGTGCAGTTGCCCCATTTGGTCTTTGAGCTGTGTCAGTTCATATTTCAGCATGTTAACTGATTCCTGTCCTTGAGGTACTGGAGGAGAGGTCACCTCCAACTCCTTGTTATCGTCAGCCCAGGAGATGAACCTGACCCTTGTTCTTCCATCAGTCTCACGTCCCAGTGTTGGCCTGTAATAATTCTCATGGGCCTCAACTAGTTTTTGAGCCTCAGACAGTATGAGGGGATCCTTATTCATAACCTCATAAGCAACCCACTGGCTGCGAAGCCCTTTCATAAATGCGTCAGCTGCCAGTTGTTCTTGGAACTCTAAGCCTATGCTGAGTTCACTTAGGTGGTGATGGACAATGGTTGGCGGATCAACTTGGCCATAACCCTGGGTTATTTGCTCAATGAGAAGAGCATAGTCCTCCCTAACATGTTCTGGTAGAGAACAGACAAAACTGATGGCAGACCCTCTCAGACGTTCATGTAGCCTGTCCACCCTTTCTACACTTGTCCAACCCTGACGCCGGGCCATCCACTCAAAAGGAATGAAGAAAGCATTCCAGTCCTCTTTACCATCAAATACTGGAGCAGCAGGAAGATGAGGAACGGTGAGGGACTAGAGAGCTGCTATGACCCCTTTTGATATAGACTGCTGTTCTCTTGAATGGAGTTAGGGTCTCCACTAGGGGTATATGCATGGGAGTTAAAGACAGAGGGAGGTGTGGCCATGCTAGGCTGAGGCCCACTCCTTCTATTAGTATGTCGCCGGCGAACAGCCGGTTCTGCTGCAGAGTGTAACTGGCTCTGTCGCAGAGGTTTCCAGGATCCATGACTTAGCTGACTCTGTACCAGGGGGTTTGGATGACAAAACTTAGGTGGTGCTGAGCTAAGTGAGCGCTGGCGTATGATATCAAGCTCTGGGGTGATATCTGGTGCTCCCCCTGCTGCCATGGGCTGCATCTCAGAATCATGGGCAACAGCACTCTTCCTGAGGTCACCTTGCCTTGAAGTGGGGTGGGTGTGGGGGAGGAAGTGGGGGAAGCAGCTTGAGCACTTGCACCTCCATGGTGACAACTAAGCTCTTGAATGCCTCTTACTGCTTCGTGCATTTGGGTGAAGGCTGGAGACAATAATTGCAGAATTTGTAGAGTTTGCTCATGTTGTTTTGTCTGGCTTTCTATCAATCTTGTTTGATTTTCAAGTAAAGCCTGCAGCCATGCAGAGGGCTGCTCTTGGTTGGCTGCAGTTGTTGCTGGATTTCCAGAGCCTCCCTGGTTTGCTCCCTTTTTGTCCATTTTGTTTACATTAGTTGTTTTATTGTCTTATCCTTTTATTAGGCAGAATGCCCCTTTAATCTTCTTATTATCAATACTAGAGCTTTACTTTACTTGTGTCCTTGTTATTTGCCAGCGGCGATATGGGAATGTACATTTATCAATTTCTTATGATCTTTATTTCACGATGGGACTCCAGGGTCACTGTCAGGGAATGTCTCTCCTGGGCAGCATGGTACAGGGTCACATGATCTTCCTTATTTGTGCGTGGAAGATAGCCTGCTGCTTGCTAACTTGCTTGGATTGTTGTTCATTGTTAGCTGTTATTGGTAAGCTAGTTAGCATGAAGTACACTTGCTCCACGATTTATTGTCAATCGTAATTAAATTCACTGCAACTTACCCGAACGTTCTGGTTGTTGAACAGTGGTGGATGGAATACTGCAGCTTACATGCATTGAAAGCACAATCCCACTTCTGACACCACTTGTCGTGGTTTTGTTGTGGCTAGCTGTTGTACACCAGGAATCAATGGAAGTGAGGCAAACACATCCCACGACAAGGGCGGATCTGTTATGTTCCAATAGGCTTTACTTGGCAAACCTTTACAGTTACAGAGTTACCTCAATGCTGATGATCACAGATGGAAATGGTCAGGATTGTCTTACTGTTACAACTGGGCACAGACGGAGACGGGAACTTGACATCTAGTACACAGGGCAAACAGGAGACAACTAACAACGGGCAGGGGGAGAGGGACAAACATAAAGGGGTCTCCGCTAAACATGACCGAATGAACTGTAGAGCTACACCAATCCACGTTACAATAGTTTGTGCATTTAGTTTCTGGAAGTCCACACACAGGTGCATCATTGTTTTGTTTTCTCACCACCACAAAAGCTGACGAGTATGGAGACTTGGATTCCCTGATGATGCCTGCTTCAAGGAGAGTTTGGAGGTGCCTTTTGGCTGCTTGGAAGTCTTGAGGTTGAATAGGATGGGCTCTCTGTTTAAATGGTTTCTCATCTTTGAGCTTGATATGATGTTGGAACTTAACTCCTCCAGTACACTTAATTACCCATCCAAAATCTTAAGTCTTATTGATTAAGTTGTCCAAACAACTTTGTCACTTTGCCTGTACCTCTTTAATATGTTATGACTCACATCTCACTCCCAAAAAGTCAGTGTAGTGTAAGTAATTTAATGTAATATTCAGTAGCACTATTACAATAAAATTTGTCCTAAGTGGAAAATTCTGCCAGTGGGGTAAGGTAGTTCAGCAATTTTTAATAACAAATGTTAGTATCCTGAAAGTATCAAGAAGTATCAAGAAAAATTACACTTGATTTTCGAAAATTCTCAATTTAAAGGTCCTATAACTTTTACAAACTTTTTACATGTATAAATCTTTTTTTATTGCCAATGTGTGAATGGGTTGTAACGTAACTTAAAAAATGAGACCTCAGCCGACTTTCTCCGTTGCCTGTAACAGTGTGTAAAGCTACATTCTATATGAAGGACTCGGGCCGTTTTTCCTGGGAGATTCCAACGGATGTGACATTATGCACGCTCCCGTGGCTAGTCTCTTCAGCTTCACTACTTCTATAGCTTGCTTGCTCGTAACGTAATACTTTCTGAGTGGATATGTTAGTTGGCTAGCTTGCTAAATCACTTCGCCAGCTAACGTGATCCATGATACTAATTTATGTAGCTATTATGACAAATAGTGTTGATTTTAGCCAACAATAAATGATGTAACGTTGCAAAGCAAAGGTGTATAACGATTGCCTTCCACTAGCCAAGAGCGATGCAAGGCAGCAGCGCACACAGGACAAGTTTGCCTTCAGGCTTTCTGGTAGAAAGCCTTAGGGTAACCCTAACCCCTACCTAAACCATAACCGTGGATTTCTGTCAGAAAGGCTTTCTGGCAGAAAGCCCTAAAGGCAAACTTCTCCCGTGTGCGGCAGCGGCGGCCAAATAACGTTATCTAAATGTAAACAAAGCTATGCTAAGGTTAGCCAGCTATCTGTAACTTAGCTACGCTGCATGGATCTGGCGTTTGTACAGTGAACTGCAATGCTGATTTACAGTAATGGTGAAATAAGCAATGGTAATTGTAATGACACAGCAAGGTGAACTACAGTCATTCAGGAAATGATGAATACATATAACGTTACATATTCCGTATAATTCACTAACAGTTAGCGTTATTGCAGATAACAGATAGCGACATTGCTGAGCCTCGGGGTGAAACTATTGCTGTTTTCACATATGAAAACTGGCTAGCAAGCTAACGCCGACCTATAATGTTATAAATACAGCCAATGTAACGTTATCACCCGACAAAGTTCACACATAGTCACAGTTCCTCATAAAAACACAGCACTGAAAACATACATAACCTACATATAACTTCAATTAATAGCCCGAGAGAGAGAGATGGTAGAGCGAGCTAGAGAGAGAGAGAGAGAAAGAGAGATGGTGGAGTGAGCTAGAAAGTGAATGAAGAGAGGGAGCGGTAGTAGCGAGAAAGCCGGTGAATCAGAGAAATAAAATGTTATTTTCTGATTGTTTCACAGCGGTTACGTTCTAAAGCAGAGAGAGAGAGAGAGAGAGAGAGGGAGAGAGAGAGAGCCCCGTATCAAAATAACGGTAGCCTACCTTAGAAAGATCAACGGAGAAATGTCTTGCTGCTGCTTCTCCTGAGTTTTGTTCAGCAAATTTGACAACTGACAGCTTGAATTTCAGGCCGTACTTTTTTCTCTGTGCCGCCATGGCGATCAGCAAATGTGACTGACATTTGAATGCAAGTTAAAAAAAAAAAAAAGAAACTGCTTCCTCATCTATCAACATGATGCCGGTCCATCACGTTCATATGGTCACTGTTTTGGCCGACACACGGATGCTTGTTTGCGCCTACGGAGTGCGGGCACATGCGCGAGCACGAGCAACAGGATGCTGACTGCAGTTACCTTAACGGCCACAGGTGTCACTAATAGTCACCTCTCCTAAAGGGCTTGTTGTCTGTTTGGGTGTTTTTTGCTTCAGCATGGTCCTTTGTTGCCCTGGCCTTCAGATTCTTCCATCTAAATTTCACTTGCTCCATGGTCCTCTTCTGGCCAGACCCCATGGCATTCACATTCTGGGTGATTTCAACCCAAATGTCTTTTTTCTTTTTGTTCATCACTTCTCCACCCTTAGTGGAATTAAAATGTCGTACTATTGAAGCATGATGGCACCTAACACCCTCCAGCAGTACATGGGTTTCTGCAACAGTGAAATTAGGTCCTTTTGAGTCCATGGTTCCACCTCTTCGGTGTAGTGAACATAGAATTTATAGGCCTTGGCCATGATTGATTTAATTGAACACAAGCCAAAGCACATCAGCTAATTGATGTTTAATAGGTGTGTGTTAGAAAAGACCAATTACACATTCTCAGAGGACTTACAGAGAGGCACTGACATGGCAGACATCGCCACCACCGTTTTGGTAGGAGAGGATACCGTCAAAGCGTGCATGTTAAGCGTACAAAACCACTGGAACAATACACCACTGAGGAGCTGTATGCTTGGTTTCGCTTTGGGAATGCTGATATTAAGTACATTGCAGACATTGTCAGGCCAAAACTTCAACGCAGAACCCGAAGCAGTCATGCTCTGTCTGTGGAAGAACAGGTTCTCATTGCTCTGCGCTTCTATGCATCAGGGACTTTCTATCAAGTTGTTGGAGTGGACAAATCAACTGTGAGTGATGTGGTGAAAGCTGTGTCAATCGCAGTGGCCAGCCTGGTCAATCAATTTGTTTCCTTTCCAAAGGATGACCAGATTGCCCAGACCAAGATTGCCCAGAGTTCCTTATTGTCACTCCCTGCTCTCTTAGGCTAGCTAGGTGCACGCTCACAGGGAGTGACAGGATCAGAGCCTAGACGCCAAACTAAACTCTGTATATATATTTGCTTTCATTTTCAATAATCTGTTTATGTGAGTTGGCAGACTGAAATACAAATTACTACCCTACCAATACATATGGATGAAATATATGTTTGTTTGTTTTAAAGGTGAAATTTTGCTTGTCAGTTTTGGATTATTCTTTCTGGCTGCATGGCATTTTATAAGCTCTGCAAAAATTTAAGAATTAGTCATTTAAGTTGGCTGACCAGGTCACATGTTTCTTCATTGCTTTTAGAAAATTGAACCAGACAGAACACCAAAAATACAAAATTGGTATTTTGTTAGGATGTACTGATATTGCTGTTTTGATGGATGTCTACAACATGTCCCACATCTTAAAAGCAACTTCCAGGATTTGTCCTGTTTCAGCGCTGAGTATCTATAATGTCATATCTCCATGCTAGAAAATATTACATACATTGTAATTCAGCTGTGCTTTTTCTTGTGTATTTTTATATTGGTGCTGCTTTATGGTCTAACATGTCATAACTTTCTAAACCAACTACATGGTCTGTGTGCCACATCTTTTTCTTCAAAAAAGTGATGAACTGCAGTTGACTGACATGTCTGCAGTTGTATAGAAATGCAGTGCAGTAAAAATTGTTACCAAAATGTGTAATGTATTTTAGTGAAATCACTTATTTCCCAGCTCTTGAATACAGTACCTTCACACAGGGGGTTTGGCCTCCATCCATCAGTTGTGCATGTTGCATAATCCTCATCATCCTTATTTTGGTATCCTGTTATACAGCTATATCTCTGTCTTGTGCCCACCCTTCTTCTCCAGACACTTTCTCTGGGATTGTTAAGCAGGTTGTAGTCATTTGGTAGGTTGCAAATTTTTTCTAATTTTAAAGAGAAAAGTGTATTGGTTGTGTGAAACATTTGAAGTGAATGAACAGGACACACTACATAGAGAACTGTAAGGACAGAAGACAATAGAGAACAGATCTGCAGCTACTACTTTCCAACCAAGGTGCTAAACAAAAGCATGAACCAGAAGAAAAGAAAATGTCCAGCAACACTTGGAACATGTTGGTTTAAATAAAGGACTCCATATTCTACCAGACAATCAAAGTGGAAACTATTCAACAATAATTTGCACTGTTGACCAAAAATACAAATTACTACCTTCGAAATCATGCTACACCTAAACAATTCATATGAATGAAATGCATTATTTCATGTAAGCATACATACTGTACTTGGAAATATTCATCTGTTTACATAGTGAATGATTCCATAAGGTAACAAACTCAAACTGTATGTGTTGTATGCTGTATGTCCTTACCTCTACAGTTTGGAGTCCCGGTCCAACCATTTGCCCCACAGGTAAGAATAAATCTTCCTGTATAATCACCCACACAGTCATACTGGACCCGTTCATTGTTCTTGTATTTCCACTTTTCAGTGCTGACAATTACAGCATGAGGGATAACTAGTTTGTTGCATGTTATCTCTGAAATAAATTCAATTATGAAGTTAGTTCTTTCATTTGAAAATTTTGGATCCTTCTTTTTCAATTAACTAACTGGCTACGTGTCATTTTACAAGATAATAAATAGTTTGTTATTCCAATGCTTTAGGCCTATATATTGTTTGCTGTTGTTGCTCAGCAACAGATTCAGACATTTTGATCAGTGAAGTACCGATGTGATCGACCTGTCATTCACCTGTTGTAGCAAACCCTGACCACGCCCCTCTCTTCTACTTCACCCACAAGATTTGAATGAATAACAAAATACATTTGAATTAATAAAAAAATAGATTTTAATGTATGAAAAAGTTTTGCATTAATGAAAACAATAAATTAATCAAAAAAGGACACCTTTCAAAAGTGAAAGGAAAATAATTTAAAAAATGGAAAACTATTTTTTCACTTTTTTGCTTTCAAACTTTTTTTTCTTTTCCCCATTTTCAAAGTAAGATACAAAACTGTTCAAAACTGTAACTGTAACTCTATGCAGCAGCAAAAAAAAAAAAAAAAAGAAATACAGCGTCTACTTCAATACCTTGACACAGTGGTTTTGGTGTCCACCCATCCCTTGTGCATGTTGCCTGGTTCCTGCCATCTGTGCTTGTGTAGCCTGCTTTACATCTGTAACTTACAGTGTCATTCAACCTTTTCGTTTGCCAGTAGTGCTGACTCGTTTGCCAGTAGTGCTGTGGATTGGAACATGTTACCTCTAAAATAAGAAAAATAACTGTGTCAGTGAGATTCATCTGAAGTAAATCAAGACCAGAATAGTAATCATCAGGACTTGATGAACAATCACAGTAAAACATGACAACCTCAACAAAGGCTCAAGCAGTTCTGTACCTTGGCACACCAGTGAAGGAATGCTCCATGTTCCATCGGCTTTGCAGGTAACCTCTGCTGAGGTGTGACTTCTGGTAACAATCCAGAACTTCTCTGCACATGTGACTGTTACTGTGTCACCAGGTGAAAACACTCTTCTGGAGTTGGGTTCATAACTGGTTCCCTCGAGTGGTGGCAGTGTCAGACTACATGTTATTGCTGCATTGATTGGGAAATTAAATATGTTAGTTTGTTTTAATAAGAAGAACTACCATGACAACCATCAAGTATCACAATTTCAGTATTCAGCGAGATTCGCCCTTACGTTGTCCCAATGTTTCCAGCAGTTTTTGGAGCATGCGACATCCCAGCTATATAAAGTGACGTTGTCACTTTATTTGTGTTTTTGTGCTATACATAGCTGGAATGTTGCATGCAACGTTGTGCAGACTTTTCTGTTACATCCTTGCATCCATGTCTTTGTCACCTAGGCTACTGAAGTACCATAACTAATATAACCTTTATAACAAAATGAGGATAAACTACAACATTGTGACATAACAGGGGAAAACTACAATAAATCATATTTCCATGATCTACTCTTCTCATTACGGTTACGGGTTTGGCAATAATAATAATTAGTATTATGAATACTAGTGTTAAAGTCATGTTTAACAATCTGAAATCTGAAACAAATAAAATTCAGTTATGAAGCAATATCACAGCCCTGTATGATATTGCTGTGATTAGCACCAGCCAGTCAGGTCTGAAGCATTCTACACACTGACTGGCCGGTGCTAATCACAGCAATATCATGCAGGGCTTCCTTAATACATGTGGAGTTGGTTCTGTCATTTGAAAGTTTTGGATCCTTCTTCTTTCAATAAACTAACTGGCTGCATGTCATTTTACAAGCTAAATAGTTTGTTAATCCAGTGTTTTGGCAAAGGACACTATTTAGGTCTATTTATTGTTTGCTGTTGTGGCTCAGCAACAGATTCAAGTTGAAGGAGTAGTTATACGCACATCACGTAGGTGCAAGGCTATCAGAAGAACTGTGTCAATTAATAAAAGGAGTAACGCCTGCACACTTGCTCCATGCCACAAAAGTTTACTGTTGACAACGTTTTGATCCTCCTTGGATCTTTGTCAGGTCAGAAAAGTAACAGCAACAGATTCAGACATGTTGATCAGTGAAGTACCGATGTGATCGACATGTCATTCACTTGTTGTAGCAAACCCTGACCACGCCTCTCTCTTCTACTTCACCCACAACATTTTAATCAATTAAAAAAAATTGAATTAATAAAAAAGAGATTTTAATGTATGTAAAAGATTTGAAAATGAATTTGAAAAAATGCGTTAGTTAAAGGAAAATAATTCATAAGTGATAAACTTTTTTTTTCACTTTTAAAACTTTTTTGCTTTCAAACTTCTTTTTCTTTTCCCCATTTTCAAAATAAGATACAAAACTGTAACTGTAATTGTAAGTCTATGCAGCAGCAATTGCAAGAAATAGTGTCTACAAATACCTTGACACAGTGGGTTTGGTGTCCACCCTTCCCTTGTGCATGTGGCCTGGTTCCTGCCATCTGTGCTTTTGTAGCCTGCTATACATCTATAACTTACAGTTTCATTCAACTTTTTCGTTTGCCAGTAGTTCTGAGCCCAATACACAAAGTTATCACGTGGATTGGAACATGTTACCTCTAAAATAAGAAAAAGAACTGTCAGTGAGATTCATCTGAAGTAAATCAAGATCACAGTAAAACATGACAACCTCAACAAAAGCTCAAGCAGTTCTGTACCTTGGCACACCGGTGACTCATCCCATGTTCCATTGTCTTTGCAGGTAACCTGTTTCACGGTGTCTGCTCTGGTAAAAATCCAGAAACTCTCAGCACATGTGACAGTTACTGTGTCACCAGGTGAAAACACACTTCTGGATTTGGGTTCATAACTAGTTCCCTCGACTGGTGGCAGTGTCAGACTACATGTTATTGCTGCATTGGTTGGGAAATTAAATATGTAATATGTTAGTTTGTTTTAATAAGAAGAACTACCATGACAACCATCAAGTATCACACTTTCAGTATTCAGCGAGATTCACCCTTACGTTGTCCCAATGTTTCCAGCAGTTTTTGGAGATATAAAGTGACAACGTCACTTAATATCTTGCATGCAACA
Source organism: Centroberyx affinis (assembly GCF_046629955.1). Classification (NCBI taxonomy): domain Eukaryota; kingdom Metazoa; phylum Chordata; class Actinopteri; order Beryciformes; family Berycidae; genus Centroberyx; species Centroberyx affinis. The sequence goes on along the minus strand of NW_027280467.1, from coordinate 235,717 downwards.
TCCCAGCTATATAAAGTAAAGTTGGGATGTCAAATGCAACGTTGTGTAGACTTTTCAGTTACATCCTTGCATCCATGTCTTTGTCACCTAGGCTACTGAAGTACTGTAAATAATATAACCTTTATAACAAAATGAGGATAAACTACAACATTGTGTCATAACAGGGGAAAACTACAATAAATCATATTTCCAGGTGCATTCATTTATGCAACAAATTCTTTGTCTTCTTCTGCCCTAAAAGTACCTGGATCTCAGAAACCGTTACAGCTACATATGTCACTTGTTTCAATTGACCTGATTACCGCCGTCGCGGCACTGAAGGGTGTGAAATTATTTATCCAGGAGGCCACCAGGTGGCACATGTGAGCAGTCCAGATGCAATCTTTCTGTCGCTCACATTTGTGTTATGATATTTAAACCAACCATCCGTCAGCACAGTTTAGACCTATCTATCAGACACAGTTTTAATAATAAATAATAATAAAGTTTAAGTGAACTATTATAAGAGTCTGGCCCCCAGAATGTTATGTTAAAAAGTGTGTTTATCTTGCGTCGCCCCCGTGACATTTTGTGCCTTGGTTGAGCTTGTTTCTTTGCCGGGTGCACGTACTGTACACTCTGTCCCGGCTGCTCCGCTGGCAGCTCCGCTTCCCTCTTGACTTCCCCTCTAAAGTATGAATGCCATAATTTGTGCAAAATGTGGATGCGTATGTAACGGTAGCCAGCGGGTACAGTGCTGTGCAGTGAGTAAACCTCACTCCCCGACACCACACGAGAGACGTGCTGGCGACATACCCTATCGCCCATGGGTTATAGCCTCATTTGCGAGGTTGTGAGTTTGAGTCCAGTGCGGGACTGTGCTTGTCTACACAGCGCAGGTTACACGTAAATTTGGGCACAGCCGTAATTTAGACTCTATTAAAATTTGTTTCAAATGTTGACTTTCAAATGTGAAAATGAAATATTTTTTTTCTATGCTGTCACATTTTCAAACATTGTCCCAGGCTGAAATAAATATATGTGGCTTTCGATCGCTAAAAGGCTTGGGTACGGGGATGATGGTTAGGCCGTGCGCCTTTACGCACAGGTGAGGCAGAGGCACACTCTGATCCACGTTCACTCACTGGACTAGGAAGGCTAATATAGATATATAGGCACAAATTAAATTATCGCCTGCCAAACTGAGAGTATGGTGGCCTTCACAGACAACATATGCAAACTATGGTCTATTTTCCCCACAGCTTTAGCCAGAACAGCAACTGGTTTCACCTCAAACACACTGCAAGTCATTGCTCAGGGTTGATTGGCACCGCGTCATGTAAAATCCACTGCATAGGCTTTTTAACCATTGTAATATCAGTATTTTGGTGTATTTTTTCTATTAACACGAAAGGACATGGGCTGGCATTGAGATTTAAAATTTCAATTTCGGAAACACTGGAAATACTATGGTCTCGCTTTAAAGGCCTTTTCAGAATTCTAAAAAACGAGTAGTGTACCTAAATACATTGTTTTCAATTTTCTCCCTGCAACATACCCGCAATTTACAGCAGTGTGACGGACTACAGGGCGCTGGTAGACAGATGTGAGGTCTCCTCTCCTTCTCCTCCTTTCTTCCACTGACCAACTGAGCACCATCAAAACTCCATGTAAAGTAATTTCACACATATGATTGCATACCTTTAGAACAACAGTGTGATGAGACAGAGCTCCTGGACATAAAACGTGAGATATTCTGTCTGTGGATAAACTGAAAGATTAATTGTGCAATATTGTGCTTCTGTATTTCCATGGGACATCCGTGTGTAAAGCATGTGCCCAAAAGATTTAATGGACAGAGCTCATTATATATCTACAAATATTTCACATTTAGCATGTTATCCATACTGGTTATTTCCTATGATTTAACAATATATAACACTGTAAGGTAGGCTGTTGGAAACGTGAGCTGGCGGCTACGTAATGGCACATTCCAAGGATTCCATGCAGTAAATTCACGATGATTGAAAGAGCCTGTCATGTTTTTTTTTTTTAAATACCTTATAGTTCGTTATTGTTTTATCATTTAATTGCTCAGTTCTTCGTGCCGTTTTGTTGCTCAAGCACGTTTGGAAATATGGCTGTAATATTGAAGTGGGAATCGCGAGAAAGTTTCCGACCACCCAATGTTACATGTATATAACTGTTGTAGCGGGTTTGACACTTTTAAATGAATAGGGGTGCCAGTCAGAGTCACGTCTGACAATTAATAATTATAAAATAGAAAGAAAATAGCTCAGTCAAACCATATAAAACAATAAAGCAAATAATAATAATCCTGCCATCTATTATAATGGACATTCTGTAAAAATAAAACAAAGTGATTCTGACTCTTTTTTTTAGGTAGAAAAATCAATGTTACCCTCTCTGGAATTGTCCACCATCAATATGCTAAGGAAATAAATGGAGGTCGTCCATGGCCTGATGGTGATGATAATGTTTCATGTAAATTAACCTCTCTTGGACGCTTGTATCACAATGCACCTGATGGCCGTTGTTGCATGTACATTGTGATACTCTTGAGTTGGGTCGCCCCAAATCCACAAACTGAATAAAGGACAGAATCTCAGACAGTGCTACCATACTCTGTTTGGCAGGTGATAATTTAATTTGTGCCTATATATTTATATTAGCCTTCCTAGTCCACTGTATGAGTAAACATGGATCAGAGTGTACCTCTGCCTCACCTGTGCGTAAAGGCGCACGGCCTAACCATCATCCCCGTACCCAAGCCTTTTAGCGATCGAAAGCCACAAATATTTATTTCAGCCTGGGACAACGTTCGAAAATGTGACATCATAGAAAGCAAAAGAATTCATTGGTCAAGTGTATATTTTCGCAGACGGAATGCTACAGAAGACAAAGTGGTTTCCGAATTTGTTTCTTGCCGCACTAAAGTTCCGCCCTGGTGTGCAAGCTTCCATTATAACCCACAAAATCATTTTTTGTAAATCTCTGTGCAAATAATCCGCACCGAAATTTGCACTCGGTGTGAAAGAGCTTTTACTCAACTTCAGTAAATAATAGTGTGTCATAAAATAATCTCAATGCATTAATCATCACCAGAAGTCAACAATGAAATATTCAAGGGATTTATTAAGTAATAAGTATAGTAATAACAGTCCTACAGCAAAATTTACAACAGCTTTTGGCCTGGCTAGGGCAGACAGCAGCAGCAACAGCAGCAGGAGGGCTATTAAAGCAATTACTGTACATTTTATCTTACATTTATTTACTGCCAGTAGGACCTCCATTTAACGCAATGACCTGCAGTATCACTTTGTCCAAGTGGTCGATGTAATTGTTGCAGGCCTCTCTGAAAGTGATTCTGCAACAGTCTACATTGTAAGATGTTTTGAATTGGGAATCGCGAGAAAGTTTACTCAAACTTTATTCAAACTCTAGAGGGGAAGTCAAGAGGGAAGCCTCGCGCTGGCCTGAGAGGAGCTGCCAGCGGAGCAGCCGGGACAGAGTGTACAGTACAGTACGTGCACCCGGCAGAGAAACAAGCTCAACCAGGGCACAAAATGCGCTGCAAGATAAACACTAAACAACATGTCATTGATGTCAAACAGTAACATAATGTTACATATCTTACTTTAGTTTAACTTAGTTCACGGAAGAGCTGTTTAAGGTCAATATCAGCCGAAATTAAAAGTCTTGCAAACATACATAGCCTCAGCCGGTTCTACAGCTCCACTTCCTGTGGAGTCAACCAGCGGAAATACGGACAGCGCCACTCTGCCATTGCTGACCACATTGTGGTCAAAGGGGGTATATAGTAAAATTCTGTCAACAGGATTCAAGCACTCTGCTGCCACCTAGGGTCTACAGTTGCAGCCCCCACCTTTACCGCCGCGTCAGCACTGTAGTAATGCGGTGGTAAAGCAGACAAACGAAACGAGTGACATCTGTACCAAACATGGCAGATAGGTTCAAAGTGTCACCCACTACTCAGGCAACAAAAACTTAATCAATCGGATCAATAGGATATAGTCATACTTCAAAAAACATGACATTAACCAACTTTCAGCATTAAGTTGACAGAGTTAGCAATGGTCCATCAGCACAAAACATTATGTATCTGTGCAACTAAAATTTGACAGGAATCGACCATCGGGGAGGTGCTATAGTTACACTTCAAATTTGGGAACATTCATCCTTTTACATAGTGGATGATTCCATAGGGTAACAAACTCAAACTTTATGTGTTGTATGCTGTATGTCCTTACCTCTACAGCTCTGACTCCCGGTCCAACCATTTGCCCCACAGATAAGAGTAAATCTTCCTTCATAATGATCCATGCAGACATACTGGACCTGTTCATTATTCTTGTATTTCCACTTTTTGGTGCTGACAATTACAGTATGTGGAATATCTTGTTTGTTGCATGTTATCTCTGAAATAAATTAAATTCAGTTATGAAGCATTCTACACACTGACTGACTGGCGATAATCACAGCAATATGATACAGGGCTTCCTTATTACATGTGGAGTTAGTTCTGTCATTTGAAAGTTTTGATCCTTCTTCTTTCAATTAACTAACTGAATGTCATTTTACAAGCTAAATAGTTTGTTAATCCAATGTTTTGGCAAAGGACACTATTTAGGTCTATTTATTGTTTGCTGTGGTGGCTCAGCAACAGATTCAGACATTTTGATCAGTGAAGTACCGATGTGGGTTAGATCGACAGAGGTGTTTTTAGGATCTTGAAACATTGGGGGCTTAGCCCAGCCCAGAAAACTGACAAAACTCACAAAAATTCTGTCAATTGTCTCATTTGCTCTATGTTTTATCTAGTTAACATATTTTTTCCTTTTATCTTTACATATTTTACTAATCACTCTCCTTTTACACTGTATTTTTGTTTTATTGTCCTATATTAGTCTACATTTATTTATTGATTGATTTCACACCTGTTATGCCATGTGTCTAATTTAATCATCACCTTGTCTTTTACGCCTTCCATTTCACTTTTTTTCCTCCTATATGAAGAGTTTTGAGCTACATTTTATTTATTAAATGTGATATGCTATACAATAAAGGTATTATTATATTATTATTAATTGCTTATTGTGCACACAGACACATACACACACACACAAACTAGTCTGTGTAGTGTCTTCAAATGGCCACTATGTCACGGGGAGGTGTGGTGAGGACCCAAATGCAGGACAGCGAGGCAGGTGGTGATCAAAACCCCAAGACTGGGTGTTTACTGAACAGGTGGCAAGTGACACAGGAAACCAAAAATAAGAGCTCATCACACAAAGTGACACAAGTAACAGAACAATGATCCGACGAAGACTGACTGGGGAACAAGACTAATATACACATGGGGGGTGATTACAAATGAGACACAGCTGGGGGATACATAAACCACAAAGAAATACAAAACCTAGACAATGAACACGGCAAAAAGTTACAACCATGACACACTAGATGTCATTAATACACAATGAACAAGGAACGTAACATGGTAGTTTCACCTCTAAATATCATCTTCACAATAGCATACTTTGAACACACATACACATCTTTGAATGGCACACTAATGTGTAGGGGGAAATTACACAAAACACACTGAAATAATGGGTCGATTTTTTCCTTCTGTAACCCATATGAAACATAGGGCTACTAAAACTATATGTAATTTAGAGGTGTAGTTGCATGTTGTTCCCTAAGGGGGGCGCAATACACTGTCTGTGCATCTAAAGTGGTAGAGAGCGCTACGTGCGGTCTTCACGTCATTTCTGCTGGAGATCTCTTCCTGAAAACGTCCTGAAAACGTGCTGCGAACCGACTAAACAACTCTTGAATCCCAACTGTGAACGTGAGGGAGACAGCTTCTGTCAAGTTGTTAGTGTTTGAAACTCCGGTTGTTTTGTTTTTTTAACTACCAGATAGAATCTGGAGGATACAGTGATGGCGAGCCCAGCCCAGTGAGACTGTGGACAGTCGTGGAAGCGGTGTGGCCTACCGTAGGCTCTGTCCACAGAAGACGTCTGACTAGCTCGATTCATTCAGACACCAGATAAGAACACGTACACACTATTAGCTCTACCCGGGTGATAGTAGTAGTATATTTAATACGCACACTCACAAGGACAAGGAACTGAATTCTTCGGATTTCAAACTCCTTAATGTAAAGGAGTATTTGAGTTGAAGGTTTCAACTTAAAAGGGACTTATACTTGGTTTCTTCTATTTTATTTATCATTTTAAAGAGCTCTATTTTTATTTCATTTCTTTATAGAAAAATGTCTGCACTGTATATGTTGTGTTATTGCTGTAAGGCAATAAAACTGTCAGCTGTTCAACTCAATACCAACTTCTCTCATGAGTTATTCAAGGCATACCACTCCTCGAACCTAGGTAGATGTTAGTGTCTCTATTATTATCATTGGTTAAGACTAGAGGCGCTACACTTCTAAATAATTAAAAGTGATACTGACTGAGTAGACACATTATTTTTCCCTGTAGGATGATGGAGTAATTGACTTTGTAAATAATATGAATATTATGATAATAACAATAGTAATAATAATAACCATAATAATAAGTGATTATAAGCAGCCTACCTTGCTGCTGGCAATCGAAGCATGTAATGACTCGTTGCTAGCTTGACATTTCTGCTTGCTATTGAAAGTGAACTATGGTAGCCTGGTAGCTACCTAGTTAGCTACCCCTCTGAGTGGAATAACATCAAGGTATCCAATTCCAGACAGCATATGACCAAAAAATCACAGTCAAATACCAATATATTTCATCCTGTACTGTTTTCGCTTAAAGTGTAACCGGTATTTTTCAACCTGGACCCTATTTTCCCTATTTTCTCTTCTACTTCACCCGCAAGATTTGAATGAATTAAAAAAAAACATTTGAATTAATAAAAAAGAGATTTTGAATGAAGATAAGACAGAAATACTTTTGGTTGGCCCCAAAGCCAAAAGAGAAGAACTCTCCACAAGACTTGGAAACCTGAATCCCTCAATCAAATTAGAAGTAACAAGCCTGGGTGTTATCTTAGATTCTGATCTAAGTTTTAATTCCCACATAAACAAGGTGACCAGAACAGCATTCTTTCATCTTAGAAGTATTGCCAATGTGTGGCCCTTCCTAACCCAGAAAGATGCTGAAAAGCTAACTCACGCGTTTGTTACAAGTAGACTAGACTATTGCAACGCCCTTTTTACCAGCCTCCCTAAAAAGTCTTTTGAAAAGAGGCTTTTGAAAGAGGCTTCAGCTTATCCAAAACTCTGCAGCTAGACTGTTAACAAAAACAAGGAAGTGAGAGCATATCACTCCGGTTTTAGCTACATTGCACTGGCTCCCAGTGTCCTTTAGAATTGATTTTAAAGTTCTTTTACTTGTATACAAAGCTCTTAATGGCTTAGGACCAGCCAACATTACAGAATCCCTGCTGTTCTAAATTCTATCAAGACCCTCTGGTCTTCTGCTGCTGGTTTGTTAGGGTGTTTTCATACTCGGTCCCTTTCAGCCCTTGGTCCCTTTCAGCCCTCCGAACTCAGAACGATTAGTCAGCATTTTTTACGCATATGTGACCACTCCAAAAGAACTCAGACCCTTCTGAAAGGAAACAAACTCAGACCTCCTCGGGAAGTGGTCTGAGTACGGTTTGCTTCAAGTCTTTGTTGCGGTTCGCTTACCCTGCGCATTGTGAACACAAAACGCTCCAGGTTCGCTTCGCCCTTTGCCTTTGTATTTTAGCCCTCTTGGCTTGCCGTAGACAGATCACTTGCTATTGCGCTGGGACAAAAAACAAATAGACGTAACCATGGCAACCATGGTAACGCTAGCAAGACTAGTGGACGAGGAGTAGTTTGGTCCGAGGATGGAACTACTGCACATCTCCAGATATGGAACGAAGAACACATCAAACGCAACTGTCTACAACACAGAAACGCTGAGGTTTTCCTCCAATTTTCAGTTCATATGAAAGCGAGGGGCTTCATTAGGACGCACTGCAGTGCCGCCTTAATAGTACACTTAATAGTATACTGGTTGACAGTGTCACCAATGTCAGAGTGACTACAAGAAGTAGCGCCGCTCGAGTCTTTGTTTCCTTTAGGGGGGGTCAAAATATCTTTCTATTTTACTTGATTTGATTATTTTAATGCAATGCATTTTGCTTGTTCTTTTATATGAATTTTATCTTTTCATCTCTTTTATCTGCCTTCTATTAATGTAAAGCAGTTTGAACTGCATGTTGTGTATGAAGGGTGCTATACAAATAAAGGTTATTATTACTATCATAATTATTATTATTTTAATGTATAAAAAATGATTTGAATTAACAAAAAAAAATGCATTAGTGAAAAAAGGACACTTTTCAAAAGTGAAAGGAAGATACAAAACTGTAACTGTAATTATAAGTATATGCAGCAGCAAATGCAAGAAATACAGTGTCTTCTTCAAAATACCTTGACACAGTGGTTTTGGTGTCCACCCTTCCCTTGTGCATGTGGCGTGGTTCCTGCCATCTGTGCTTTTGTAGCCTGCTCTACATGAATAACTTACAGTGTCATCCAACTTTTTCGTTTGCCAATAGTTCTGCCCCCAGTAATGCACAAGGTTATCACGTGGATTGGAACATGTTACCTCTAAAATAAGAAAAATTGTCAGTGAGATTCATCTGAAGTAAATCAAGAACAGAATAATAATCATCAGGAGTTGATGAACAATCACAGTAAAACATGACAACTTCAACAAAAGCTCAAGCAGTTCTGTACCTTGGCACACCAGTGAAGGAATGCTCCATGTTCCATCGTCTGTGCAGGTAACCTCTGCTGAGGTGTCTCTTTCGTTAGCAATCGAGAACGTCTCTGCACACGTGACTGTTACTGTGTCACCAGGTGAAAACACACTTCTGGATTTGGGTTCATAGCTGGTTCCCGGCATTGGTGGCAGTGGCAATTTACATGTTATTGCTGCATTGGTTGGGAAATTAAAGGTGTAGTTTGTTAGTTTGTTTTAATAATAAGAACTACCATGACAACCATCAAGTATCACACTTTCTGTATTCAGCAAGCTCTAAATAATAAACTGGATCTCTCTATATACGATACTTACGTTCACACAGAGGAGTAGGGCTCCACTCTGCTCTGAGGCCTACTTTTGTGCATGTTGGAGATCTATATTCAGTAGGTTTGTACTTGTCATTGCATTGAAAACGCAGGATTTCATTTTCTTGGTACTCATTGATATTGTCAAGCACTTGACCATTTTCAATCACTGGTGCTGTACATTTTACCTCTGTTGAATACACACACACACACACACACACACAAAATATGACTTTCGTTAACGAAGAGGCAGATGAATTGTAACCTTTAACTACTTTGAGAGCAAAAACTATGGGCATCTCACAATACGACTGTGAATTTCACGATGTTCACAAACAAGATGACACTACAACAGCCCTTGAATAACCCTAACCCTTTGCACATCTGCACAAATTAAACTATATCTATGAGTTATTGCACCACCAAGTTAAATTGAAATTGAAATTGAAATTAAAAATGAGGCTATCCAGTTTGACAGGCATCTGAGGAATCAATTCAATTAACTGGCAAATTAAAAAAAAATAATGTTGGGCCTATTTTACAACTGTCATAACTAGTAGTCAGGATATCTGCTTAGCAATATAGAGCGCTGTATGACTGAGCTTCCGGCCTTAGGCCATCATCAGAGCAACTTGTTTTGACTTTGCTCTCCTCTTACAAAAACTGCCAACAATTTGTGCTATCACAACCAATATCGGTGCTCAACTGGTCAATTGCCACTTGCAGCTATATTTAGGGGTTCACTATGTAGTAGTGAAACCCTATTGTAATTGCTTGGATTCCTAGTATTATTATGATTATTATTATTATTATTATTATTATTAGTAGTAGTAGTAGTAGTAGTAGTAGTAGTATTCTTTTTTCTTCCATATTAGAAAAATTAGCCCATAGAGGGTGCTAATGCCCGCCATCAATTTTTGGCTGCCGTTTTGGATTTTTTGAAAAACCTTTAAAAATCTTCTTCTCATGAACCACAGGTCAGACTGACACAATTTGGCAAGTACATTAACTGGGTAAGCCTTTACTTAGTTTGCGAAGTTATCAACCTATCCATTTTTTTTTTTACTTTACACTAAAAGTTCAACTGACTGTAGAATCATGACATAGTAATTAGTCCACTTGAAATTTTACAGTTTGGTCAGAAACATAATTTTAAATAGATCTACCAAGCTAAATGTTGGTATGTTGAGAACTGAACATAATTGAATTCAAAATACATTAATTTTGTTAACTTATGGTCTGTTAGACACAATCTAGGCTAGTCTAATTCTATGTTCTTTAAAGTTAATTCCAGGTTGGCAGGTTAGATTGAAACATACATACACATGTCGAGTGTTGTGTCTACAAATGTTATTGATCACATCGAGCTGTCATCAAAAACAGCTTATTACAATTGCTGAGAAGGTGGGGCAAAAGGGACAGAGCATTGGTTCGTTCATGTGCAATCGCTAATAAGCTGCAGGATGTCAATGTTTGCTTATCATTTCTCTTTTTCGGATTTCAACAAAACGTGAATGTGGAACAGCGAAGCCCAGTAGGAGTCGCTCATGGACGACGGAGCCTTTTGTAGCTGTATAAGTGTTTTGTTCTTCTGGAAGGAAGGACCGGCCATTCCCAGCCACTGAATCCTAACGTGGACAGTGGCAACATTCCTGTTGTTTACTCCAGTTGCAGCAAAGAAGCCAAGAAAGAACAGACATGGACAGAGAAACATGAGTACTAAAACATTCTGTTGTTGTGTTGTGAGAATAAAAATGAATCCAATATGAATAAGTCAGATCACTCCAGAATCAGCTACTAACATATTTCATTACTGTCTTCTAATTGTAGTGTACGTTCAGAAAAAAAATGCAGCTGTAATCTGAAGCATTCTTACCGTCCTGTGATACAGAAACATCCACGGTCATCCACAGGACAAGAAACCAAAGCAGTAGAGAGAATCTCATGGTGACGACCCAGGATGTGGACTCACTGTAGCCAGGAATTACTCCATAAACAAAATGAGTGTCTGTGGCTGAGTTACTGTTTATCCTCAAACAATTGTGGATATCAAAGTTCTGCACAGTGGGATGGCACAAATTTGTAGAGAAACTGGCGCAGTAGCATGGGCTCATCTCCCAAAATCCCCCCCCCCCCCCCCGCCACACACACACACACACACACACACATTCTCTCTGACATGCATTCACAAATGCACATAAATACACAAAAACACAATCTTTGCAAATAATCTCACCACATACTTTCATTTGATGTTAATTCATATGTTTTCTTAGTGTTCTGAGGAAGCCTTCAACCCAAACACAGCTAGTCATAGATTATAATCATATCAGTGGACTTTAGGACAGATGGACTGGCACAGATAGCCAAGTTTGAGGAGTAACAGGTTACATGTAATCCGATCACAGTAATCTGATTACAAAGAAATGCTAACTACAATCCTAGCAGCGATGTGCCAAATTCAAACTGTCAACCCAAACAAACCCATCATTTTTACAATATGACATTATGGCACGGTAAAAATTCATATTGAAACAGATTTGTAAACTGTTTTGAACTTAAAATATATTTAGGTCCTGATTTCACTAAACGATGCAGGCAGCAGCTGTGGACGACTTCAGACTGGTTTCAACTTTCATTTTGGTGCTATACTTACATGTGTTTTCAACGTTGGTGCAGATCAACATCAAGTGATCTTTTACACACAGTGAAAACACAGTAACTTTGAAAAAGAGATAGTAAAAAATGCATTTTGATTGTGAGATTATAGATGCAAAAAAATTACATATTGTATTTTATAATGTTGGCTGACTTAAGTCTGTAAATTGGAATCAATTGTTAATTTAACAGTATATTAAATTAAGTTTAAAGGAAAAGTAACCTAATAATTACAAAGTAGCCACATGTCATGACTAATTTCAAGTTGTGAGGTGTGGGGAGTTTATGTTAGTACAAGTCAGAAAGTGAGTCACTGAGTTACTGGTACTGATCAACAATATTATAGTCTTTCTGTGTTATGGGACAGTAAAAATACTTATTGCAGCTTTCAGCATTTACCTTAATAAACACAATTTCCTATTCATTTGCCACACATGTATAGCATGTGTTGGTAACCATGTGAAATTGTCAGATTATCATGCAAACCGATAATTACTATATATATATAATTACAATTTTGGAGACAGAAAACAGGCTGATTGAGTAGACGACCATGTATGTTTTATTAAAATTGAGACAGAGGATCAGTGCATAACAGCAACTCTTTACTCTGGTTATTCATTTACATGTTTGTTTGTCCAGCCAGCTCATGGCCATCACTTCCAGTCAACTAAAACTGCTACTGGCAAGAGGGCAGTGAAATCTCACCATCATTACACCTCTGACGCATTTCCAGCCTGCCGTCATGTCTTCCTCTGATGCATCTAAACGACATTTCATCATTGTGTTCTGAATACAGTTTAGTTTGATATGTATATCTGAATGCAATATTATTTTTCCTCATGTCAGCTTCCCTCACAGTGCAGGGTTCTGCAAGAGATAATGGAGAAAAAAGATTCTGTTAATGTCAGGAATGACTGTAAAGCAAACTGCACACACCCACTGATAGAGTTTAGGCATTACAGATTTTGAGGCTGCCATGTTACAGAAGCTCCACAATCTTCTATACCAGCTGACATTAAGAATATTTTCTTGGTGATGATTTGGAGGACATTGTTGCAAATTTGCAACCAAATATGGGTCTTAGGTTTAAAGAAAGTAACCTGGCCAAATTCTCTCTGCCAGTGGCTCTGCGCACACATATTACATAAATTGTGAAACATATTCACAGATACAGTTGAATCTCGAAGGGGGGTTGGCAGCTTTTGGGGGAACAAAAGCTACATATCTCATCGTCTATGGCAATTTTCATGACCGCAGGACCTACTGAAACCTCTCAAACAGCTCTGTGTGTTCAGTAGATGCTCCTTGTGTCCATTTCTACATCTGTCAGTGAAGAGTATCAGCTGCATTGACATAAATTAACAAAGTGCACATCTATTTTTTTTTACTTCAGTCAAGCAAAATGTTTGGACATATGGGTTTTGTTAGGCCATGTTATGCAAACTCTGTTCTTTCTTGTCAGATAAACGTCAGGATTATAAGGCCTAGTGTAAGTGTTCGCCACACTTACACTTTGTCTTTTCAATCAATATAGGAGGCTCAAATCAAATGACAAGGTGACAAATTGGCACTTGCAACCATTGGTAATTAAAATCAAGATGAACTGTGATTCTACAATATCATTGCTCAGACTGCAAAATAAATAAGAAATACTCAGGGAGAAATGTAACTTACTGAGGCATCTCATCTCTCCAGTCCATTCACCATTGCGGCAGGTTTTGTGAGACAGACCATCCAGAACGTAGTAACTCTGACAGGCGTATTCAACTCTTTCACCGTGGTCATACAGGTATTTCACAGAGTACTTGGTGTCTCCACCTTCAAGGAGTGGTGGCCGTCCACAACCCACAGGTGCTGAAAGAAGAAAGAGGAGGTAAATTTATAGACTTTACAGTGGAGGTTCTGAAATAGTCACCAACAGTAACAAATCTTTTGGCTTAGAGTTGGGAAAACGCTTGAGTGTGTCATCAGCAATTACACAATAAATCACATTGTATGGCCATTAATGAAGTTGGAATTAAAAAGGTGGATCAGCTGTCACCTCCAGTCAGTGATCATCAAAAAGCAGACAACCACCAATATGAACAAAAATCTGTAACATTTTTAAAAAAAAAGCATTAATTGATGTTTTCCTAAAAGCCCCATCTTCATATAATTTGCATGTTTGATAGTACTTACATACTATCAATTTATGCCAGAAGAATTTATGTTCACCCAACTTAGTGAGTAAACTGTCCAAATAGATAACTGTAAGACGACAAAAAGAGCAGCTGCAAAATGTATATGTCACAATTTCATTCAGGAGGGACATTAAATATGCAGATAGCATATCCCTAAATAAATGTAACCATTGATAAATTGATTGATTCCCAGAGTAAACGGGGCAAAAGCAGTTCTTTTGAGATCACAATGCATTGTGGGAAACATCAGACAGAAAGGTCAGAGTTAATCTTTTCCCACGAGTCCCCCAGATAAAGAGTGAGAAGACAAGAAAGGGATTTACCTCCACATGTTGGAATGTAATCACTCCACTGTCCGTTTGTTAAACATTCAACCTCTGCACTCCCTTGAAGAAACTGTCCACGGGGGCAAAAAAACCTTAACTTGCTGCCTTGTCTCATTGCTCGGCTTGTCACTCTGGTGGTTAATCTCACACTGGCAGGTATGCGTGGGACTTCACAATTTTCTGTTTTGGGGGGGAAAAATACATTAACGAATGTTTTTATTTTATTTAGTTTTCGAAAAACAGTGACATTATCGACTTTGACTCATATAGCATACATTTAACACACATCTATACAGTAAATACAGCAGTTCATGTTGTTGCAGTATCAATAATCTATTGAATTGAACTACAAAAAATATAGGAGGAACATGGTTTTCTCCTGGCACCATGAGTGGACACTACATACTCAATCAATTATGGGTATATACACAGTTTCTTGAAGGCTAATACTTAAAAATATATGCAAAAATAATAATTAGCCTTCTCATACTGCCAAGTGTTGAGCTCAGTGAATCAGTTTGAGAGTGAAAAATATATTTTTTTAAAAACTAAATTCAACTATTCTAGTGTACTTGTAGTTGACATAACAACAAAAACTGCAGTCTGCCATGTCTTACCAAGCCTTTTACTTTCCACTCAAATTTACATTGCCCTGACTTGATGCATTTTGAGTTGAAACCAGTGAAAAAAGTGACCTCCATTTGGTGACCATCAAAAGGTAAACAACCACCAATATAAACAATAATCATTTGTGCTTTCAAAACATCATATATTTCTTATTTTTAGCAGAGATATATGACACTATTTCTGCTATTAACACTCTGTCTTCATATGTATATTTTCCTTCAGTTTGATACTATTTATTAAGTTGTGTACTGTGAATGTACACCATAAAGATTCAAGTTGGCATTAAAATATGGGTAAACTCTGCAAATAAAAAAGGCTGGTAAACTGAGTTAAATTGGGATTATCCTTCTCTACCTCCCTTGGTGAAACACTGGCTGGGAAGATGACAAGCAAACAACAACATACCACTGCAATTTGGAAAGTGGGCATTCCACTGCCCAGTTTCCAAACATTCAACCTCTGTCACCCCTTGCAGTGAATATCCAAGACCACACTGAAACTTTAATTTATGTCCTTGCTTCATTGTTTCATTGGCTGCTGGCAGTCCAGTCACAGTCAGGCGAGGGTGCATCACCTCAGCTTGACAAGTGATATCTGAAAAGAAAAGAATAAAATGTGATCGATAACAAGTCTATAATAAGTCTACAATAAGTCTCTAGCCAGACTCTTAAGTCTCTAGCCAGACTCTTCTCTTCTGTGGTTCCCCGGTGGTGGAACGAGTTGCCAAACTCCATTCGATCCGCAGAATCCCTCTCTATCCTTAAGAAAAGGCTAAAGACCCAGCTCTTTAGCGAATACCTCCTTTCATAATAAAAAAAAAAAAAAAAAAAAAAAAAAAATTGATGCACTCTATGCATTACCTCATAGCACTACCTTGTAGCACTCCCTCGTAGCACCTATGTCCTGTTGGACCAGAACTTAGCTTGTTGCACTGTCTCGTAGCACCTTTGTCCTGTTGGACCAGAACTTAGCTCTATAGCACTTACTCTCGTTGTTCTCTCCTATCTAGAAACCTGCTTGTGTTGTATGCAAATCTCATGTGTAAGTCGCTTTGGATAAAAGCGTCTGCCAAATGTGAAATTGTAAAATTGTAAATTGTAAATTGTAACAAATACCGCTGCAGAGTAAGCTCTCTGTACACTAGAAAGTATCATGCTGGCTTCTTCTCAAACAAAAATACAATTTGCGGTGCTGTGAAGTTTAATGGATAGAAACTGGCTCTAACTATGCAGTCATCATATTATAAGGTGCTTTGAATAAAGGCGTGCCCTGTGTGGCTATTTTGTGTACTATTACTTTGATCTTAAGATGACTACCTTCACAAGAAGGAAATGAGCTGCTCCACTCTCCGTTTGTACCACATATCAGCTCTGAACTGCCATTTAGAAATTCCCCAGGGCCATCACAGCTGAATCTGAGGAAGCGGTCAGCGAGTATGGGCCCATCGTTGTCTGGAAGACCTCTTACTGTAATCCCTCCATCTGCAGGAGGCGGGGGGCAGCTCAAAGCTGCGTCAAAACAAACATGGAGGGGCAGTCAGACAACCACAGAAACAAGTAGAACAAGGGCATATGACTAGAAAATACAGATAAGTCACACAAATGATGGGGCGATGTCTTCCAGCAAGAACATCTGCACTCGGCCTTATCAGCCTAAATTATGAAGTGGGGCTGCAACAGAGAAAAGCGTCCCATCTCCACTATGTTGGATGCTGTAAATTCGCACATATATTTGCACATATTAAATCCTTGTGTCGGTATGGTTACCGGCGGGAAATCATCTCAGCCAACAACTTAATACAAAACTTTCTCCTAAACAGCAGTGCTCTGGACGGCTGAACCTCTTCTTCACCTCCAGCCCACTACACACCAAGAAGACATTTTGTTTACTGACGTCACCTTACTATGGAAGCCCATTTCTGCCAGTGTGATGAACAAAACATTCATTATAATGAGAAAAAAGTTAGTATCTCAAAATAATGAGAAACTTTCTCAAAATAATGAAATAGTATTTCAAAATAATGACTTAGTATCTCAGAATAACGAGAAACTTTCTCAAAAAAATGACTTAGTATCTCAAAATAATGAGAAACTTTCTCAAAATAATGAGTTAGTAGCCTATCTCAAAATAATGACTTAGTATCTCAAAATAATGAGAAACTTTCTCAAAATAATGAGTTAGTAGCCTATCTCAAAATAATGACTTAATATCTCCAAATAATGAGAAACTTTCTCAAAATAACGACTTAGTATCTCAAAATATTGACTTAGTATCTCAAAACAATGGGTTAGTATCTCAAAACAATGAGTTAGTATCTCAAAACAATGAGTTAGTATCTCAAAATAATGAGAAATGTTCTCAAAATAATGACGTAGTATCTCAAAATAATGAGAAACGTTCTCAAAATAATGACGTAGTATCTCAAAATAATGAGTTAGTATCTTTGAGATACTAACTCATTATTTTGAGAAAGTTTCTCATTATAATGACTTATATTATATATATTATATATTATTTTTTTTCATCACACTGGCAGAAATGGGCTTCCATACTTTACAAGATTTCTGGGTAACGAAGTCCTTCAAACTTTCAACAATTCAAACAGTTGTCTCTCACTGCCACTTGGGGCCACCAAAGTACAAAGTTTCCCAGTGGTGCTTCAAAGTTAAATTCAGTTGATGGAACTTTTGAACAAAAGTGCTCTGCCACTGATACCTACGTTCACATATGGGCAAGTGATTGCTCCATTTAGTCAGCAAACATGTCCTGGTGTCAGCTTTGCTCACCATGTGATACCTGCAATAAACAAACAAATCAATGTTACCCTTCTGTGCTTAAAAATCTGGTCTGGTCATCTGGTGGTAGTTCCACCGATCAGATGAATTACTCTAGGAAATATAACTCCTCTTTGTCTGTACCCACTCTTCCACCAAGCAAAACCACTCAGAGAATTCATACATGCTATTCCTATGGTGTAAAACCTCCCATTTCCATACTTCATCAAGTCCATCATGTCTTAGTTCTCTGGCTTCTGACTCTGGTGGAGAGCGGTGCAGTGTGGTTTCAGTGACAGGACAGACAGGCCATAGCATCTAAGTCTTTGATCTACATACCCTTCATTACATATGTATTTGATAATCGTTCCAAAAACAAAGTCGTCACCATGGATAATTTGGTACTGGCCATTAGGAGTATCATCAGGAAGTTCACATGGCTTTACTGGAATTTCAAGAAAAAAATATATTAGTGTATATAAAACAGCTGTATATAATTCAAACAGGTGTATATAATTATAAATATGGTGGATTATGTTTTCAGATTTTGAACATTAGGCTTATTATTTTTGGTAACACTTTACAATAAGGGTACACTAAGTTAAGGGTTAGTTAATGCTTAATAAGCATGAACTAACCCTTAATTAAGAGTTAAATAATGTGTAATTTACTAATGGTGTTCATGTTAACTAAGGTATTAATTTATACATTATTTAGTAGTTTATAAAGATGACTATTAAATAATGTATAAATTAATACCTTAGTTAACATGAACACCATTAGTAAATGATTACCAGACACAATAGTTAACTGTTAATTAAGTATTAGTTCATGCTTATTAAGCATTAACTAACCCTTAATTAATGTACCCTTATTGTAAAGTGTTACCTTTTTTTATAATTGAAAGAATTGACTGAAAATTGATTGGCAAGAAATTAGATGTAATTTGACTTTGTTCCAACTTTTTCTTTTTGAATAAAAACTGTGTTACAGCAGCAATGGGGTTGGTGGGTTGCTTTGAAAATGAAATATTTGATAGATTACTGATTTGTTGCTGAAAAAATGTAATCAGTAGCATAATCCAATGGCAAATGTTTTTTTTAATTCAGGAATTTGCAAATCATATTATGCACACTGTATTCATAATCACAGTCAAACTCCTTTTGGGAATTTGAGTAAAAAAATTAATTCCACAATCATTCTCCCCCCTAAAACTGTCTAATACCGCAATTGTTATATTTAAAATGTATAATGGATCGCACTGTTTTTGTAACCTGATTACTGCAATCCTGCTACATGTAATCTGTTACTCCACAACCCTGAGTAACAACAATGAAAGCAATCAAGCAGTCAGTGGTAAAGAGTACTAGAAAAAAAGTTGTTTTGACTTGCCAACTCACAAGAGCATTTCCCATCGCGGACTGCCGTCCACCCTTCGGTTGTACATATATATTTGATGGCTGGACCTGACACATAGCCAGTTTCACAAGTGAAATATACTACATCTCCTTGTTGGTACTCGCTTTGTTTTGAATCTTCAGAAACAGAGGCATGGGGAACATCTGGGAGCATCGAGCACACTAACAAAGCAACATGGGGAAAAAAAGTGGAAAGTGGAAACATCAGAACCATCAGTTGTGTGGCACATATAACAGAGGCCTTCAAAGTTTTGAGAGCCAAATAGAAACGTAAAGAGAAAGAGCTTTAGCCATTCGAGAGGGTGATAATATGATTGCGTGTGAGAAGATAAACCAACCAACCAACCGACAAAAAAACAAAAAAAAAACAAACCAATCCTTCTAACCATTCTGTGCACTACCATGAATCTCAACATCAAATTTACTTGGGAACATTCAGCCAGGTAATCACCCTTTTCATTGCAGCCACTCTTCCTCTGAACTAAGCACTGTATGTACCGACACAAAGCCAAATCATCGACACTTCAGTGATTAAAAGAATTCCTCTTACCATTTTCTGATAAAGAAACATCCACAATCCCCCACAGCTGGAGAAACAGAAGGATTAGAGACAGTCCCATGGTGGTGAACAGCTGTATGGTGACAAGAGTCTAACTGAGGCTCACTCCTCTGACGAGCGCTGTTTAGCTAGCAGACTTAAATGTGTGTTTGTCCCCCACTCTAGTCAGGGAGCACTGAAGGTCAAAACATGGAGTATCCAATGAGATTGCGCAAAACTGTATGAACAGAAATGAGGCATAGCAACATACCAGCACCCAATTTTCAGATAGGCAATACTAGGTTTTCAAACATTGTTCACATACAGTATCTTTGGTACATTCACATTAATTCCATAGACCATTTGCTTGGTATCCTATCAGAGTTATTCACAAAAGAGAATAAGAGAGCAAAATGATTTTCAGTCAAATGTTTTTGTATTTGTATAGCTTACTATTGTGAGCCTATTAGTTTTCTTAAAGTCTAATGTTGACTTGCATGTCACTCTGGTGACTTGGCATGACTTGACTTGGGATAGAAGGAGCAAAACATGACAATGACAATGCTACTTCTCCTACTGAAGAGTGTGATATATGGTTGGATTGACAAATGTTGACAAAATGTACTTCTTGTAAGTCACTTTGGATAAAACTGTTGTGAAAGCATGTAATAATGTAGTAATAATAAAAAAAATTGGCACAACTGATGTGTTTCTAAATCAAAGAAGGCAGGGGCGTCCTGGTGGCTTAGTGGTCTAGGGCACGTATCATGTAAGTGCAACATCCGGGGTTTGAATCCAGCCTGTGACCTTTGTCCCTTTGTAAGCCTAACCTTCTAACCTTAACCTTAGTAAGAACATGCCTAAACCCAACCACCTCCTCTGCTTTGGAACATCCCGACCATCATTTTACCCTTACCCCAACCATAGGGGCTCCTTGCCTGAACCAAACCTTCAACTTGGTTTAGGACAGCCTAGACCGTAATCTTACTCTAACCTTAACCTCAGTAACCACATGCCTAAACCCAACCACCTGCTCTGCTTCGGAACATCTCAGCCATCATCTTACCCTTACCCCAACCATACTTTTAGTCACAGTTCATGACATAATGCTGATTCTGAACTCAATGGAGAGAGACTACTGACACAATCTGAAAGATCTGAAAAGATTAAACTTATTTTGGAAGGCCAAAGCTAGCTTTGAAAGGTTGTTTTGACAAGTTGAAACTTAGTTTGAAAGTGCTGCTGCTGCTGCTGCTGTCATTTAATGTTATTTGAAAATAAATAGAACACTTTGTATTCTATATTTGTTGTGTTGATTTACAGTAAATAGCTCTTCTTTGACCTGCAAATACAAAGACATGTTCCATGCCGCTGTGCTGACTTTCCCCAAGGAGGCCCCCTGACACATTTCCATTTCCGCTTGGGGCCCCCAAAAGGCTAGATCTGGCAGTGGGTTTTATGGTTGTAAGAAACTTTTGTACACTTGAAAAAAAAAAAAAATCTGTCCGTAATTCCAGTTTAAATACATTTCTGAATGCTTGTAACAATGTATTAGTCTGATTAATGGTTAGAAGTAATGAAACCACAAAACCTTTACATGTGAAGCTACGGCACTCTCTTCACAAACTTTCATCAGTTCATTTTTAGAGCTACGAATCCTGGGATTTCTGTCAGCGTTCAGTTTGTAACTTCAGGGTTTGTCAGCTTGTACATGGTGTCCTGTACAGGGCCTGGAGGGCGGGGCTATTTGCTCTTGGCCAGTCATCTTCCCTCTGTCGAAATCCAAGCCAATTACCACCTTTCACGCTGAAACTGTTGTCATTGGCTGGACTTCCTATCAATTAGTCAAAGTTGCTTTGTATTGATTTTTCTTGTCAAATAAAGTTTATATGTGAAATGCTATGTCAGAATTTGTTAAGAGTCATTTACTATGTTGTAAACCAATACTAGTGGAAAAGCAGTGGGCTAATGTCAGCTGTGTGCCTTCACTCACTCCATTCATACATGGTGTCTCGTCCAAGCCTACATACTTATCTCTCATTAATTTAATTGCTGGCATTTTAGCTTTCAGATGGATCTGGTTAAAGAGGATTTGACCACTGGGATGTGTAGGTTGCCTGATCAGTCTCTGGGTCGCCTGTAACTAGTTTCAACCTTTCAAACCTTAAAAGCTTTCAACTTGTGGCAGTGATCTCGCTCCATAGCACTCAAATATTGGAGATGTACAAACATTTACACTCCATTTGCTTCTACTACTCATTTGACCCCTATTAGCTGTTGATTTTTATTCTATATGTCCATCTTCATGACAAGGCAGAACTTCATAATATGAGATTATGAAGTTGAGATAACATTACACAAATGACAGCTAGCTTCAAAAATTAACTGTTACTCTAGGAATCTACTGTATATCAAGATGCTACATAGGCTACTGTATGTATGCATGGCTCACATGAGACAAATTCAGTTTTCTCTCTGGGTGATGACTAAATGACCAATGGAAAAAGACCACAAAAACGTTCGATTTTTTTTCATGCATTTTTATTGAGACTTCTTAAAGACTTGAACAACATCAGCATTACGGCCCCGAGTGAGAGCTGTAGGAGAAAATTCCATTGATCAGAATTACATCTCAATGTACAGTGGGTCTAAATGCTGCATCCAGTTCTAAGTAGCCTGTATAGTTTTCGCAATAAAACTTCAGTTGGGTTATACTGAACTGACAAATATGAAGCACTGTGACTTGCTCTATCATTGTGTTGAGGAAAATAGTAACCAGACACACAGACATATTTTATTGTTCATGTTACATTACTCATGGTATAGTATAGTGTAAGGTGAGGCACCACATGTGAATAGGAAAAAATATATATTTTCATCCTATCTCAATGAAAGGGGCACAAACACTGTTTTTATTATGACTTTTTATGATTATTAATTTTATTATTAAGATATTCAAATGAGTTAAGATATCAAATGATAATATTTCATTAAAAAATTCTCAGAGGATTAAGTTTTCAGATTGTTTTCCTCTTTCATTCTGATGAATAACTACATACAGTATTTTGTGATTTACAGAGGGATTTGCAAAAATATTTATTGAGATGAATTATTTATAAAATACTATGTATATGGCAAAAGTCTGCGATTTTCATGTTTTTCATGTAAAACACAAAATAGAAATGAAAAAAAAACAAAAAACAAAAAAGCCTCTGTAAACTACTAGCTATATTTATAAAGCAGCACCATGTCAAATTTCATATAGATTGAAAAAGTATTTTGCATACAGGGAATGTTATTTTGAGAAAATGGCCAACTTTTTTTATTTTGTTTTAGCTCATTTTCTGCCTGGTGTACTTGACGTAAATAGTATGAAAATGTATAAATTAACTATATAGGCCTACAGATATTTTTGACAATTGTTTTGTACATTTTATGTAACCATGGTAGTTCTAGAAGTAAAATATTGGTAAAAATCACCATTTTCATCTATGGTGCCTCATCTTAATTGAAAAACCTTTCCAACTGCAATCTCTTGTGATCTTGCAATCATAATGTGTTGTTTCTGATATGATTTAATTTTACAGGTCATAGTGAGAAGAGAGCTATAATCCCTATAAACTTACCTGTATACATAATTTTTCAGTTAACCTCCTCTTGACCTGAAAAAATTAAGAAAAACATACTAAGTTGCTGGTAACACACTGTGTTACACTTAAACATTATTAAATTATTATTAAACATTATTCAATAAAATGCATAGACCACAATATAGTCATCTTCTCTTCTATGAACATGCTATATATATTATTGCGTATTGAATTCATTGTGCATGTGATATCCAAATCTCTATCCATCAGCCCTTGCCAATGAAACACTTTTGACTGAGTCATCTGTATTTGCACACATTTTGGCTTTTACTACTGAATTTCAAGTAAAAGAATGATGTTATTTACATATTCACTTTCAGAACCAGGGGAAAAGTCACATGTCAAAACCCACGTGAATTCAAAGCTATGTGCTACTTGGACACATGTTGGTTTTCATATGTGAACAATTTTTTTCACATTGTATTCTGACGTGGCAGTTTTTAATTTTACTCGGAGGTGTGACCAAGTCAACTTTGCTCGAGTCCCAAGTCAGTCTCAAGCCTTGAGGCACAAGTCTCAAGTCAAGTCCCAAGTCTAAATCTAGATGAACAAGTCAAGTCTCAAGTCAAAATGTAGAACACCAAGTCAAGAGTCCAGTATCAGTTTAATATCTGAAAGTCGTCTGGTGGAACAACTCTCATCACTTTCAATCCAAGTCATTTACACAAACACAAGATTTTCTTCAAGTCATCAAAGTACAAGTCAAAGTCAAGTCCCAAGTCACCAGAACCCAACTCAAGTCAAGTCTCAAGTCCTCTCTTTATGCATCAAATCAAGCCTCAAGCAATTATAATTGTTACTCGAGTCATGTCCAAGTCATGTGACTCGAGTCCCCAGCTTTTACTTCAGATGTGAAAATTTCAATTCATGGGTGAAAAGTGTTTTTCTACATGTGAACAATTTTTGTTTTCACCTGCGATGACATGACAATATTTGTTTCACATGTGAAAACTTATTTTCATTCCCGTTCCCATATTTTCATTCCCATGTCATTTGCATCAAAATTTCACATGTTCACATAAGAAAGCCAACATGTGTCCAAAAAGCACATGTTTCATATTCACGTCGAGTTTTCGCATGTGACTTTTTAGTAAGTGATGTTTGTGGATATGCAAAGGAGTTATTTGATCAATTCAGAATTGATAAAATGGTTATTACTTTGTGTGCCCAGTATTTCAACTGCATGCAAATGCTGTAGCACAATGTGTATATTTAGTTGTCGGTATAAGCAGGCAAGCTTTTTTTCCGGTCTATGTTACATCAGTGTACTTTCTATGATGTGTACTATGAATTTATATCATAAAAATGTATGTCAAGTTAAAGATGTCGGTAAACACTATTCCAGCAAAAAAGAAGGTGGGTAAACTTACACTTACGTTCACTAATCCTTACCGTTACATTCTATTGCTTCACTCCAAGCACCGTTGACACATGTCGCATTGCCTCCAGATTTTACCGTTGGGTCGTTGCACTCATATTTTATGACGTCCCCGTTCATATATCTCAATTTCTCCCCTGTCACGGTCATTGTCTGCTCCTCATATTTAGGTTTTTCGCAGTCCTCTGAAAATATAGCATGAAACATAGTGTGTCTGAGAAATCCACTCATAGACATGTAGACGTCTTCTCTTAGTCTTAGACATGCGAGAGTTAAAAAAGTATTTTGCAGAATTAAGCTTTCAGTAGTGCTGTTACACTTAGGCTAATGTGGTCCTTATCAAAAATCCTTTACATTAGCTTTTCTTAAATTATCAGTGTAGGACCTAAGGTCTGTTAATCGTGGGTCCCACACACAAGTAGTAGCATGTTTTCATTCATGGCCCATAAAACCACCAGGGGTCCTTGGGGGGGTTCCAGGGGGTCCCCAGCAAATTGATAAATTGTTAAACTTCAGCATTATTTAATTTACAAGAAGTTAATATAATTAGAGAATGTAGAAGAATGACTGTTTTGATCATACTTATCTCTCTACCTACAATAGATAGTCATGGGATTCTGGACAAAATCATAGCTAACAATAAAAATATTCTCAGATTTGGGTCCAAGAGACAAAATCTCATCAAATGGGGGTCTGTGGCTCTAATGTGGACTAAATTAGGGTTCTTGATATGAAAAAGGTTGAGAATCACTGTCCAGGGCCTTACACCTTGCTTTTATTAGTGAGCTTCAATCTAATGTCATTTAGCCAGAAAAACTGTGGCTCCTTGGCTCCACCCATTGAGGTTTAACTCAGTCAGTGAGATTATTTCTGCCTCAGAGAAAAGTATACATAGCCTAATTACAACACTCCAAATCTTCTGAAAAATCCCTGCTTTAGGTATTTTGTTTCACGATGCTGGTGTGAAATTATTCTGGATATTGTCAATACTTACGTATACACGTGAGTTTCCTTTGTTCCCATTCACCATCTTTGCATCTGATCGTGTCCCCTCCCTCCATTGCATACTTATCACGGCACTGATAAGTTACTTCAGTTTCAGACAAGTATTTCTTCTGAAATGCACCTATAACAATGGCATTCTCAACTCTAGGTGGGGGGTTGCAGGACTTGGCAAGAGCTGCAAGAAATGAAAATAGATATGTTTACATCTTGAAATATATTTTCAAATGTCAATGAGTAAAATCAGATGGATAACTCACGTCTACAGATCATTGTAAGTGATGTCCCGTTCAGGTCCCATTTTCCATTCAGACAAGTCATTTGGCTAATGTTAGAGAAGTATCCTGCCTCACAATCAATTTGGATATGTTCTCCATCTTCATATTCATCAGCTGAACGTTTCGTGATTACTGCATGAGGAATCTTAGGAATTTCTCCACATTTCCTCTTATCTAGGGAGCATATGATTATAAGTAATTAGTTGTTCTATCACAGAAACAAGGTTAGCAATAACATCAGTTGTAAATCATTGTAAATGAATGTAAGATATTGTCAGTTACTTCACCCCTCATCTACTTGTTTCTTGTAACTATTATATGCTTTTTGTAATGATAAATGTCTGTAAGATCCAAAGTCTGTAACAATGATTTTCTGCATCGTTCCTGACAAATAAATCCTTATAAGTCCTAAATACATTCATAAATAAAATACAAATCTTAAATCTGCACAGCAAAAACAAAAAGCAGACAACTACAGTCAGACCAAGAAAACAGAATTCAAATGGAAATAAGATTAGACAAGAGATCAGTTTAAAGAATCAAGATGAGCATATATATAAATCCATATCAAATTCCATTATAAATATATATGTGTGAGTATAGAAAATATATAAACGCTGGCTATGGCTGATATAAGCCAGTTGATTCTACTAGCCACTGTGCCACATAGCCCAACCAGTGTGTTAAATCTGACTTTTTTTTCATTGCAAAAACTGTTTTGGCTGCTAAATATCACATACATAGGTATCACAATTAATTTAACAATGATACATAGATGTTTAAAATGCAACACGCAGCACCTTGAAGCTGCATCAAGTCATTCTGAATCCACAAGTCACTGTGGCCAGTTTACAGCAGACATTAAAGATCCATTACCAATGCATCGAAGAGGTCCAGGCCACACTCCATCGTTACACTTGGCTTCACTCCACCAGCCTTTGGTTAAAAGCTTGTAATTATCATCGCAGGAGTAGAAGAACGTCCCATGGTACGGTCCAACTCCAAATCCATTTGCAACTTGAGGTTTTGGACAGGTGTCTACAGTATGAAAACAAAAGAAATATGGAATATCTTATAAATATGGAGGATAATAGATCAAAATATCACCATTCCAAGGAAAACAACACAGTTCTACAACAATAACGACACAAAACACAGTTGCGTATTTTTTATAATCAGTAGTACTCGAATCTGGCCACATTGTGCGCCTTGTTCATGGACATTATTTTGTGTTTCTCTTGGTTTGTCAATATGACACAAGATTGAAGATTGAACTCCAACAAGACTAAGAGTCTAACGGCCCACAACAGAGTTTGCCATGTTTAGACCACTGTGTTATGTGTATAGCATATTAAATGCATATTGAATTTTGTAGAAGCATCCCTGATGGGAATCGAACACAGGTCTGCAATCTAAGTCCCTGTGGCACACTTTGACCCATGTGACCAAAAGTGGTGAACAGAGCGTCGGACGGACAGCCAAACAGTTAGACTCTTTGACAGATATATTTGCAGTTGTTTAGAAATGTGGTGCAGTAAAATTAGTTCCCAAAAAGCCAGGTACTTTGAGCAAATCTATACTTGAGTAGAGTCTTTTAGTAAAATCGCTTGATTATTTCCCAGCTCTTGAATACAGTACCTTCACACAGGGGGTTTGGTGTCCAGCCATTATCTGTGCATGTTGCATAATCCTTGCCATCCTTATTTTTGTATCCTCTTTTGCAGCTATATGTCTGTGTTGTGCCCACAGTCCTTGTCCAGTCACTTTCTCTGGGATTGTCAAGCAGGTTGTAGTCATGTGGTCGGCTGCATGTTATTTCTAAGGCTGTAGACAAAGGTGTATTTGTTGTGTGAAACATTTGAAGCGAATGGGCAGGACACAGAGAGAACTGTAGGGACACAAGACAATAGAGAACAGGGGCCAGGTTCACAAAACCCTCTTAAGAAAAAAAATCTTCTCAAGTGCCATTTTGTTCTTAACCTTAGTCTTAAGAGAGAAAAAAAAAAAGGAAAAAAATGCTATTCTCAAAAAAGTTCTTATATATTTTCTTAACTTTCTTCTTGTTTCTTCCTAAGAAAAAACTTATAAATAAATGGTATTCTTGAAAGTTCTCAAATTTGTTCTTGATTTTTTTCTTAACTTTAAGACAGCCCTTCACCTGTCATAAAATTCCTACAGTGAAAGGGTAAGCCTCTAATATCATATATGTAAACACATTTTAGACAAGTAGGTTATAGTTCAAAGTCTTCATAGGTTCCCCTACACCTAACATTAAGATGAACATTGTAAAGCTTTATTTGGTGTAGGCCAGGTAGGCCTCTGTCTCATGTCTGTTGGAAATAACAACAGCAACCAATGTTTAAATCTTTGCTCTAGTTGTCCTAAATAGGTTTTTCCCCAATTGTTTTGTAGATGGAAGCACTTAGGGTTTCCTCCTAGCCTTGCCTCCTAGCCTTGTCTCCTAGCCTTGTCTCCTAGCCTCCTAGCCTTGTCTCCTAGCCTCAATGGCAGTAAGCCTAAAGTTTATTAACCAGACTTAATTCAGGCCCTATTTTGAGAAGTTCTTAAGTAGGAAAATTAAATAAATTCGTAAGAAATTAGACTGTTACTACAAAAATATTGAGGAATTGCACTTAAGAGCCTTCTTAAGAACTTCCTAAAATTTCCTCTTATGTCATTTCTTAAGAACTATCTTAAGAACACATTGGTGAATCCGGCCCCAGATCTGCAGCTACTTCACTCTCCAACCAAGGTGCTAAACAAAAGCATGAACCAGAAGAAAAGAAAATATCCAGCAACACACCACAAGTGAATGGACAGGACACACACTACATAGAGAACTGTAGGGACAGCAAACAAAGTGGAAACTATTCAACAATCCTCTACACTGTTGACCAAAATATACAAATTGCTACCTTCCACATCGTGCTGCATCTGAGCAATTAATATGGAAGAAATGCATTATTTTACCTTAGCACACGTACTATACTTGGGGATATTGTTCATTTTACATGGTGAATGATTGCATAGGGTAACCAAGCTTAAACTGTATTTGTTGAATGCTGTATGTCCTTATCTCTACAGCTCTGAATCCTGGTCCAAACATTTGCCCCCCTACAGGTAACAGTAAAGCTTCCATTACATACATTGTAATTCAGCTATGCTTTTTCTTGTGTATTTTTTTATATTGGTGCTGCTTTATGGTCTAACATGACATAACATTCTAAACCAACTACATGTTCTGTGTGCCACATCTTTTTCTTCAAATAGTGATGAACTGCAGTTGACGGATATATCTACAGTTGTTTAGAAATGCAGTGCAGCAAAATTAGTGACCAAAATGCATAAAGTATTTTAGTAAAATCACTTGATTATTTCCCAGCTCTTGAATACAGTACCTTTTTCACACAGGGGGTTTGGTGTCCATCCATTATCTGTGCATGTTGCATAATCCTCATCGTCCTTATTTTTATATCCTGTTTTACAGCTATATGTCTGTGTTGTGCCCACAGTCCTTGTCCAGTCACTTTCTCTGGGATTGTCAAGCAGGTTGTAGTCATGTGGTCGGCTGCAAGTTATTTCTAAGGCTGTAGACAAAGGTGTATTTGTTGTGTGAAACATTTCAAGTGAATGGACAGGACACAGAGAGAACTGTAGGGACACAAGACAATAGAGAACAGGGGCCAGGTTCACAAAACCCTCTTAAGAAAAAAAATCTTCTCAAGTGCCATTTTGTTCTTAACCTTAGTCTTAAGAGAAAAAAAAAAAGGAAAAAAATGCTATTCTCAAAAAAGTTCTTATATATTTTCTTAACTTTCTTCTTATGTTTCTTCCTAAGAAAAAACATAAATAAATGGTATTCTTGAAAGTTCTCAAATTTGTTCTTGATTTTTTTCTTAACTTTAAGACAGCCCTTCACCTGTCTTAAAATTCCTACAGTGAAAATGTAAGCCTCTAATATCATATATTTAAACACATTTTAGACAAGTAGGTTATAGTTCAAAGTCTTCATAGGTTCCCCTACACCTAACATTAAGATGAACATTTATTGTAAAGCTTTATTTGGTGTAGGGCCAGGTAGGCCTCTGTCTCATGTCTGTTGAAAATAACAACCAGTACCAATAGCAACCAATGTTTAAATCTTTGCTCTAGTTGCCCTAAATAGGTTTTTCCCCAATTGTTTTGTAGATGGAAGCACTTTGGGTTTCCTCCTAGCCTTGCCTCCTAGCCTTGTCTCCTAGCCTCCTAGCCTTGTCTCCTAGCCTCAATGGCAGTAAGCCTAAAGTTTATTAACCAGACTTAATTCAGGCCCTATTTTGAGAAGTTCTTAAGTAGGAAAATTAAATAAATTCGTAAGAAATTAGACTGTTACTACAAAAATATTGAGGAATTGCACTTAAGAGCCTTCTTAAGAACTTCCTAAAATTTCCTCTTATGTCATTTCTTAAGAACTATCTTAAGAACACATTGGTGAATCCGGCCCCAGATCTGCAGCTACTTCACTCTCCAACCAAGGTGCTAAACAAAAGCATGAACCAGAAGAAAAGAAAATATCCAGCAACACACCACAAGTGAATGGACAGGACACACACTACATAGAGAACTGTAGGGACAGCAAACAAAGTGGAAACTATTCAACAATCCTCTACACTGTTGACCAAAATATACAAATTGCTACCTTCCACATCGTGCTGCATCTGAGCAATTAATATGGAAGAAATGCATTATTTTACCTTAGCACACGTACTATACTTGGGGATATTGTTCATTTTACATGGTGAATGATTGCATAGGGTAATCAAGCTTAAACTGTATTTGTTGAATGCTGTATGTCCTTATCTCTACAGCTCTGAATCCCGGTCCAAACATTTGCCCCCCTACAGGTAACAGTAAAGCTTCTATTACATACATTGTAATTCAGCTATGCTTTTTCTTGTGTATTTTTTATATTGGTGCTGCTTTATGGTCTAACATGACATAACTTTCTAAACCAACTACATGTTCTGTGTGCCACATCTTTTTCTTCAAATAGTGATGAACTGCAGTTGACGGATATATCTACAGTTGTTTAGAAATGCAGTGAAGCAAAATTAGTGACCAAAATGCATAAAGTATTTTAGTAAAATCACTTGATTATTTCCCAGCTCTTGAATACAGTACCTTTTTCACACAGGGGGTTTGGTGTCCATCCATTATCTGTGCATGTTGCATAATCCTCATCGTCCTTATTTTTATATCCTGTTTTACAGCTATATGTCTGTGTTGTGCCCACAGTCCTTGTCCAGTCACTTTCTCTGGGATTGTCAAGCAGGTTGTAGTCATGTGGTCGGCTGCATGTTATTTCTAAGGCTGTAGACAAAGGTGTATTTGTTGTGTGAAACATTTGAAGCGAATGGGCAGGACACAGAGAGAACTGTAGGGACACAAGACAATAGAGAACAGGGGCCAGGTTCACAAAACCCTCTTAAGAAAAAAAATCTTCTCAAGTGCCATTTTGTTCTTAACCTTAGTCTTAAGAGAAAAAAAAAAAAGGAAAAAAATGCTATTCTCAAAAAAGTTCTTATATATTTTCTTAACTTTCTTCTTGTTTCTTCCTAAGAAAAAACTTATAAATAAATGGTATTCTTGAAAGTTCTCAAATTTGTTCTTGATTTTTTTCTTAACTTTAAGACAGCCCTTCACCTGTCTTAAAATTCCTACAGTGAAAAGGTAAGCCTCTAATATCATATATGTAAACACATTTTAGACAATAGGTTATAGTTCAAAGTCTTCATAGGTTCCCCTACACCTAACATTAAGATGAACATTTATTGTAAAGCTTTATTTGGTGTAGGGCCAGGTAGGCCTCTGTCTCATGTCTGTTGGAAATAACAACAGCAACCAATGTTTAAATCTTTGCTCTAGTTGCCCTAAATAGGTTTTTCCTGAATTGTTTTGTAGATGGAAGCACTTTGGGTTTCCTCCTAGCCTTGCCTCCTAGCCTTGTCTCCTAGCCTCCTAGCCTTGTCTCCTAGCCTCAATGGCAGTAAGCCTAAAGTTTATTAACCAGACTTAATTCAGGCCCTATTTTGAGAAGTTCTTAAGTAGGAAAATTAAATAAATTCGTAAGAAATTAGACTGTTACTACAAAAATATTGAGGAATTGCACTTAAGAGCCTTCTTAAGAACTTCCTAAAATTTCCTCTTATGTCATTTCTTAAGAACTATCTTAAGAACACATTGGTGAATCCGGCCCCAGATCTGCAGCTACTTCACTCTCCAACCAAGGTGCTAAACAAAAGCATGAACCAGAAGAAAAGAAAATATCCAGCAACACACCACAAGTGAATGGACAGGACACACACTACATAGAGAACTGTAGGGACAGCAGACAAAGTGGAAACTATTCAACAATCCTCTACACTGTTGACCAAAATATACAAATTGCTACCTTCCACATCGTGCTGCATCTGAGCAATTAATATGGAAGAAATGCATTATTTTACCTTAGCACACGTACTATACTTGGGGATATTGTTCATTTTACATGGTGAATGATTGCATAGGGTAATCAAGCTTAAACTGTATTTGTTGAATGCTGTATGTCCTTATCTCTACAGCTCTCAATCCCGGTCCAAACATTTGCCCCCCTACAGGTAACAGTAAAGCTTCTATTACATACATTGTAATTCAGCTATGCTTTTTCTTGTGTATTTTTTATATTGGTGCTGCTTTATGGTCTAACATGACATAACTTTCTAAACCAACTACATGTTCTGTGTGCCACATCTTTTTCTTCAAATAGTGATGAACTGCAGTTGACGGATATATCTACAGTTGTTTAGAAATGCAGTGAAGCAAAATTAGTGACCAAAATGCATAAAGTATTTTAGTAAAATCACTTGATTATTTCCCAGCTCTTGAATACAGTACCTTTTTCACACAGGGGGTTTGGCCTCCATCCATCAGTTGTGCATGTTGCATAATCCTCGTCATCCTTATTTTTATATCCTGTTTTACAGCTATATCTATGTGTTGTGCCCACCCTCCTTGTCCAGTCACTTTCTCTGGGATTGTTAAGCAGGTCGTAGTCTTTTGGTCGGCTGCAAGTTTTTTCTAAGGTTATAGAGAAAGATGTGTTGGTTGTGTGAAACATTTGAAGTGAATGGACAGGACACACACTACATAGAACAGGAAACAGAGAACAGATCTGCAGCTACTTCACTCTCCAACCAAGGTGCTAAACAAAAGCATGAACCAGAAGAAAAGAAAATGTCCAGCAACACTTGGAATGTATTGGTTTAAATAAAGGACTCCATATTCTACCAGACAATCAAAGTGGAAACTATTCAACAATCATTTACACTGTTGACCAAAAATACAAATTACTACCTTCCACATCCTGCTGCATCTGAACAGTTAATATGGATGCAATGCATTATTTCATCTTAGCACACACACTGTACTTGGGAACATTCATCCTTTTCCATAGTGAATGATTGCATAGGGGAACCAAACTTAAACTGTATGTGTTGTATGCTTCCTTACCTCTACAGCTCTCAATCCCGATCCAAACATTTGCCCCCCTACAGGTAATAGTAAAGCTTCCTTCATAATCATCCATGCAGACATACTCGACCTTTTCATTGTTATTGTATTTCCACTTTTCACTGCTGACAATTACAGCATTTGGGATATCTAGTTTGTTGCATGTAATCTCTGAAATAAATTAAATTCAATTATGAAGCATTCTACACACTGACTGGCTGGTGATAATCACAACAACATGATACAGAGCTTCCTTATTATATGTGGAGGTATGGTTATATCTTTATTTTTAAAGTGAAAAAGAATTGATAATTGTTGTCAGTTTTGGATTCTTCTTTCAAATATAAGCTCTACAAAATTTAAAGAATTAGTAATTTAAGTTGGCTAACTAGGTCATCTTCATTGCTTTGAGAAAATTGAACCAGACAGAACACCAACAATACAAAATTGATATTTTGTTAGGATATACTGATATTGCTGTTTTGATGGATGCCTACAACATGTCCCACATCTTAAAAACAACTTCCAGGAGTTGTCCTGTTTCAGCGTTGCCTTGTCATGAGTATCTATAATGTCATATCTCCATGCTAGACAGCATTACATACATTGTAATTCAGCTATGCTTTTTCTTGTGTATTTTTATATTGGTGCTGCTTTATGGTCTAACATGACATAACTTTCTAAACCAACTACATGGTCTGTGTGCCACATCTTTTTCTTCAAAGAGTGATGAACTGCAGTTGACTGACATGTCTGCAGTTAGAAATGCAGTGCAGTAAAATTAGCGCCCAAAATGTGTAATGTATTGTGAAATTGCTTAATTCCCAGCCCGTGAATACAGTACCTTCACACAGGGGGTTTGGTGTCCATCCACCAGTTGTGCATGTTGCATAATCCTCGTCATCCTTATTTTTGTATCCTGTTATACAGCTATATCTCTGTCTTTGGCCCAGCCTCCTTCTCCAGTCACTTTCTCTGAGATTGTTAAGCAGGTTGTAGTCATGTGGTAGGTTGCAAGTTTTTTCTAAGGTTACAGAGAAAGGTATATTGGTTGTGTGAAACATTTGAAGTGAATGGACAGGACACACACTACATAGGGAACTGTAGGGACAGGAGACAGCAGCTATTTCACAGTCTAACCAAGGTGCTACCAAAAGCATGAAGCAGAAGAAAAGAAAATGTCCAGCAACACTTGGAACACGTTAGTTTAAATAAAGGACTCCATATTCTACCAGACAATCAAAGTGGAAACTATTCAACAATAATTTGCACTGTTGACCAAAAATAGAAATTACTACCTTCCACATCCTGCTGCATCTGAACAATTCATATGAATGAAATGCATTATTTTATCTTAGCATACATACTGTGCTTGGAAATAGTCATCCTTTTACATAGTGAATGATTCCATAGGGTAACAAACTCAAACTGTATGTGTTGTATGCTGTATGTCCTTACCTCTACAGTTCGGAGTCCCAGTCCAACCATTTGCCTCACAGGTAAGAATAAATCTTCCTGTATAATCACCCACGCAGTCATACTGGACCCGTTCATTGTTCTTGTATATCCACTTTTCATTGCTGACAATTACAGCATTTGGGATATCTTCTTTCTTGTCGCATGTTATCTCTGAAATAAATTAAATTAAGTTAGTTCTTTCATTTGAAAGTTTTGGGTCCTTCTTTTTAAAATTAACTAACTGGCTACGTGTCATTTTACAAGATAAATAGTTTGTTAATCCAATGTTTTGGCAAAGGACACAGTCTATTTATTGTTTGCTGTCGTTGCTCAGCAACAGATTCAGACATGTTGATCAGTGAAGTACCGATGTGATCGACCTGTCATTCACCTGTTGTAGCAAACCCTGACCACGCCCCTCTCTTCTATTTCACCCACAAGATTTGAATTCATAAAAATAGATTTTAATGTATGAAAAAAATAATGCATAAGTGAACAAAAGGACATTGTAAGTGAAAGCAGAAGAAATCAAAACTTTTTCAGTTTCAAAACTTTTTTTCCTATTTACAAAATAAGATACAAATGTAACTATATGGCAGCAAATGCAAGAAATACAGTGTCTTCTTCAAAATACCTTGACACAGTGGGTTTGGTGTCCACCCATCCCTTGTGCATGTGGCGTGGTTCCTGCCATGTGTTCTTTTGTAGCCTGCTCTACATGAATAACTTACAGTGTCATCCAACTTTTTCGTTTGCCAGTAGCTCTGCCCCCAGTAATACACACGGTAATCACGTGGATCGGCACATGTTACCTCTAAAATAAGAAAAAGAATTGCGTCAGTGAGATTGATCTGAAGTAAATCAAGACCAGAATAGTAATCATCAGGACTTGATGAGCAATCACAGTAAAACATGACAACCTCAACAAAAGCTCAAGCAGTTCTGTACCTTGGCACACCAGTGAAGGAATGCTCCATGTTCCATCGGCTTTGCAGGTAACCTCTGCTGAGGTGTCTCTTTTGTTAACAATCCAGAACTTCTTTGCACATGTGACTGTTACTGTGTCACCAGGTGAAAACACACTTCTGAATTTGGGTTCATAGCTGGTTCCCGTGATTGGTGTCAGTGACAGACTACATTTTATTGCTGCATTGGTTGGGAAATTAAAGGTGTAGTTTGTTAGTTTGTTTTAATAAGAAGAACTACCATGACAACCATCAAGTATCACACTTTCAGTATTCAGCAAGCTCTAAATAATAAACTGGATCTCTCTATATACAATACTTACGTTCACACAGAGGAGTAGGGCTCCACTCTGCTCTGAGGCCTACTTTTGTGCAAGTTGGAGATCTATTTTCAGTAGGTT
Organism: Centroberyx affinis; assembly: GCF_046629955.1. Lineage (NCBI taxonomy): Eukaryota > Metazoa > Chordata > Actinopteri > Beryciformes > Berycidae > Centroberyx > Centroberyx affinis. The sequence continues at coordinate 199,407 of NW_027280467.1, read as the reverse complement.
TGTACTTGTCATTGCATTGAAAACGCAGGATTTCATTTTCTTTGTACTCATTGATATTGCCAAGCACTTGACCATTTTCAATCACTGGTGCTGTACATTTTACCTCTGTTGAAGAATACACACACACACACACGAATATAAATTACATTTGTTTATGAAGAGGCACATGAATAGTAACATTTTAACCTTTAATTAGCTCAAAAACTTTTTTTCAACTCAAGAACATTTTTGAAAATATTCTAAAGTATTATGTCATAAAGATCTGGATCCAGATGTGAAGGGTCTCCAGATATTTTATTTCATATTTACTACAAATTTTCCATTCCCCACATTTCACAATGTTCACAAACAATACAAAGCAGAAGCAAAAATTCATAGCTAAAAAATGTATTGAAAAAATTCTGTTAAACTGTCACATGTTGTCATTGTATTTATCAATCAATTGTAAAATGAAAAGGGAGTTGACCTTCAAACTTAAACTGTAGAAGTTACAGTAGAAGACTGTGGTTACACTGGGCAGCTCCCAGTGCTCTACAGTATCCAGTGCTATCCCAAACAGCATAATTGGCATAAAAAGATCTTAAAAAAGAATTACCAAATTGAACGATATTCCCCTGAACAATCCCATCACCATTTAATTGATGTTTTGAACTAATGGTTTTGAACTAGTAGAACTAGGTACATGAGTGTGCTTGCTGAAAAAGCAATGATCTGCTTGACTAGGTGGTCCCTAGGTCAGTGATTCTCAACCTTTTTCATATCAAGGATCCCTAATTTAGTCCACATTAGGGCCACGGACCCCCATTTGATTTGATTTTGTCTCTTGGACACAAATCTGAGTATACTTTTCTTGTCAGATATGATTTTGTCCCGAATTCCATGACTATCTGTATTGTAGGTAGAGAGATACGTGAAATTATGATCAAAACAGTCATTCTTCTACATTCTCTAATTGTGTTCACTTCTTGTAAATGAAGTAATAGTGAAGTTTAACAATTCATAAATTTGCATGGGGACCCCCTGGAACCCCCTCAAGGACCCCTGGTGGTCTCCGGACCCCACGTTGAGAACCACTGCCCTAGGTGATTACTAGTGGTTGTTAGGTGATTACTAGTGGTCACTAAGCTGTTACTAAGTGGTTGCTAAGGTGATTACCTCTGATTGTTACAGTGATTACTGCTGGTTGCTAGGGTGTTATATGTATGTGTGTGTGTCCCTGTCCCTCTCCTTCAACTCCCTCTTTAAAACTCTCCTTTCTCCCCTTTACCGCACCCTACAGTACCTATGCATGTTGGAGCTTCGCCACTCCACTCTCCAGTTTCTTCACAGTGGATCTCTGGCAACCCCGACAGGATTAAAGAGCTCGACCTGCAGCTGAATCGGACTACGTTGCCATAGGTCGCCTCCTCTGCGTCCCCAATCACCTGGACATTATCTTTCACATGTATCACCGGGCATTGTTGGGCTGGGATGAGAAAATAGATCCAAAATATCAGCTTGCATGAACAATGAAACCTCAAGGGGATTAAAATATAAGCATTGCACAAGAGCGGGATTCAATGTCATGGATTCATGTTTACACGAGGAGTGATATCTCCACCTATGTGGGAGGAGATGCGTGAATAAAGATCCTTTACTTTCAGCTCTTACCCTCACAGACAGGGACAACACCATCCCAGCCCTCTGCCATGCAACGTCGGTAGTTTGTCCTACTGACCATTTGGTAGCTGAAAAGAACATGACATAGAAACGGAAAATGGAAACGTCCCATTCAAATAAGCCAAGTTAAAGTTGCTTTGCTCGTTATGCAGAGAGAAATAGAGACGCATAATAAAAAAAACAAGGCAAATCGGTTAAAAATAAACTCTTTTCATACCCTTGCTGGCAGGTGTATACAACTTCTGACCCAAAGACAAAGTCGTCTCCCTTCTCCAGGTGAAATTCGGCAAACTGGGCATCGCCAGGGTGACCACATGATCTTGCTGAAAACAATGATTATGAGAGTGAGCGTGGGTGAATATGGCAGCTCTAAATTGAACCTTGCACACAGAAAAACAAAATAATTTTCTTTTACCATCCTAACCCTATATGCAATATATGATCAACACTGACATATGATGGCATTTTTAATACCAAAAAGGCAACCGTGTATCAAAGTACATTTCTGGTTTGCATTATAACACATGGAAAGATCCATGAAAAGTTGTTTTTTGTATTATTATTATGATTAGCACATATATTGGCCAACTTCCAATAATGGAGGCAGGCATTTCAGGTTAACGTTACAATGAAAATAAAGTTTTCTTTATGTGCTTATGTAATGTGCACGCATTCAACGCACATGGCACCATCTCCATTTACCACTCCCATTATAATAAAAGATATTGATATTAATTTCCAAGCAGTATAAGATGGTAACTTACGTTGACAATTAGCCCCACGAGACTGCCATTTCCCCTCTACACACAGCAATTTGAAAAATCCAGCGAAGCCGACATTGCAGCCCACTCTGACTTGTGTCCCACCAGCGTAGGTGGCTGCCAGGCCAGTGATGTCGAAATTTGAATCGTACAGGCGACTGCTTAAAAAATCTTGAAGTGTACAATCTGAGGAAAAACAACAATAATAATAATAATAACCTTTATTTGTGTAGCACCTTTCATACACAACATGCAGCTCAAAGTGCTTTACATCAATAGAAGGCAGATAAAAGACAGATAAAGATAAAATTCATATGAAAGAACGAGCAAAATGCATTGCATTCAAAGAAACAAATCAAGTAAAATAGAAAGGTAAAAGCACACAACAAATACTCCCACTTTTAGATGCACATTGTGAGTGAATCCATATGTTTTTCTTTAATTTTCTTTTCCCCTCTCCTTCCTGATTCTACTCTTGATCCGATAAACACAATCCGATGAACACAAATACATTTTAATCACATTGTATGTTCATTTAGCAGATCAACATTCAATGACAACTTCATGTTTCAGCTCATATAAAACAAAATGTGATGGCAGTAACAACAAAAAACATCAGAAAAAAGATCCAAAATGTAAAAAAAAAAAAAAAAAAAACTCAATAAAATGATTACTTAAATGGACTTATGAATGTAACCATTTGTTTAAGAGTATGGTCTTACCTTTACTTTTCACTAAGGTCAGTGTATGCAGCCACAAAATTAGGATACAGCTTCGAGTTATTCCATGCATTTTGTCTTCATTACCCTAAACAGCGCGATAGAACGTGAATCTTGGGACTGAAACACTTTTACACTCAGCGGATTTTGCAGGGGAAAGCGATTGCTCAACGATTTGCACAAGTCTGTTCCAGTCCCCCAACACACTCTCAGGCTATTAGGAAAGAGATCAAATGAGGAAGTGACCGCACAATGCCTTATATGACACACTGGATCCACAGCAGAAGCTTGATGGACAAAGAGGCAGTTTGGAGTGGCATGTCTGTTTTTTTTTTTTCTTGAAAGGGTAAATGTTTTTTCCACTTGTGTATAACTGCAATGCAATTAGTGTTCCAAGGGTTTCATGGCCATGTAGTCAGGCTTTGACATTTTTTTTTTTTTTATCATTCAGTGACTAAGCAGAGTATTCCTGTAAAGGTTTATTTGTTTTTTCCCCCATCCTGGTAATCATTTGCAGCAATCAATTGAGCAAACAAAATAGGATGCAGGGGCCAGATTCACAAAACCCTCTTAAGAAAAGAAATCTTCTCAAGTGCCATTTTTTTCTTAACTTTAGTCTTAAGAAAAAACAAATAGGAAAAAATGCTATTCTCAAAAACAGTTCTTATATATTTTCTTGACTTTCTTCTCATGTTTCTTCCTAAGAAAAAACTTAGGAATAAATGGTATTCTTGGAGGGAAAGTTCTCAAATTTGTTCTTGATTTTTTTCTTAACTTTAAGACGGCCCTTCACCTGTCTTAAAACTCCTACAGTGAAAAGGTAAGCCTCTAATATCATATATTCAAACACATTTTAGACAAGTAGGTTATACACTGCGTGCACAATTATTAGGCAAGTGAGTATCTTGACCTTATCGTCATTTTCATGCGTCATTTTCCAACTCCAAGCTATATAAACTTGAATGCTAATTGGATTTAAGCATTATCAGGTGATGTGTATTTGTGTAATGAGGGAGGGTGTGGCCTAAAGTGATCAACACCCTATATCAAGGTGTGCATAATTATTAGGCAGCTTCTTTACCTCAGACAAAATGGTCCAAAAAAGAGATTTAACAGACTCTGAAAAGTCAAAAATTGTAAAATGCCTTTCAGAGGGATGCAGCACTCTTGAAGTAGTTAAGCTATTGAGGCGTGATCACCGAACAATCAAACGTTTTGTTGCAAGTAGTCAACAGGGTCGCAAGAAACGTGTGGAGAAAAAAAGACCCAAATTAACTGCTAAAGACTTGAGAAGAATTAAACGTGAAGCTACCAGGAACCCATTAACCTCCAGTGCTGCCATATTCCAGAAATGCAACCTACCTGGAGTGTCCAGAAGTACAAGGTGTTCGGTGCTCAGAGACATGGCCCAGGTAAGGAAGGCTGAAACACGACCACCGCTGAACAAGACTCATAAGTTGAAACGTCAAGACTGGGCCAAGAGATATCTGAGGACAGATTTTTCAAAGGTTTTATGGACGGATGAAATGAGAGTGACTCTTGACGGACCAGATGGATGGGCCCGTGGCTGGATCACTAATGGGCACAGAGCTCCACTTCGAGTCAGACGCCAGCAAGGTGGAGGTGGGGTACTGGTATGGGCTGCTATTATTAAGGATGAGCTAGTTGGACCTTTTCGGGTTGAAGATGGACTTCAAATCAACTCCCAAACCTCCCAAACCTACTGCCAGTTTTTAGAAGATACTTTCTTCAAGCAGTGGTACAGGAAAAAGTCTACATCATTCAAGAAGGCCATGATTTTTATGCAGGACAATGCTCCATCACATGCATCCAAGTACTCCACTGCGTGGCTAGCCAGCAAAGGCCTTAAAGATGACAGAATAATGACATGGCCCCCTTCCTCACCTGACCTAAACCCTATTGAGAACTTGTGGGCCCTTCTTAAACGTGAGATTTACAGTGAGGGAAGACAATACACCTCTTTGAACAGCATTTGGGAGGCTGAGGTTGCTGCTGCACCAAAAGTTGATCGTCAACAGATCAAGAAACTAACAGACTCCATGGATGGAAGGCTCATGACAGTTATTGAAAAGAAGGGTGGCTATATTGGTCACTGAATATTTGTTGAAATGTCAGAAGTGTTTATTTGTAAATTTTGAGTTGTTTATTTGTTCTTACTCTAATAAATGAAAATAAACAAGTGAGATGGGAAATGTTTAGTTTTTCATTTAGTTGCATAATAATTGTGCACACTAATAGTTGCCTAATAATTGTGCACACATAGATATTCTCCTGAGGTTCCCCTACACCTAACATTAAGATGAACATTTATTGTATTTGGTGTAGGGCCAGGTAGGCCTCTTTCTCATGTTTATTGAAAATAAGATAGCAAATTTTACAGTTACCAACAGCAACCAATGTTTAAATCTTTGCCCTAGTTGCCCTAAATAGGTTTTTCCCCAATTGTTTTGTAGATGGAAGCACTTTGGATTACCTCCTAGCCTCAATGGCAGTAAGCCTAAAGTTTATTAACCAGAATTAATTCAGGCCCTATTCTGAGAAGTTCTTAAGTAGGAAAATTAAAGAAATTCATAAGAAATGAGACTGTTACTAAGAAAATATTGAGGAATTGCACTTAAGAGCCTTCTTAAGAACCGCCTTTAAATGTCCTCTTATGTCATTTCTTGCAGCTCTCGACATGTCCTAAGAAGGGAAAAGGAAGCAAAGCTCTTTGTCAAACCAAAATGACATTAAACGTATCTGATTGTTATTTTACTGTAAGATGAGAAACAACTGCCAATTACATTTGGCCTGCAGAAATATCACTGAGAAAGCCATGCAGTCTGCCTGTGCGCAGTTATCACTGACAACCTTGTAAGGGTTAGGCCAGCTGCCGCTAAAAACGAATAAAACAACATAGCTGTTGAGCAATGTGGGCTCTGCCTTTATTTCTCAATATGGCTTCATATCAGTTGGATTACATTGAGTACTGTTCACAGAAGTTAATGTGTCTGTGTCTGTGAAAAAAACCCAGTATGCTCAAACTCATTCCTCAAAACATTTGTTGCGTGATAAGAAACTAGTCTGAGACTGAAATGTGTTCACAGCTGATATTTTGCTTTCTGCGTTCCACATTTTCCAACTGGTAATAAAGTATATATTATCTCTCTGCCTTACGGGGAAATTATACAATGCCTTGCCTTGCCTTTTGATTAAAAAGAAACAAAACAGAGTTACTGTCTGTCAAAGCATTTGGCATTGAGAGATAAAGTTAATTTGATTACATCAGAGTGCTGCATTGTTAAATTATTACTGTTGACTGTTTTGAGGACTGTGTGTGATTTGGAAACTTCTAGGCTCCTGCTGACAGAGCAGAAAGACTGAGTTTACTGATATGGGTTTTTAAAGGCTGATATTGATACTTGGACAGAAGTCACTGATGGCAGATATTTTGTTTGCTTGTATTCAATATCTTTAAAGTTGCACATTTAATGACCAAAAATTCCAAGTATTCAGTGTTTCCCCCCAGAATTGTATTCTTGTCAAGGGAAAAAAACGCCTCTGAAACTGCTTTTAGACCATCATGATACACTAAAACTCTCAATTGAAACACATACTAATCAAATGATTACACACACACATACACACACACACCTAATCAATGATAGGAGAAACTCTGGGATACATTAAGCCTTTAAATTAGGAATGAATTTCCCCAAAAAACAACTAAATGAACAAATTAAATGTGTAATAAAATTTCATTGCAAGTTTTTCCAGATTGTTTTTATGTAGCTGTGGTCAGGGAAGAACCTCTCTCTCTCTCTCTCACACACACACACACACACACACACACACACACACACACACACACACACACACACACACACACACACACACACACACACACACGCACACACGCATATATACTGTACCAACAGTCAAAAAAAGAGCTATCCAGGCACAAAGCTGTTCCATGAACAGCTCATCAGTGACCTCTTGAGGAACCGGATAGGTGTTACCCCACAGAGTCAGAGGACACCAATGAGAGAGAGAAGTCATTGTAAACCTGAGGGCCAACACTGGCTGCAGACACAAGGAGAGCTTTCATTAATGTGATGAAGCCTTTTCATACAAAGTCAGCCACTCCTTAATAGCAGCTTGCTATTGCTCCCTCTTTTCCTCCTAAAACACAAAGAGGAAGCTATCTATTTATTATTATTTTTATTTGTTACTGGTTGTATGTGATTACAGTTTTCTCGATCGCTTACACACTATAACTGGGCCTATTAACTAAACATCCCAAACCATGACGCCACCTACCAAAAGACCATTTCCCAAAACTATAATCACTATTCCCCTGTTTCCACACATGATTCAGATTTGTTGAACTTTTTGTGAAAAACTCTACACACAAATCCCTTCATATATCACTGGCTGCACCATGTGCTCATTTAGAAAGCACTGGCATTCAATATCATTAACTCAAGTCATCACAGCTCAAACCCAATTAACACACAATTCCCCAGGTGCAAACCCTAAGAGTCAAAATTGTTCACACACCAATCAGAAGCTCAGGATAGATAGATAGATAGATAGATAGATAGATAGATAAAAGGGCCATGGGTCAGTTCACTTGTTTTGTATTGTGATGTGATGTTGATGAATCTCTGGCCTGACCCAGACCAGAGACGGGATGCTGAGGCAGAATAAATGTGATTTCTTTCTTTATGTACAAAGTTGTTTTTTTTTTCATTGGTATATATTGGTAAATACATGAAAATTATTTTATTGTATTCTACTTTCTTTATCAGTTGCATATTTTTACAGTACATTTACTTTTTCACTCAATTTCAGTTTATTTTACTACAGTACATTGAGGAATTAAAAATTTTGAAAATGTTTACATGTGTTGTGTCTTTATATTGTGTTCATCATGTAAAGAGTTTGTTCTGGGGGAAAACCATAAGCGCCATTATTCATTGCAGTAACAGGTTTTTACGGTAGTGTTTTGAACTGATCTCACCAGTTTGTAATGGCTATTTTGTAGTGTGTGTGTATTTGATGGCTTTTGTGTGATGTCTGAAAGCAAAGTTTGGTTTAGATGTAAGATTATATGGTTTTGAGTGGAGAGTTTGGTTTTGACATGGAAGTTTGAAGTTTGTGAAGATGAGTGTGCAGTTATGCATTTGTGTTTAGAGTAATGGGAAATGGAGCATAATTTCAAGAAATGTGTCTTGGCAATCAAAAAAAAACTGTAAATATCGGCATGATCCGTCCTAACACTGTACATGCATGCTTCTTGTTTGCATTAAACAGCAATAGTTGCAGTAGAATCTGGTTTTACAAAATCAATCAATGAGACAGAGAGAGAGGCAGGCAGACGTACACGGAGCAGAGGTTAAAACAGATGGCTCTGCATATTCAGATTCTGTGCAATTACAGACAAGCGGGGTGCGACAAACATAAAGCAACATGTGTTTAGGCCTTCCACACGAAATGTCCCATCTGCTAGTTGTTGTTCTGATGGCAACAATAGAAATAACCTGGTAAACTCATGCAGCTCCAGGATAAAAGAAAGAAAGAAAGGAAGACAATCACCAGGTGCACAGTATTGTTGAGATTCCTATCCCGTCTTTGTTATCTGTTGTTAAAGTAACACACATTTTCATCTAAATAAATGTCTGTTTTGCTACTCTCATCACTGATTGCTATTACTATTATTACTATTGCTACTAACACAATAGTGAGTCAACCTATACTCAGTTCATGAAAGCTTTTATATTTACTGTTCTAAACACCCGGTGTCTGGTAGCTCTTTCCTGGCAAAAATCCTCTGGTGCACAGGAAGTGATGCGCTTTACATTTACGGTTTGTTTGGAATAAACAGAAGAAGAACTGGGTAGTTAGCATGAGCAGCGATAGCCACCATGACTGAACAGACAAAGAAGAGAGAAACTCAAACTGCATCAACAGAAAATCCAAGGAGAAAGACAAAGTCACAGTACTGGACACACTGTTTGATTGACACTAACACCGCAGCAATGAGCGCTTAGAAGCAAAATTGAAGACATCATGAAAACAAGACCAGGTTGACCTAGTGCAAGCCGGGCCCTTGATGTCTCGCCTCCTCTTGGCTTTCCCACCCTAGTATAATATGTGTTCTGTACTGCCCTCTGCACTGTAGTGATACACTATATAAGTGGCACTTTGTACAATTTTAAAGGCCCATTTAGAACGATAACTATAAAGATAACTATAGCAAGATTGAAATCGTTCTAAGTAAACAGAATGTCTGTAATGTCTATAAAGAATGAATGTCTATAACTGTATTGTTGGTTCCATCTCAGAGCGATTTGTTTGGATGTAGAGACAACGATAAAACATTTTCAACCAATCAAATTAAAGTTCTACAAAGGACGGGGTGGGAGAATTCGGTAGTTCTCTGCAGTGATGGAGCTGCTGCTGAGGAACTGAGGAACCAGAGGAACCCGACGCTATTTGACAAAGACCATCGGCTCTAAAAATGTTGAAAAGAAACGTGACATACCGGTCGGGATCGAAAGAGCTCTTGGGATTAGTGGTAAGGCGTGTTTACTAACTTGGATATACTTGCTAACTAGAGTATTTGCTAGTTATCTTGCTAACTAACAAAATAGCATCATGCCATAGCACCGGCCAACCTGATCTGCTAAGGGCAAATGCGTTATTATCCTATCTTTTCAATGGCTTTAACCGGGAGGTAACGGTAAAGGTAGCCTATTGAAAACCCATTTAGCCATGGTGAAGGTAGAGGTGTTTCTCTCAACATGGAGACTAGCCTCTTTGATCCACAGTAGATGTGGTGTTCAGAGTCACTTACCTGGTAAAGAAATGAACAGCGTCACTTGGTAACTACCACTAGCGCTCATATAAACAAAGCACAATAATGTCATGAAAGCGCCGTAAAAGGGCATTATTGATTCTGCCAGCTCCTCTCGCTTTTGCTGCAATCCATGAACCCAAATCCTTCGGCTGTGTCATTATTTACTTTTGAGAGCGAGTAAAATAAAAGCACGCCGGTAAAGTCGTCATCCATTTTTTCTCGGAATATTCGGCGCCGACGATATCGTTGTAGTGCTTGAGCGACAGTGTAGTTTGTAGTTATTATTACCTCTGCCAAGGAGGTTATGTTTTCGGCACCGTTTGTCTGTTTGTTTGTCTGTTAGCAGGATTACGGAAAAACTACTGGCTCGATTTTCATGAAACTTCGTGGAAGGGTGTAGCACGGGCCAAAGAAGAACCCATTAAATTTTGGAGCGGATCCGGATCCGACTCATGAACAAGCAATAATAGCACGAACCTTGGCAGAGGTCTGCGCTCTCCGAGTGACCTTCTAGTATTTATAGTTGTTGCTCTAGGTGTGAATGGGACTTAACACTGCAAACAACGTGATATCACGTATACCACCATAACTGTGTGGGTCTTGGCGCCACTTCTTGCATGACTTTCAACAATGAATAGTCAGTCAGTCAGTCAGTTAACTACTTTCACTCTTCTAGGCTTCTGTCCTTATTTATTGCCAGACGATTACCACTTGAAGTAAATTAGCAAAACAAGCTTACAGCATACAAGTACAGCATGCTCAAGTACTGTACTGAAGAAGATGCTTAAGCACTTTTCTTGTGTATTTCCATTTTAGAAGTATTTTTTACTATGTGTCAAAGTAAATCTTTTACTCTACTGAATTTTGTTGACATCTGCAGTTAGGCTACTGGTCACTTGGGAGAAACAGGTGTCTAACTCTGAGAGGATTCAAGAAGCAATGAGAGGAAAATACTATATTAAAATATTGGATATCCTAGACGTTATTGCATGTCATCCACCATGACTTATATGCTTTATTCTGATATGTATGCAAACATTTTTATTTCTTTTCTATTGTCCCATAAGTGTCTATTTTAATTGCACTCAAGGACATGGGTAGAAATGCGTTCTTTCATAACAGCCATCAAGTTATTTTTCAACGTTTACTCACTACCCCATATGCAGTAAAAAATTACTGTCAAAATGCCAAGGAGTCAAAGTCAAACCACAATTATTGTGCAAACCATGCTGTTGTATTATGTGCTTATGACCATTATTTTAATTGGTAACAAAAACAAAAGAATGACTCCACTTCTGTCTTGCATGCCAATGGATGAGAATACAATAGTGAGGAAGGATTGCGGTACAAGTGAATTTGCATAATTCAGTTTTTCAGTTGTGTTGAACTGTTTTACTGTTTTTGTGATTCAGTTGGTAGAGCGCAGCAATAAAGCTGCCAGGGTTGGGGATTCAAATCCCACCGGGGCACCCACACTTACTGTAATTCAGCTCCCACTGCAGGGCCACTCATCCTAGAGATGTATGTACTCATGGTGATGTTAATTGGATAAAAACACCCACCCATGTATGGATTACCAAAAGGTCATACGGGGCACACGTCCCAGGACCGCCGACCACCACGGGCCAAAAAGGTTGCTGATAATACATTTGCATATACATCGTTTTACACTTCATTTCAAAATGCCGGGAATGTAAATGTAACAACATGCTTGGCAATTGGAGGATTGGCCTTAGAGGAAGATTTATTGACCTTTTTTTTTTTGATTAACCACACAGGCCATCCCAGCCATGGCATTATTTTCACATACAGTATTTGACATGCAGTATGCTTTTAGAGAAGGTCTCTGGGTGTGTTTGCAGCCTCTTCATTTTTCTCCACTAGAGGACAGAAGAGATCCATAAGGATGGCACAGCAGCAAACTAAGGGGAAATGTTTAAAAAAAAAAAACACAAGAAACAATAGAAACACTTTAGATTACAGATTTCCCATTAGTGATTTCCCATAGTTGGACGGGAACAAAAATTGACACCGGCTGGTTTTGTTCCTTCCAGTAGCCCTATTACTGACCTGACCTTAAGTGAATATTTTCTGCTCAAATTGTTGGATTTGGTTGCACCTTGAGAAAATTAAAGAATTGGAAATGAAGAAAGAGCAATGCCCGTTTTTTAACCTTTATACTGTATCTATTTATTGGAACACAATTACTTTCCTCTGTTTCAGCAATTTTGTACTTCATACTCACATACAGTAGTTGCACACATTCACATTGAGGGGATGGGATAGGATTGGGGGGTGGGGATTGTTACTGGAAGACCTGACTATTTTCCTGTTGCATTTTCCTGTTGGATTCACCCTTCCAAATATAAGAAACACTATACTAGTTAAGCCTTTAAATTATAGCTTCCTTATTTCTGTAATTTGGGTGTAATTTGACTTCAACAAAATATAATACATGATATATAATCAAAAGGGAGAAAAGGTACTGTTTTTATAACTATTAGCAATGGTTTATTTTTCTCACGGTAAAGACACATCCGACAATCTCAATTGCAAACAAAGAAGTGATCTGATGTCCATTTTGGGGGGGAAAAATGTACTTTAAGTTCATTATTCAGTATTTGTAAAATATAGATGATCTAGAAGCTAAAATTGGCAAGGACCTAAATTATTCATCCAAAAGTGCCACAATTTGCTTCAAAATGTGTGTTATCGATCATTTTGTTACAGTCGGGGTTATTTTTTCACATGAAGGATATTTCAGTTTAGAATGAAACTCAAATATTCAGTCCAGGTCAGATGAAAGATAGACCTTTCTGTATCTGCAATCTAGAGCAAATATTGTAATGCTGTTGATGAGGATCCTGGATCTGTTTGAGGTAGTTACTGAAGCAGTTAGCATGTTGTCTTTGGCTGCTATGACAATCCTGGCCTGTTTATTCAGCAGGATGAGCATGAATGTTTAAGCCCACAGCAAACAAACAGCCAGCCCTCCCTGAGGATTTCAGCTTAATGCTAATGATATACAGTAAGCAGACACATTTATTCACAGGTTAATGAACTGGGTGTGTTTCAGCCGACCAAGAGATTCCCTGTTAAACACCGCAAAGGCTGACGTGTGAAGATGACAGACTGTCACGATAAGCTTAGTCTTGGCTGTCGTCGGGTTTTTTCTGCCGAGTCGATATTCATTTACGTCGCCGTGCTTCGCTGACTTTGATCCTTATGTTTCCTACAGTGGACTGTCAAGAAACGAGGCCCCCGCTAAAACACACGGCTGACCGACTCAAAGCCGATCCATCTCGCCGCCGCTGCTCAGCCTCCTGCAGCTCCTCGCTCACAAAGGAATAATGAATGATTCAGAGTGATGAAACGGGAGGTCGCTGCAGAGTTCAGCCCCTTGTTTCGAAAAGCCCAAATGCGGCCCCATCAAGGCACAGGGAGCATTACTTATTCAAAAGCTGTAGACAGACGGAGCAGCACCTTCACCATCACGGCGAGTGGTCAGAAATAACTTGAGGACGGGCGATGAGACAGATGTCAATAGAGGGAGAAGATAGGTAGGATTGCTCTGAATACTGTCAAACAGCCTCTACAAATACATTTGATATCGACCCTTTTTTAAAATATTGTTTATTTGCCAGTCAACGTGATCCACCTCAGATATGATGGACTCGAAATTTGATTGCCTTTGGAATTTTTAATTACTCCTGTAATTGTTCAGTTCTGTTTTTTTTGGAAATTAATTCTTCATTTAAAGGCCAAATCTATCACAGAGTTTCCCCTGCTGTTGAATAAGTGTGTTGGGTCAACCTGCCTTAAGGAGCTGCTAAAACATTTTCATTAGTTTGGGTTTCATTGCAGAGCTTTAGTGTCCCATGGTGGTCTGTATGCTGTTTCAGACAGTTTTCCAATTTTTAGCATGAAAATATTCCAATTTAAATACATATGATATTGAATATTGGCAAAAAATTTTGGCTATCAGCGACCTCTAAAAATATCAGACATGTCGGGCGAACCCAAGTCTATGGCTCTGTCTCATTCGGTAGCTTCCTACTCTAAATCCGAACAGTCAGTATGATTAAACTGCTTTTTCAAAACAACAAAATGATTAAACAAAATGATAAAAAAAAAAAATATGCTGGCTAGCTTTGTGTACCTATTGGCTATGATAAATAAGCTATGTCGTTTTTATAGATACAGTAGATACTGCGAATTCAGTTAATTTACTGACCATAAAACTAAGCCTTAAACCTGCACTAAGCGATTTCAGACCCTATAACCAATCCTGAAACTACCATGTGCTATGTGGAGATTTCCATGAGACGTAATGATATAAACATATTTCACCTCTTTTCTAAAGCTTGTTGTCAAAGTCGGACCGAGCAGTAGCTTTTCCTTCTTTTAAAACTAGCTTGTCTCCTCCCTCGCTGTTTCGGCGCTCTCCCCATCCCATCCCTGAAAAAAAAAAAAATCTCGTAATGGCGGAATCGATAAAGCGAGCGAGTAAAGTTGTTAAACTAGTAAACTTGCTACCTACCTACCTGTCATTGTGGGACATATGGTGGGAGAAAAATATGTCGAAGCGAGACTGGTAACCGGCGACACTTCTCAGCAGGTACGTTTAGCTTAGCTGTTAGCCTTAATGCACAGTTTGTCCTTGGGGGCATCCGTAGTCCACCAGCTGTGTTGTGGTTTATTGACAAATGTGTTGCAGTTTCTGTCACCCTATAGCAGTGTAGGGGAAAGTTACTTTTGAAACTAACTAGTTACTTTACTTCATCACTTGCCATAAATAGTAACTAGTTACGTTACTTAGTCTTTATTAAAAGTAACACGTTAGAGTACTTTCACATTACCCACTTAAAATCATACGTCTTCTGCTGATGTCATCACTCTTACTGTACAGAAATAAGTCGTGAGAGCACCGCTACTAGGCAACGCTGCTGTCGGCGTGTAGAAGCCACCGAGGCTAACAATTTAGCTAGCTAGCTAGCGAGCGGGTAACGTAATACAGTAAATGCAAAGGCAAATGACAGAAAAAAAAGATGAGGCCGTTGGGAATATCAACATTTTCCTCAGACATATTATAAAATTACTAAGAAAAACTCTATACGACAAAAATTACAATATATTAACTTACCATCCACCGAAAAATGAACTTCCATGGCCTATGCCATTTCTGAAAACGTCAACAAACACGTCACAACTCGTGAACTCGGAGCTTTCAGAAAATTTCCACTTCCTTTGGACCGACTGGATGCCTTTCTGCTATCACTGCATCACAACCGCAGCTGATTTTGACTTTATCAACACTGTGAAACATTGGCTCCGTGTTCCTCTCTATAAAAAAAGCCCAATTTGAGAAACGGCAATAAACGGCAGACTGCGCTCACAAGCACTTGCAATTCAAATCTTAGGTATGACAGTGAAAGCTAAACTTACTGTACAGTTAACAATAAGGTTCTTATCCTTCTCTTCTGTAATGCGTTACTTTGTAACATGTACCCCCAACACTGCCCTATAGTGGTCGGGAAATCGCTTAGTACAAGTTGAAATGGGTTGCTGCAGTAACAACAGTATTGCTAGCTAGCTTAGCTATGCCAGGACACTCCGTCCGAGTCCGGTAAAAGTAATTTCAGCTGCATTCCAACTGACTGTACTAGATGAAGTCATATGATTCCCTATTGACAAAAAATATTGAAAATATTAGTTGTGTGATATTTTTTATGGTCATAAATTTATTTTATTCTCAAAGCGGGGATTTCTGCCCGACTTTAGCAGTTAGGGGACTGTATACTTCCTTCGAAATAAGGCCAAAACAAGGAACCTTAAAAGAATGCTTCATGTGTCCTTCCTGAATGACACACTCCTATAACTTGAAAATTTCAACTTATAGAAACGCTACCTAAACAGGCAGCTTCCTTGGGTTTGACACAGAGCCGATATCTTTGTCTTTCTGCTCTGTCAGCAGTGGAGGAGTCGAGAAGTTTGCACACGTAGCTCTCACAAGCTTCAAAACAGTCAGCAGTAATAATTCACCAACAATACAGCACGCCAAGCTGATGTAATCAAATTAACTTCATTTCTCAATGCCAAATGCTTTGACAAAGGGTAACTGTGTGTCACTTTCCCAGCCTGCCAAAAAATAAATTGTGGGAGAACACTGAATGCTTGTAATTTTTTGGCATGAAAATGGTCAAATTTAAAGGTATTATCTGCACAAATATTGGCCATCAGCAACTTCAGTCTAAAAATATCAGTATTGGTCATCCCTCAAAAGCCTACTCGAATTTGTACTTCATAAAAGTCCAATTTTAGAAATCTTTTGGCAGATATAATCAGAATTGTATCTCTATTGGGGACTGGAGTAACAGGGGTGATTGTCGCTTCATGGTCAGAGAAGCAGACCGGTAAGTTTGATCCTCACTAATGTCAGAGGGCTGACAGAACAAGCAAAATGGAAAACATCTCGGATGTCCATGAGCTGGACCACCACCTGAGTCCAGCCTGTCGACCTATCACCTATGAAGATGCTACATTTCAGCTATGCACCCTTGAGCAAGTCACCCAGGCCTCAGGATTTGCTGCATGATCAAATGCATTCACGATTTGCTGTGCGACTGGATTGGCTGCACGTCTTGAAAACCATGCAATACCACACACCTGTGGGCTCATACTGGGCAATAAAGAATACCAGAAAATATTCTGGTTGAGGACCGCACTGGATTAATAGCGTTCATACAGAAAGAACACTTTGGTAAAGCTGCATCTTTTGAAGTCATCCAGTTTCAGTGATAATTGTGAAAAATGCACATAATGTTCTGCTCTCTTTCAGTGGACTGTAACTATGTTTTAAATTCAGCAGTCTTTTATCAGTGGCAAAGCAGTTGGCAGCATGACACTGGGGAATAAAATACCAAGCTGGAATGAGTTATTGATTATTACAGTCTGAGTGTAACTGTAGAATTATTGTCCTTAGGGAAAAGTCAGGAATGAGAAAGTGAGAGTTTTTTGGGGAGGGCTTAATTTAAGATAAATGACATGAAAGAAAAAAAAAACAACATACTGGGAGCTGTTAAAAGTGACACAACTGTAGAGGACGGTGATGTTATGTCGCTCGAAAGTAATACTTCAATTTGAGGATGTGGGATGACTTTGCAACTCAAACAGCAGACTGATTCGGTACTAAAGCGTGGCCTACACCTAATCCCCGGTACAGTCAATTAACTTTAATTCCTCAGCGAGAGAGACAGCGACGGGGTTTTCCTGTGGTCGAGTAACCCCAGTAATAACTCTTCATTAGTTCCGAGAGGGCTGAAAGAGAATGGAAGGATTGCTGTGTCTGACTCTCCCCCTGCGCTTAATAACGTTGTTCCTGATTCACGTGATGAATGCCTCATATAGTGTCTGTAAGAAATACTTGTCACTTACCTTAGGATCGAAGCTCTGTCACCGAGTTGAGGGACCGCACTCAGGGATTTAATGTGCACAGTATATTGTGTTAAATGACTGTAGAATAACATGTGGATTAGAGTTCCATTTTTTTCCCCCATAATTGCTTTCTAGCCAGTGACAAAATGTAGCAAAATTTGACGCAGCCGTTGTGACCAATATGACAATCATTCACCAGGCCTTGATGAAGTATTTGCTGGTCACATTGCTGAGCAGATTGGAGTTTTAGTTATATGGTAACACTGTACAATAATGGTCACTAAGTTAAGGGTTAGTTAATGCTTATTAAGCATTAACTAACCCTTAATTAACAGTTACCTAATGTGTAATTTACTAATGGTGTTCATGTTAACTAAGGTATTAATGTATACATGATTTAATAGTTTATGATGACTATTAAATAATGTATAAATTAATACCTTAGTTAACATGAACATCATTAGTAAATGATTACCAGACACATTAGTTAACTGTTAAGCATTAACTAACCCTTAACTTAGTGACCCTTATTGTAAAGTGTTACCAGTTATACAAATATTTCTTGGAGGCAGAGATGCTCTCCCATTGGTTTAGCTAAACCTCAATGGGCGGAGCCAAAGAACCACCATTTTTTGGTGTTACTAACTAACTGGCAAACTTGCAACGCCAAAATATCAATGATTAAAAAAAAACAAAAAAACAATTAAATACAATAAAAATCTGTTTACTTAAGAGCGAGACTTGCGCCTTTTAAGTATTTTCCAGTTTTTTATATTTCTGGCTGCACACGTTCAGCCGGTTGAAGCGCTGCCCTTTCCTCTCTCCAAATCAAAATAAACAGTATAACTCATGAAAGTAAGTTGGTTAACCTTTGCTTAATACAAGCAAAACGTCTTATTGCCAGACACTGGAAACTTACTTACTTAATCAAACAAAAAAGTCATATTTTTCATAAAATATGGGATTCATTTCTTACATTTTTGGAATCAAGACCTGATATAACTTTTACCAAGTGAGACTGTACACCCTTTTTTTATTATTATTTATTTATCTATTTAATTTTTATATGTGTATATGTAAATAAGTAATTTATGTTCATTATTATTATTATCATTTTGTAAACTATGATTATTGTTTTTATCTATACCAATGGCTTAGAGTTCATGGGGGGGCGGGTGGGAGGAAGGGAAGTTGTTTCGAGGGAGACTTGAATGATGCAACCAACCCATTTTGGAAAAGTGATGTATCATGTTCAAAATCAATAAAGATATGTGATACAAAAATAAATGGCAGTGACTTATTTTTTTCGTTCATTCATGACCATGTATTCATGATGTTGGAAGGTAAGCAGGCCCGCTAATAGCTTACCTAGATAGCTATAGGCTAGTGTGGCTAGTTTGAACTTGGATGGTCAGCTAGGCTAACTAGCTAGCCTAAATCACTTTTTTACGGCAAGATTGCGTTTTTTCAGTTAGTAGCAATGCGCTAGGCTTCATAATATTAGCTTCCTCCTCTCTTACCTCTTGCCTTTTTCACTGGGCTTCAGGCTACGTTGCTTAGCCAGAAAAACTGTGGTTCATTGGCTCTGCCCATTAAACAAACCCAGTCAAGCATCAATTTTCTATATCCTGTACCTGCATAGAACAACCTATCCATAGTTTAAATCCTAAGTCTCCAAATGCGATTTTCTGACAGAAGACAAGTGAGTACGTTATTTGGCAACAATAGCAGCAATTCTACAATGTTACCCGGTGCTGGTGAGAGTGTAGCAAACATCATAGGTTGAAATATCTCCCTAGGATTCCCCTTTGGCTGTTTCATGTGAGTCAAGAGGTTGAATCTGATCTGATTCAATAGTACTCAATGTTGCAATCCCTAGACCGGCTGGGGTAATCTTACGTGTGTGTGTGTTTTTGTTTGTGTGTGTGAATGAATGAGTACCTTCCCTCAGCAACAACTCGCTTAACACCCTTAAGCAAGGCACTTAACCCTCAACTGTTCCAGTTGAACCGCCAACAGCAGAAGAATGTGTTTGAAACGCATCGCGAATGTGCGTACAGTAGCTGCCAAAAACTGTGTGTGTGTGTGTGTTTGATTATGTGAGTGTGTGTGTATGCATTCATCTCTTCCCTGGGTAAATACGAGCTCAGGCAGGCTTCCAAGTTCGGGGCAGGTCAAAGAGGGTGAAGCTGCAGTTGTACTATCTGTTGTCCGAGACATTGCAAACCCGATTATCCCCTTCAGCCAGAGCAGAGAGAGGTAAATTATTGGCTGCACATGTAGGGGACTCCAAAGCCGATATTAGATAAGCTCACTTTTAATGCCGCAAATAAGACTGTGCCCCACGAGAGGAATTGGAAACCTAGCTTCACACCGCAAAATTTTGGCAACGGCACGTAGACTCTCCCCGATGTCAGTTTTCAGCGGTTTCCCCCTGGAGAATCCCTATCTAAAATCAGTCTTATGGGGTCAGAACAAAATGGAGCCATCCCGCTACTGCACTATTATTTATAGATGACCCTGTGAGCGCGCTCAGCTGCGGCAACGGCAGCATCGCACGAAACCGGGTCACCGCATGTATACGTTCATATTTCCTTCCTGGCGTTGTTGTTAATGAGCTCAGGCAGGGAGCCGTGCGCCCGAGTCACCGTACTGTTTGACTCTCCGTGCACAGGGATGCTGAAAAGACAAGTACGGATTTTGTACAGTCCCACGGTGCATTGGTGGCGATGACAGATAGACCTGATTAGTTATCAGTTTATTTGAATGTGATCTCAGCTCTCTGGCTCCCTGGATGATTGTCTGCCTCAAACATAGCTTATGACATATTACATACATAATTAAAAGGCACTGCTGATACAACCATGTGATGTAGGCTGCCAAGGAGGTTATGTTTTCACCCCTGTTAGTTAGTTTGTCTGTCTGCCAGCAGGAAATCTCAAAACTTATGAATAGATTTTCATAAAATTTGGTGGACAGATAGGCCTTAGGCTAAGGAACAATTGATTAGATTCTGGTGGTGATCCGGATGTGGGATTCCTGCCATTAGATGATTATCGTATTTTAGCTATAACGATGAAACTAAAGGAGATAGAGACTTGATTCCAAATCCTAAGGGTATGTTTACAGGGTCAAGAGATCAATTTAACTAAAAATTCCAGTTATCGGACTGATGTCTTTGCATGTAACAGCAAACAATTGTTCAGCGTTGGTGGAGATTAGCACTTCTAGTTATAAAATGTGTTGCCTTAGGATCATCACAAGATTTTATTATATGTCTCCACACATCACTGTATGGCAGCAGTTTATGTAAACTAATAGAAGAAGAACCCAGGAACTCTCTGGTTCCCATCTGAAACAAAACATAAAGCAAACATAATTTATAGCATAAATATTTTGTGCTATATACGTATATAGCCATATACATGCTGTCTTAGAGTCATCAAAATATTTTTCTACATACCTCCATACATCACTATATTGCTGATAGAACTGCAGCAGTAAACTAATAGATGAAGGATACAGATGCAATTGTGTGAAGTCCTCCGAACTCATTTGCATATGAGGATTATGGGAGATTGAAAGTGCAGCTAAAATGTGAGGATTTACAGATAAAATTACATTTTCACAATATTACAACTTTTACTTTGTTTGATTAATTCGGTACGTCTCAAAAAAAAAAAAAATAACAGAGCTGATTTGTACAAAATGGCTTTTATACCAGACCATAATGAAGTTTGATAAGCGTCCAGGTATAGAGGAGTGAAGCGTCTCACTCCTGGCGTCTGGCTGAATTCGGCTCGTGAGGAGAATGGAAGATCACTGTATTGGCCATTTTAAACAAGGTAATTGGAATTTGTCTTTTTTATATATTGTACTCCCCTCTATACAGCCCACCTGTGGTGCAGTTATAGTAAAGCAAAAATGAGAAAGCTTCAGGTGGCATTTAATGATGCATTCAGAATCTTGCTTAAGCTCCCAAGATGGACAAGTGCAAGTCATATGTTTGTGACTAGCAATGCTCCCACCTTTCATGCTGTGTTGAGGCTAATTGATTCAAAAAATGTAATCATAATGGCTTTAACTGAGCCTACACAAAATGGCACAAGGTATTCCTCTTGTTTGTGGAAACATTGGAACAGATGTCTGTATGTGTTTTAATCACTTGTAGACTTGTGAACTGCCATGATCTCGTACATATTTCTGTGCTGTTTTGTCCTCGTATTGTACTTTTTATATTTCTCATTCTTTGCTGATATGGACCGATATGTCGACCGATATGAAATAAAGTTAAATTGAAATGTTATTGTTTCCTGCATTTCTTCACAGAGGTCAGAGTGTGCGTTTGGCCACAAGGGAATGGCAGGTAAGTATTCAGGGCCTTGCTCAATGGCACATCAGCAGTTATGATGAGCGCAGCAATAATGCCCCGTTCTTACTCGCTCTACAGCTAGAATATATTACCCCATCGACGTGGAGAATCAAACCAGGAAATTGGTCTATGCGGTGGAGTGTGTTTTGAGAGGGGATCTCTACCTTAGAAAGGCAGAGATGGAAAGATTTATGAAACATTTTACTCGGGCAGAAGTACTGTTAACTCAGCTGAATTTTACTCAAGCCGGAGTAAGAGCGCTCATCTAGAAAAGTGCTTGTCTACTTTACCGAGGTAAAGTAATTGTAGACTTTAAAAAATACTCCCAAGTACTGAGGACTGCATTATTTCCGTTAAGAGTTGAGGAGCTTTTGTGTTATGAGGAGCTAAAGTTAAAAAGAGGGAGTCATTCCTATGTTCCCAGGGTCCTATGTTCCCCAGATTTATATGGCACATAATGGGAACATGACAAAGGGTCCTATGTTCCCAGGGTCCTATGTTCCCCAGTCCTAGGGTTAGGGTTAGAGACCTTCAAAATCAAATAAAATGATAACCATTGGTTTTGTTGTGTTTTATATAGCTGTTTTGACGTCTTGTTCCAATAAAAAAAAAAAACTGGATAATATTTATGAAATATTTTAACTTGAAACGTGTCAAATTTGACCCGAACACAATAGGAGGGTTAATGTGTGTTAACAGAATATTGAACTGGGGAACATAGGACTCTGGGAACATAGGACCTTGGGAACATAGGACCCTGGGAACATAGGACCTTGGGAACTTAGGACCCTGGGAACATAGGACCTTGGGAACTTAGGACCCTGGGAACATAGGACCTTGGGAACTTAGGACCCTGGGAACATAGATACGCTCCCAAAAAGAGCTGCAAATGAAACTAAATATGTCGTACTCTGTCCTCGATTATTGTTTACAAGGTAGTTATTGCCAAGGTATTCGCAGTTATTGGTATGTTGTTTAGTTGTTTATAAAGATTATGTATTCTAGGTTTGTATCTACTCGTATTGTACAGTATATTTTGTCTGATTCCACATTGTGAGTCCAAACTTTGCCCACATTCCTTGAAACTGTGGCTAATATGTCAGTCTAAATATGTGTTTTTTCGTCTATGAATAATTGATCTGATGCTTATTTAGAGCCACTATCGGTTACGTTTGCATTTGGTGCCCGAGTTCGGCAAAGCCCCCCGCGGCCAACACTGGCATTTTATATCCTGACCTTTGTGTGTGTGTGTGTGTGGTTTTTTTTTTCTCTCTCTCTCTTGAAACTTTAAAGGAAAACAGCCCCAAGTCTTTGTTACTGTCACCTAAATCCAACCCATGTTATCTTGGAGACGTGACCGGGTTGTCACTCCTTATCTGCTTCTCGCTGCTGGTGATCAACAGAGTTGGGCCGAGCGAGTCTCTGCCAGACCGTCTCTCCTGAATGCCACGGCCGCATTGTCCGCAAAGGCACGAAAGACCTTGTCATGAGAGCGTGCGTCAACAGCTGCCGCACCACGTGACTCCATGGCACCGGAGATCTGCTTTCAATTCAGAGTCGAGTGCAAAAGTTTTCCAGAAGCTATCAAGTTGCTGCTGTTGCACTGAACCACTACAGAGATTCAATCTTTTTTTTTTTTTTTTTTTGAAAAGATGAAAAACCACAACAATATGCTACCTGCTGCAGAAGGTCTGGAATCCAAAATGGCTATCGGGACGCAATGAAAAGGCTGTCCGAGGGAGGCCGAGCTGCGGAAATGAAATTCAGCTGAGTGCGTACGAACAGAAAGGACATGTTCGCGAAATTTAGGAAATAAAAGCGCCACATTGGCTTCGTCCTACACAGTGTGCTCAGGCTCGTGGCTGAAGTTCTGGCTGAACTAGTAGAATTCTTCTAACGGGTCAAAGAACTCCTCGGTGCCTTGTTCTATTTCCCAGCTTAACCGGCTCATGAGGCGATAACATGTTGCTCTTTTGCATTTTTGCACTGGACTGTTTTATGAACGATAAATGGTCTTATTTTAGGGATTCTGATGCTTACATGTGTTTTACGTGTTATTTTAGGGATTCTGTTGCTGTTTTTTATGTGTTTGGTTTTTATCTACAGTGTTTGTCCCACATCATTTTTTACCCCTTGTGTTTACCTGACTGCATAACCAATTTCCCTTTGGGACAAGAAAGATATTTAACTCAAACTTGAACTTCTTCCAACACCAGCCCCCAGTGGAGTCATTCCTATGTTCCCAAGGTCCTATGTTCCCAGGGTCCTATGTTCCTCAGATTTATATGGCACATAATGGGAACATGACAAAGGGTCCTATGTTCCCAGGGTCCTATGTTCCCCAGTTCTACATATGTGCTCTACCAGGGTCTTATGTTCCCAGGGTCCTATGTTTAACCCTAACCATATTAAGCGAATACAGAGCTGGGGAACATCTTTTTCATGTTCCCATCATGTGCTATATAGAACTGGGGAACATAGGACCTTGGTAACATAGGACCCTTTGTCGTGTTCCCATTATGTGCCATATAAACCTGGGGAACATAGGACCCTGGGAACATAGATACGCCTCCCCCCCCCCAGTGCAGGGTCATCCGCAATTGGTCTAATTGGTCTCGCAATCACGTAATTGGTTGTGTTGCCTTGTGGGGAAAGCGTCTCTATTTCCCTTTCTGGGTGATTGCCTCTCTTTACACCCCCCTGCTAACCTCTCATGGTCAGCACACCGTGTTGACATGGAGTGTCAGTAAATGAACAATACGAAGCCGCAGAGAGTACACACACATTTTTACGGGGAGCATATCTATGTTCCCAGGGTCCTAAGTTCCCAGGGTCCTAAGTTCCCAAGGTCCTATGTTCCCAGGGTCCTATGTTCCCAGGGTCCTAAGTTCCCAAGGTCCTATGTTCCCAGGGTCCTATGTTCCCAGGGTCCTATGTTCCCAGGGTCCTAAGTTCCCAAGGTCCTATGTTCCCAAGGTCCTATGTTCTCAGGGTCCTAAGTTCCCAAGGTCCTATGTTCCCAGGGTCCTATGTTCCCAGGGTCCTAAGTTCCCAGGGTCCTAAGTTCCCAAAGTCCTATGTTCCCAGGGTCCTAAGTTCCCAAGGTCCTATGTTCCCAAGGTCCTATGTTCCCAGGGTCCTAAGTTCCCCAGTTCAATATTCTGTTAACACACATTAACCCTCCTATTGTGTTCGGGTCAAATTTGACCCGTTTCAAGTTAAAATATTTCATAATTTATTATCCAGTTTTTCTTATTGGAACAAGGCTTCAAAACAGCTATATAAACCCAACAAAACCAATGGTTATCATTTAATTTGATTTTGAAGGTCTCTAACCCTAACCCTAAGCATAACCCTATCCCTAGAACTGGGGAACATAGGACCCTGGGAATGACTCCTTTTCGACGTGGTAGCGTGTTCAGCTGTGGATCGTGTTCGGGGAAGTTTGCCTCCGTTGCAAGTATACCGCTGCCTTTGCGCTAACAATCACCCAACGGAGGGGAAAAAGAAAAAAAGTTAAAAAAAAAAAAAAAAAAAAACCTTACATGAAAAGCCGGTGAGCCTCATCTCTCCTCTCCAGTCTGAACACGGACAGAGCTCGCTATTCCCTGAGCTCGACGCCTCCCTTTTTGATCCTGTCAGCTCTGCGCGGCTCTCTCGGACGGGTCACCAGATGAGAGCTTTTTGGGTCTGGCTCCTCCGCGGGGAAGGAACCCGCACCTCAAAGGGAGGTCAGAACGAGAAACTCAAACCCCGGGTCCTCGGGGGAGAGGAGACAGACTGCCTATCAGGGGCTTATCAAGCCGCAGAGGGTTATATGCACAGTCAGGCCTCTGAGAATAGGTATTAAAACTGAAGAGGTGAGCGGGAGAGTGAAAAGGGAAGGGGAGGGTGAGGGATGGGAGGGATGGGAGGAATGGGGAGCGGTGGCTCTGAGGGAGAGAGAGGGAAAGAGGCAGGAAAAGGGATTAGTTTTAGATTAGATGAGCTTCGTTGCCATCATGTCAGAAATTTCTTTGTTTTGACAGAGGGTGAGAGAGAGAGAATGATTGAAAGAGGCAGAGAGAGACAGGGAGAGAGAGAAAACTGTTAGTATAAGTTCTAATTCTACTCCAGGACCGGAAACACTTATTTATACGGGTCATTTTATTTGAATTAGATTGATGATTATTAACAAATAATCATCGGCCAAGAAGGACCAGGGTTCAATTACCCGGCCCTTTCCGTGTGGATTTAGCGTGTTCTTCCCGTGTTTAGCTGGCTTTCAGGTGGACTGGAGACTCTAATTTGCCCATAAGTGTGAATGCGATTGTCTGTCTTATCTGTTTTAGCCCTGTGATGGACTGACAACATGTCCAAGGATGTTTACCTGGCCTTCATCCAATTGATGCTGGGATTGGCTCCAGCCTGCCGTGACTCTGAAAACGATTGAAGTGAATAGAGAGAATGAATGAATATGTTCATATGCAATTTACAGGGATTGAAGGTTGAGGGTCTCATATCCTAAATGAGAGGGCCAGTGTCCAAATTTGCTGGTAAAAATTTGTCTTTCTTTGATAAATCAATAAACTTTTTGAGACGATAACATTTGAATTCCTTGGTTATATTCAGTCTAGATGCTAGATGCCTAGATGCTTAACTAGCCTAACGTTAATTGTGGCTTAATATAAAAATGTGACAGTGATTGAGCAAGCTTTTAATTAGCACACATTACCTGATCCCATACAAAAAAATAGCATTGAAAACTGGTAGGGTGATGAAAGGGTCTATGAAAAATGCATATTCATTATTTCGGCCAGTATAATTATTCTTAGCAGGTATTTTCTTTCTTTTTAGTTTACCAGCCCTTAGGTGAGCCACAAAGTTAATTTCAGACACAGGATGTGGTAACATCCCCTCTGTGGCACTGGGCATGAAATGACTGAAAATAACTGTAGACAAGCTTGTAATGAGACACACACACACACATACACACACACACAAAGCCACGGTAGAGAGACCTCTTTATGTTCTATTGAAGTCTGATTGCGCATAAGAAAAAGATGCAACCATAACTAAAACTTGGACCAATTATATCCACTTTCCAGCTGGGAAACTGAAGTATATACTGTGCTTGAAGGAACCAGCCACAGAAAAAAAAAAACTGCCTTACAGATACACAGATGTGAACATCAAATTGCATCAATATCAAGGCTGGAATAGTGGAAGCCTCTGAGGCCTGCGGGGATTCAAAGAGACTGTTTTAGTAGCAAAGGGGAAAACAAACATTCTCCTGGCGAGCGAAGCGTTGCACCAAGAACTCAAAATAGAGACATCATTTCCGTATCCCCCGCCCCCACAAAAAAAAAAAAAAAAAAAAAGAAGAAATGACGCAGTTTGGTCTCTCTGCAAACTGATTCAAGTTGAACGTGTTTTGATGAAGTAGGAATCCAAAGTTGACCAAAGAGTGTGAAAGCTGTCTCCTGCAGTCACAGCGGCAGTCTGTTCCTCTGCTGGCTGCAGGGTATGTGATCTTAACGGAGCTTAATCCAACATGCTAACTGAGACAGTCGCAGCAGAAAATCCTGTAACAAGACAACGCCTACACTGCAATATTCAGGTCAAACCCTTTCCGCTTCCATTAGACAACTGTACTTGTGATTTGTGTACGTCTACTGTATGCTTTATGAAATATTTCTCGTTTGTTTTTGGTGTATGGTTATATAAGGTGTTGGGGTCGTTACTCAAAAAAAGTAATGTATTACACATTACTCGTTACTTTAAAAAAAAAAAGTAATGCATTACTTTACTTATTTACTCCCTGTAGAAAGTAATTTGTTACACTTCTCGTCACATAACTTTTGTGTTACTCCGCAACATCGCCTGAGATGCATTGTCACATGATTGCCAGTTAACAATATAACGTTAAACCTTACATATTCCCACACATCAGCACAAATCCCTGTCCTAATAAGGAGGACATACACAAGATCTTTCTTTCATGCTCTTTAATACCACAAAGCCGACAGCAAAGTTGGTGAAAACCAGCCCAAAGAGCACTTCACAGAGAAATGGCGTGGCGAGAACAAGGCTCAATTGCATGCCTAGCAGAATCAAGGCGGCACTGGCAGTAGGCTATAACTGCCTCAAAATAAAACTATATCAATATATGGATAGTTGTTTCTGGTAAAGTGCACAGTTTGCACTTTACCGTCACATTCTTGTCCTTTTGCGCAACAAATTTGAAGTAATGTGCATATCTCCACCCCTAAAAAAAGCTGTAGACCGCTTGATGATTTTTTTCTATCCGCCGAGATAATCCTGCAGATTCCAGATCCCAGATCCTGCAGATATTTGAAGAACTTATGTAACGCAAGTAATGACATAATTGTTTGATTAGTAACTGTAATGTGATTACTGAATTTAGGACCCGTAACGCGTTACATTACTGTGTTACAGACAAATATAATGTGATTACAGTAACGCATTACCCCCAACACTGGTTATATATAGTTTGTCAATGACACATATAAGTCTTAGTGGTTTGATTCTGGTTGGAGCTACCTGTACTGAAAGTGTATGGATCCACTGAAAGGCGCTTTTGTTACTTTTTCCCAGCAAGCGGCATATGCTTAAATGAATGAAACATACACAGTATTTGAAGGAGCTTAAGCAAATCATCCGAATGAGTAATTACAATGCGCCGTTTGTCAAAACAGCGGCGCGCGCCTGAACTTAATTTCATAACAACCGCGTCACATTTGTCCTTCATCAGGCCTAATTGATACCTGCTGCAAATGTAATCAACAGCGGAGCAGAATGGAGCGCTAATTGTCAGATGTCAGATACCTTGAAGAGCAGTAATGAAAGAACAGAGAGAGAGAGAGAGAGAGAGAGAAAGAGAGAGAGAGGGTGCAGATCAGAGTTAAAACCTTACTAGGTAACACTTTAGATTAGGGAACACATATTAACTATTAACTATGGGTTTTCCCCTCAATAGTTTAATAATTTCTCTGAATAATATGTGATACTAGCACCTTATAAGCCCCATACTGAGCAAAGCATACTAAAAGCCCAATTCATATGCAAAAACTTCTTTACTGACTGCTGTAAGCACTAATTAGGATACTTGAGGGAAAAGCTATAGTTAATAGGCTATACTTGTAGAATACAATTCTGCAAACGATGCAGAATGAGGTGCTAATAAGAGGTTTGTAATGACTGATAATGAACCAAAACACTACTAATATGCATGTTAATAAGCAACTTATTAATAGTTAATATGTGTTCTCTAATCAGTATCTCATGGTAGGAATTGGACCTACAACCTTGACAATATCTCACATTACCACATCCATATCCCAAGCTATTTTACTTCACAATCTTCAAAGTTAACTGAAATTTTTTTGCCATGCACCTGGCCTCTCCTTTGAACATATAGCGTCTGCAGATACCCATAGACATTTTAGAGGTTACATCTTTCTGACAGACAGCAAAGCGATGCGATAAACTCCCAATATAGCGCAGATAAGAATGCAATAAGTTAACATTTGCTTCTATCTGCTAATAGTGCACTTAAAAAGCCCCGCAGCGCCAAACCTCCGCACGCGAACGAGGAACCGGGGGGGGCGATACGACCGGAATAAAGATGTAAATTATTTACGACCGAGCGAGAAAACATCAAAACACTCCGCTGATGAGAGAGCCGACAGGAGTAGAAGGGCGGTAAAGGTCATTTTTCCCCGACGTGATTACGTTTTAACATTAATGTTCCCTTCATCAAAAAAAAAAAAAAACCCTCGGCAGTCCCTCAATCAGCTTTCCATCTGGCGCCGGCGCGGCAAATCAACCAATCACAATTAATACACGAGTCGTTAGCCGGTGAAAGTGTGCGTTTCATCTTGTTCCTCTGCCACTACTAATAAGAAACCTCCTGTTGTAACTTTTTTTTGCCGAAGGTGCGACTGAGCGGGATGTTAATAAGCAGAAGGGTGGTGGTGTAAAAAAAAAAAAAAGCACCGGGCGCTGCACTCCGTCTCCGTCTTCCAACACCTCGGCTCTTCTTCTGTTTGAGAGATGGCAGATCTAATGGGAGCCAATATGGGCCAATGGTTAATGCATGAGAGACTGTACTTAAGACTAATGGCTGCCGCAGAGTGCAAAAGCGGGCCAGAGATGAGGAGAAAGAGCAGTAAGAGGCAAAAAAAAAAAGTGAGGGGAAAAAGAAAAGAGTGACGGCGAGGGTGATTGAAAAAGAGCGAGACGAGGGAGGGGGGGGGAAAGTGTGGAGCTTGCTGGAGAGATGGCGTGTGTGTGAGGGAAGAGGGAAGAGGGAAGAAGGAAGAGAGAGAGAGACATTAACGGTGATGTGATGTCAGTCCGCGCCAGTCTTTCGCCCAGGTCGGCCAGGTATTCAAAGCTTCCGGTGGCGCCCGAGGGTGAGAGCGGGTGCTGGCACCCCGCGATGCCCCCTCACATCTACAGAGGTAGCGGATAATCAGGAGTGGGTGTCTGACAGATGACCTGCGTTAGAAACAGCGTTTTGCAGCCGAGAGAGAGAGAGAGAGAGAGAGAGAGAAAGAGAGAGAGATGGCCGGGTTGGGGTTTGCGGGGGTGTAGGAAATATTCATGAGTCACCAGCTAAATGACTTTAACGAAGCCTTTTTTTACACAGCAGCATTCATCAAGTGTTAATGAACAGCTGAAAGGGTACGAATGCAAATGCGGGGGGGGGGGGGGGGGGGGCTGGGAAACGGGGAAAGGAGAGAGAGACAGACGGGGAGAGAAAAGAGAGAGAGAGAGAGAGAAAACTATCATGGAAGTGATGAACGAGGGCGGTGGCAGAGGCCCTCGGGCGATCACTCAGTCACCGGGACAGGCTTCTGCGGCCCTTAACTTCATTATCATGACACAGTCACATCAACACACTCCTCTCTCTCTCTCTCTCTCTCTCTCTCTCTCTCTCTCTCTCTCTCTCTCAGATCAGCGCGCGGCAGAACTCGAGCTCTGGGAGGGATGGGTTAGGCTGGCTGGGGTTCAGTGGGTTGTCGCAGAGAGACGCAGATAGACTGGGTCAGTTAGCTTAGGGTTGGACGGATATATCGGCAAATCGGCCGATACTGGGCTTTTAAAAATATTGGATATGAGTCATGTTGTCCACCTCTGTTCCTCCCTGACCACAGCTGCATAACAGTCTAGAACCGTGATTCTCAACCTTTTTCATATCAAGGACCCCTAATTTAAGTCCACATTAGGGCCACGGACCCCCATTTGATGAGATTTTGTCTCTCTGACCCAAATCTGAGAATGTTTTTATTGTTAGATATGATTTTGTCCAGAATTCCATGACTATCTGTGTTGTAGGTAGAGAGATAACAGTGAACCTATGATCAAAACAGTCATTCTTCTACATTCTCTAACTGTGTTAACTTAAAAATATAGAAATAATGGTGAATTTAACAATTTATCAATTTGCTGGGGACCCCCTGGAACCCCCTCAAGGACCCCTGGTGGTCCCCACGTTGAGAACCTGCGGTCTAGAAAACCTGCAATTAAATGTTATTTATATGCACATTCCATTTTTTTCATTTACTTGTTCAGTCATCTTTTTAGTGAATGAAATGAATTCTTCATTTAAAGGCAGTAATGTTTCCCAGAGTTTCCCTACCATTTAATAGGTGCGGTGGGTCTCCGTGCCTTTAAGAGCTACTTACCCCTTAAAGAATCTCATTAGTCTGGGTTTCAAGGGAGAGTTTTAATGTCCCATGATGGTCTAAATGCAGTTTCGGAGGCTTTTCCACTCTGACAAGAATAAAATTCTGGGCGAAACACTGAATAAATAATGCAAAGCATAAAAATGGGCAGATTTAATGATATACCAGCACAAAATGTTGGGCTTTGGCAGATCCAGTGCAAAACTATTGGCCTATTGGCTATTGGCCTTCAAAATCCCACATGGGTCAAACCCTACTTCATATGGCTGTTATAGTGTCATCCATCCATCTGGATCTTGCAAGATCCTCTGTGATACAAAGCTGGGATCCAGTTTACAAGGTTTACTGCTTTTCTTGTTGGTCATAAGATCACTCCATATTCCATATTTGTCCATGCAGAACAGTTAAACTCGGCGTCATTCCGATGAATTCATTGCCAACGAACAAGCCTTTGTGCCTTGAGCCATGGCATTTATCATAATTGGAATTCATATCCAATACTATAGCGGTAGTTTCATCTTTGTCAATTTTGTCCCGGGGTTAATTTTGCTTTACATTGATTTCCATCCTCCTGGGCGATTTGCGGCAATCTGTGTCTGATTACTTTTGCCTTGATTGATGAGACGCTGCGGCCTCCCCACGCCTTTGGTCCTCTTGCAGTACCATCTACACCGCTTAGATGTGGCGGCACTTCAAGACCTACATTACATTAAAGCTGCGTCCACTTGTCTCGGCATCAGCAAAAGCCTGTGAAGTCTGCTTAACTTTGTCAAGTGTGCATCGCCGACCGGGCCGACTCCAAGAGGCTTTCAAAGGTTAATCAATGGGAAACGCAATCATGCTAATGCTTTGTGTTGCCTATGTTTTATTGTGCCATAACAAACATAAAAGTAATGGAGGGAAGTTTTTCCTGTGGTGGCTCGCGGAGCTGTAAATTGTGAGCCCAAAGACACATATTCCAGTTAATTGAAATGTGGGAGGTGGGAATATAAAAGGTCCGTATCAAATATTTATGCCGCAAATTAGCCTCTTTTCAAATGTGAATGAGAACATTGCATAAAAAATACATGAGTGGATAGGTCATTAGGAAAGGACTTACACCATTTGGAGCATAATGCAAAGATACTGTGGGAGAGAGAACTGCATGGCAAAAAGATATTAGAGGGAATAAACATCAGTCTTGAAGATTAATGGAGATACATTCAGATTCAAATTTGACATTGAATGCATATCTTCATAGATACGATACATAGGACCAACCTGAGTTTTTCCTACATAGGGCAGCCATTCGTTTCCATTCATTTCAGTAAGGTACGAAAATCAACTTGCAGAGACTTGGAACTTGCTTGGGATAGGTAATCCATCACATTGGGAGTGTCACTGTCAAAGTTATTTACTTTACTTTGGTCATTTAGTTGAATGCCGCACTGATTTGAAAAGTCTTCCGGTGTGTTCGCATGCTGGCGAGAAGCGTCCGACGTCTGGGACTTCAAAGTCGGCTGCAAAACGGCGTTGCATTCACGCACTATTTGGTCGGAAAATCACACCCAGAAGACAAAGCAATATTGGAATCGTGAAAAGGATGACATGGATTTGGCTTCATATTCCTTCAAAAAGTTATGATAGTCTGGTGGAGATTCATTTCTCCGATTTATCGATAGCATGTGAATGCACCATTCCTCTCTGTCGCACTCGAACCGCGAACCGACACAACAGAACGTACATCTCCGCCAGAAAATAGTCCCTGAAGAAAAGATTATTTTACTAATTCAAACGTCCATGATGTCTAAAGTTAGGTTTGTCACCTGAACATTTGAATTAAAAAACAAAAACAAAAAGGAAATCAAGTAAATATCCAAACATCTAAAAAGGTATGCTATGAAAAAGTGTAGTAAATGGGCTAAAACATGCAAAAACACCATTACAGCCCTTTAACATATAATGCATAATATATGCTGTCATCTACTGTAACCTTCAACCAGAGATGAACATTAACGATAATGAGAGGCGACTTCCATTACACTCACCGATCACTGATTCCTGATGATGCCGGATACCAAAGGGCCCTGACTAATACCAGAAATGAGCGGTTATGACAAAACTGCCCCCCCCTCCCCGCAAATTACTGACATCTGGGGAAAGCAAGAAAAGGTTATCTCAGAAAATGTAATAATCATAAAGCCAATGAGCCATGCGGGGTACACAGCTCACTGGGCGGGGGGGGGGGAGCCAGGTGGATATGTATTGCCCGGCATTTAGAGCAGGTGTTGTTTGCAAACACTTAGAAGATTGCGGCTGCGATGGCTACTGCGAGGGGGGGGGGGGGGAGGTCTGCGATTTTTTTTTTTGGGGCCCCGATGCTGAGTGTCTTTTTTAGATTTGCCCCTTGAAACGAATGAAAGAAAGGATGAAACGAGGGTGAATCATGCCCCAATTAGACGATGGTGATTAGGAGAGCAACATCAATCCTGGTCTTAGGTGCCCTCCTGTGGCGCACCCAGCCAGATATAAGGCTTTAACATTCTGTTTTATCTCTCATATTTACTTCTGAGTCCAATAGTAGCGCTGGAAATAAATGAGCAAGTATTTTTAAAGCCTAGGCCAATTCCCCCCGGCCCCATGGCTCAAAGAGACCTGGGATCTAATTGTGACTTGAATGGGATTTGAGCATCATCAACAAGTGCCCCGTGGGCGCCGTGACTTACAACATTAGGTTAAGTCAGTTTTCTTTAAATATTACACGCTCCGACAGGACACAATGAGTGTTATGGGGGGAGAGGAGGTTCTGTGCGATTCGCTCATTTATTCACTCTATGTGTATTTGCAGAGAAAGTCTCGACTCGATGCAATCCTCACATCGCTGTCGCTTTTATCTCTCTCTGTACACAATGAAGCCCTACGCAGCTCCACTGGAGCAGCTGGGGGTTAAGTGCCTCAAAGGAAAAATCCTCCCTACAACGCTTTAAAACTGTTACAAACAGCTACTGGTGATGTACCTTGCATTTCTGGGCCTATTTTGTTTTTTAGTGTCTTATTCCAGATGACGTGACATCACATTGAGATGGTTTCAGTGCTGCTACAATGGAGTTTGATAGAAAATTTTCAGTGATCTAATTAGTGGAATTTTCCTTTAACGGTATTACGCTTAGTTGTTGATGAGGGATGGGATTCATGCACACAAACATGAATATGAAT
Organism: Centroberyx affinis; assembly: GCF_046629955.1. Lineage (NCBI taxonomy): Eukaryota > Metazoa > Chordata > Actinopteri > Beryciformes > Berycidae > Centroberyx > Centroberyx affinis. The sequence continues at coordinate 164,713 of NW_027280467.1, read as the reverse complement.
ATGACATTTGTCCATGTAGAAGGAGACAAATAACATCTAATTAGATGGTAACACTTTACAATAAGGGTCACTAAGTTAAGAGTTAGTTAATGCTTAATAAGGGTTAGTTAATGCTTAATAAGCATTAACTATCCCTTATTAAGCCTTAATAAGCATTAACTAACCCTTAATTAACAGTTAACTAATGTGTAATTTCCCAATGGTGTTCATGTTAACTAAGGTATTCATTTATTTAATAGTTTATAAAGATGACTATTAAATGTATAAATTAATACCTTAGTTAACATGAACACCATTAGTAAATGATACCAGACACATTACTTAACTGTTAATTAAGGGTTAGTTAATGCTTATTAAGCATTAACTAACCCTTAACTTAGTCACCCTTATTGTAAAGTGTTACCAATTAGATAATAATAAATCATATATAAATAATAACCTTTAAGGAGAAATAACACTTCAAATAATTGCAAAACAGTAAATAACTGCAGTACCTACACTTGCACGGCATGGTATGATACAAATGGAAACTCCTCATATGGAACGAGCAGCTCTTTTTTTTTTATGTGTTTTTTTTTTATAATTCCGGCACAGCACGAGAAGGGAAGACACAATCTTAAGTAAACACTTCAAATGTTTGTTGAAACAGAACAAACCCCGCAGGACTTTACAGCCGTGTTTTATTTCACTTCTGAAAGTTCTGTGATGTTGCGATGCGTGGCGTCCCAGGCGGGAAGTCAGGCTCTCACACATGGAGGAGCACATCCGCCAACTCGCACGTTCACACACACACACACACACACACACACACACACACACACACACACACACACACACACACACACACGTTTGTATTACTACACTTCCGAGGACCACATTCATTCCCTAACCCCTAACCTTAATCTTAACCCTCACCACTACATGCCTAAGCTTAACCCTTACCTTAACCCAGTGGTTCTCAACGTGGGGTCCGGGGACCACCAGGGGTCCTTGGAGGGGGTTCCAGGGGGTTCCCAGCAAACTGATGAATTGTTAAACTTCAGCATTATTTCATTTACAAGAAGTTAACACAATTAGAGAATGTAGAAGAATGATGTTTTGATCATAGTTTCTCTGTTATCTCTCTACCTACAATACAGACAGTCATGGAGTTCTGGACAAAATCATATCTGACAATAAAAATATTCTCAGATTTGGGTTCAAGAGACAAAATCTCATCAAATGGGGGTCCATGGCCCAAATGTGGACTAAATTAGGGGTCCTTGATATGAAAAAGCTGGAGAATCACTGCCTTAACCTATACCTAACCTGATCGCACGTTGAAAGATTTTCCTAATTCTTCTATCCTTATTGTGAGGTCATTTGGTCCTCATAACTGTACGAAAACAACACACTCTCACACACAGATGCTCAGCAGACACGTTCTGTACTGTTACACACCTGTGTCTCTCCCAGAAAGTGACTAGGTGTCAGTAAATGGCTTTCTGACAGGTGATTTATGGCACGTTTTCGGTATCTGGAGGAAACCTTGCGCTGTGGCGGGACGTGCTGAGCCTCTAATCACAGATTACTGCCAGGCTGAGGGACAGAGGGAAGAGAGGCTCCCCAGTGTGTCTCAAAGCCTATCAAAGCGTACACGTACAAAGGTGCACAGACACACACCACTTGCACAGACACACACACACACACACATACACAGAAGCTACCACTAGCCCCTAAAAATCCTGTGACAACATGGGAACAGTAAACATGGACTGCATCCATGAGCCAATCAGTAACAAATCTGTAATGTCGTAATACAGTGATGAGATGCCTCAAAAAGTTGAATCCCAAAGTTTCTTCAAAATCCGATCTTGAAATCATGAGTGACAGATGACAAATGAACGACCAATCCATAGTCCTCCCCCTGATTTCATTGTGGGGGACAAAAACACTAAAAACCTATTTTAAAAGTCTAATATACTGCACTAAAACACACCTGTTCGACTTACTCTATAAACCAATTCTTTGCATAACGGTGGAGTTGATTATGATTGGGAAACTGAATTGTGTTCAAAGTAAACAAACAACAGGTGCACCTTTTTTGTTTCAATGACAGATTCTATGTATCTCTACCAAGAAAAAGCTCTTTGTACTTTCAATCGTGACATGAATTTAGGCGCTTTAGAGGTCGGTTTGTCCAGAAACATTTGAACTCCTTTCCGGCAAAGTGGTAAGTGATACAACAAATGCAGCAGAGAGGGGAAATAATGAAATTAAGGCTGCAACGAGCGACATTTTCCGACCACTAGAGGGCGACAGAAACCGCAACACATTTGTAAATAAAACACTGCAAAGCCACTGCACTACGGAGGCCTACGAAGGACAAATGGAAAGATAAATGCTAAGCTAACTGTACATGCTGAGAAGTCTCGCCGGTTACCAGTCTCGCTTTGCCAGAACTTTCTCCTGCTGAAGGTTACATGTCCCACAATGACAAGTGAAGAGGTATGTAGCAAGTTTACTAGTTTAGCAACACAGCTAGCTGTTACATTAGTTTCAGGATTGGTTATAAGGTCTGATATCGCTTATTGCAGATTTAATTGTGGGGAAAAAAGCAGCTCAAAAGAGCTACAGGATCTAATGCTGATGGCCACTATCACAATATTTATTCACCTGTGATAAAAATGAATGAATCCTAATACATAGCAAGCTCAACATCATTCCAGCTAAAATAAACTCCCCTTTATTCTCATGAATTTCAAACAAGTGGGCGTTGAGGCTTGCTGAAGCATCATCACCGCCAGCCCACTGTGGGGGTTTCACCTCTATAATGTGTCCTCAAGTAATCCTCATTCTGCTGAAATCCAATGTCCCTGCTGAGGTTAGCGACCATGAAAGGACCCTTGAGTCAGACCCTGACCTGTTGGGTCCACAGCTGAACGATTACGCATCCCGGGCTGTGTGACATGAATTTGCGATGAGGCTGAGCTGCATCGTATCCCATGTCAGGAAAACAGCCAGTCAGCAAGTCCCCCCCCCCCCCCTCCCGACAAGACAGTGAGTAAGTCGGTCTGCAAAACGTTAGCTTGTTAAACAGGCTGAGCAGGTAGCCGGCCTGCTAGAGAAGCAGCCACCAAGCCAGCCGGGCAGCCAACCGTAGGGCTGTAGTTGAGACCGCCTTGGTCGAGTCCAAGTCCAGATCGAGTCAATGGTGAATCGAGTCCGATTCAAGACCAAGACCGAGGGGTGTCGAGACCGAGTCGAGACCAAGACCGCAAAACTACGAGTCCAATTCAAGACCAATACCATAGCAATGTGTTATCCAAGGCTACCATTGCATTTATTGACTAAAATAGCATATTTTTGTTTATTGCCTAAAATAGAAGGGAGGTTTCTAAAGACATTTCAACAAAATGAGCATGTTTTGAGGACAAAATTAATAGTAGGCAGCTTGTTTATGTTCATAACATACAGTAGTTGCACGTTTACTTAACTAGAAGTGGATTCATCTATTTCACCTACTTTTTCTTACTGCTCCACAACCACATGCTGCTCTCAGCACTGACTGACTGAAAATATTCTTACCTGTAATTTAAGAAGGTGAAGACGAAGGAAAAAAGAGAGAGAAAGACAGAGCGAGAGCAGGAGTGACGTTACATATGGACATGGTGAGAGGCATGTCACCAATCAGCAGTCACTAAACCTTTCAGTGGACGCATAACTTTATCAACTGTGAAAATTGTATCATTCACTGCTGGTCACTTTCTTAGAAGAGATTATAATTATAAAAACAATAATATTATGTAACTTTAATTCATCCGAGACCGATTCTAGACCGAGTCATATTAACTACGAGTCCGAGACGAGACCAAGACCGACAAAAATCGGTCTTGAGTACTACAGCCCTAGCCAACCGGCCCAGCCAGTGTCATTTCTCAGACAAGTGGGAGTCCATTTAAAAAAGACGGCATCCTCTTCTATTGTTTCCACATTCCATTGAAGAGTGGGTCTATGCTCCATCACAGGGCTGCCAGGGAGAAAGGGGCCCTGGAGAAAGTCGAAGCGATAAAGCATTGGCATGGATACAGCAGCCTGAGACTGTAGCACAAAGAGAGAAGGGAGGGTCAAACCGCTTTCATTCTCGCAGTGCCCACGTTTGCCAAAGCTCAAAGCCATATTGTAGTGAACCACAACAGTTCTGAATAGGGGATTTATTTTGAATGTGTTGCTGTTCACAGGTGTTATTCTCTGTCATTTCTAAAAGCTGAGGCAGGATTTTAAAAAAAAAAAAAAAAAAAAAAAAAAGCCTGCATGGCTTTTAAGCATCTCATCCATTTGCTAGTCCTGGAGAGCCCCGAGTCTAAGCAGATTTTCACAAGCTCCCATAATCACTTGGTGCAGGATGTGGACAGAGCATGGAAACAGAGAGTGAAACCAAATGTGTTCACTAATCATGAATGGAATGAAAGGACGTTCTACTGTCTAAAGTTTCCTTCCCACGCAACCTTCTTCGTTATAAACTTTAATCCACTGTTTGTTTTCTGATATTGTGCATTTGTGATTTAAGCCACCAGTCACTTCTTGTGCATCTTAGCCCTTATTTATCCAGGTGAGAATACATTCTCACATAACAACCGGCGTGTATTTTTTTCACGTAGCTGGGCCCATGGGCACTTAAATGGTATTTTCATCCATTCCCTCAGTTTACATTCACTTTTACCTGCTGGTTGAGGGATTTAAATCTGCACGGGGAAACTTTGCACATTGGCCGCCCCAAAATGGCAGCAAGAGCTAACTGATTGAAGACTTCAAAACCGAGAAATCATGCAACATAATGTCAGTAAACTCTTTGGACTGAAATGTCTTCTTTGTGGCTGGTGGGGTAGAGGTGGTGAAGAGTTTCAGCCATCGTTGGCTTTCGCTAGACAGTGCGCTCGCTTGCTGCTATTTAGGAGCAGTGGTGGAAGAAGTACTCTGATCCTTTACTTAAGTAAAAGTACCAAAACAGCAATGTAAAAATACTCCATTACAAGTAAAACTCCTGCATGAAAAATCCTTCTTAAGTAAAAGTACATAAGTATTAGCAGCAAAATGTAGTTAAAGTATTAAAGTAAAAGTAGTGGTTTGGTCCCTCTGACTGATATTTTATTATATATGACATCATTAGATTATTAATACTGAAGCATCAGTGTGTAAGCAGCATGTTACTGTTGTAGCTGCTGGAGGTGGAGCTAGTTTGAACTACTTTATATACAGTTAGCTAGTTCAGTCCAGTGGTTCCCAACCTAGGGATCGGGCCCTTCCAATGGGTCACCAGATAAATCTGAGGGGTCGTGAGATGATTAATGGGAGAGGAAAGAAGAAAAAACAAGGTTCTGATACACAAATCTGTTTTCAGTTTTTGGACTTTTTCGCTAATCTTTGATTTTTGCTGAAATATTGGATCATTTGAACATTTATTGAAATGAAACCATGTGAGGTTTAGAGGGAAAAATCACTATTTGGTGGAGCTGTTAACAACTCATAGACATCTGAAATGTGACCCGACTACACACTGCTTTTTGTACGACGTCAAAAGCCAAAAAGGTTGGAAACCACTGGTTTCATCTTTAACAATGTGTTGTATTTTAAAAGCTTGTTATATTATCCATTGTGTCAAATCTCCATCTGGAAAGTACCTAAAGCTGTCAAATAACTGACTGGAGTAGAAAGTACAATATTTCCCTCTGAAATGTAGTGGAGTGGAAGTAGTAGCATCAAATGGAAATACTCAAGTAAAGTACAAGTATCTCAAAATTGTACTTAAGTACAGTACTTGAGTAAATGTACTTAGTTACCACTGTTTAGGAGACAATTTTGTATTTTGCTCATGAGTTTCCATTCATCACTTCCTGTGTGTAGAGAAGATTTCCCATCAGTTACCAAATCTGACACTAGAATTTAATTTGGGCAAATGGAGCAAATCTACAGCCTCACAATTAGTGGGGATGGGACACTCTCCACTGTTGCACCCGCACACTGTGATTTAGGGTGATGAAGCAGGTATATTTGAACATCAAAATCTTACCTAGTGCTGCTTTAAACTAGATACTTTTTGGTTACAAGCTTGCTTTTCTCACCATTAGGCTAACACCGCCCCAACATGACCATCAGATTAAATACATTGGCATTCAAAAGGTCACAAAGTTACTTAATTAGCACTCCAGGGCAAAGAGTTAACAATAAATAAACCTTCCAGTTTGATTTCTCGCGAAGTGACACCTAATTAACAAACAGCAGGGGACAGCATAATCTAATTCTCCTTAATGTATTCCACTTTGGCCTTTGTGACTGGGTCACGAAAAGTGAATTGATAGGAGCTCCTGAAGGACAGAGGATTTTTGGAGGTTTTCTTTCATAGAAGGGCCCTCAACTTTGAAGTACGACTTTTAACGGTATGCCCTGAGGCTTATACTTGTTCATTAAAGGTTACAGACATCTATTTTTAATGTTTAACAGAACTCTGTCAACACGGGGTCCTTTTGATGTACATTGAAGAAATGGCAGAGTTTTGATTTCCAAAATACAACGGGTGAGCAAAAGGTGCCTCTGGTATATATTATTATACATGGATGAGTTGAGTCATGCAGTCAGTTTCAGAAACATACCATCGACCAGCTGCTACTGATCTTTGCAAATTCAAAATGTTTGGCATGCTAGTGATGGAAGGAAGAAATCTTGGCCTCAAGACGCCAGTTTGGCTTGAGGAAGAAATATATATATGTATAAGATTAGAATGTTTTAACCTTTATTTATCCCGAGAAAGCTGACTCAGCACGCTGGCTGTTTTACAGCAACGTCCTGCTTCACATTCACAGTTACACACATTCAAACCGGGAGCTGCACAACCACAGTCTGCCACTGTTGGTCACTGAAGCAGCTCCACTGCAGCTGTTGTGCGTTCAGTGCCTTGCTCAAGGGCACATGGACAGTTGTTGTTGAGGGAGAATGTATTCACTCTTTCTACTCTTGGAAGCCGTTTTGGCAGATAGCCTTCATCAGGTTGACATGACAAAGAGGCAGTGGATCTTAAATACCAATACGCTGTTTTTTACGTACCACTGAAGATGTGTCTTTAAAACATCTATCGGCCTCCAAGAGTAGCTGAACATATTCTCCCAGCCACTCTGGGGATTCAAACCAACAACCTTTTAGTCACAACCCCACTTCTTGAACATCTAGGCTGCTGCTGCCCCCAGAGACAATGGGTGCACTAATTTAATGATTAATGGTGAAAAGTAGGGTACTGAACTGACCTTCTGCTATTGGCTGGTCTTTGTGCCAGGTGATGTGACCACCTGTTGTACTCTATAGAAGGTGACATCACCTGGCTCAGAGACCAGCCACCAGTACCCTACTTTTCATCATTAGGTGTCAGGCTTCACCACGAATTTGGGTTTGGGGTTTAGTTACTCTTTAAGGATGCCTTCTGGCGACTTGATGGGCGGAAAGAAATCAAAAGACAAACAACTCTACAGTAGGTTGGGGCCGCAGGCTGGTCATCAGGGGGAATTGATCGCAGCTGTGTGGAGAGCGAGTGGCGGGCAGGTCGACGCTGTCCACGGTGCCGGCATCTCCAGCGTTCCCCCTGAGATAAAGGGTGAATGGAGCATCAGGGACGTCTTGGCTGGATGCTGCTCATCCAACACTGTGGCTGCGGTCGAAGAGTCTTTTTTGCTCAGGAAGGTTCCTAACTGAGTGAAATGACCCAGAAGTATCTAAGTGGCAGCCATGATAAGAGCTGTTTGAATTCTCTAAACGCTAAGGAAAGGTGCTTCAGTGCTTCCTTTCTTATCTCCTTTAGCATAGGATACACTGGACCATAATTTACGAAAGGAAAGGAGATAACGCCGTCCCACAATTCCTAGCGGCAGCAACATTTAAAGCGACGCACCATTCGGCCGTTCACGATCAAGCATTTTCCATCATATGCCATAACTTGCTAATATGCTTATATGTTTTGAACCTTCAACAATATGTTAAACCCAAACGCGAACTATGAACGTAACGCTACTGTTGTAAAATGATCAAAGTGAAGTTTTACTTCAGTCACAGATGCTGAAGCTCTTGCCTTAATAAAGGCCTGTATCAGCCAGAACAACTTCAAAGCACAATAAAGTCAACATTTCAAGGTGTTTACTGAGTTGTGTGGTGGTTCTTAAGCTATTATATGCATAGGCTTATAATCAGATCATAATCAGCATATTAACCATAACACAGAAGTCTGTCTTTCAAGAAAAAGGGATATGAGACGTTTTTAGCCAGATGATGTTTTTAATTCAACATGTTTGAAACTTAAGAATGATGATAAGTACAGTAGTAGATTTGTTGTGCCTATCTTGCATGAATTTAACAATTATTTTCATACAATCATACTAATTGGGAGTCGATAAATATGAGTGGACAGGAGGGTGAGCGTGAGCAACCATTCTCAATGTGACAACCATTTCGTTTCACTTTTGTGACTGGTAGCCTATACTCCTTTTTTATTTCAATTCCAACCTTGGTGATGAAGCAATATTTTTCACCGGGTTGTTCACGATTATCTAGCCTGCATGAAACAACACGGTAAGAACGCACGGGGCGAAGTATCTAAGATGCTTTTAGTAGTCCATCTTCGGAACATTGTAGTTTCACACGGCAGACCCACGTCATTAACATCCGCCGTCGCATAATCACGTAGCCTAGTGTAAGTGCAGTCGGATTCTCTTAGCACCGCGGTTGTCTTTTCCTAAGCCCTTTATGAATTCTCCTTCACATCTTTCCTTCACCTCATGACGTTTTCCAACGAGGTCAAGGAGAAGTGGTTAGGAATAGGAGTTAGGACGTATTTTTTTGACTATTCGACCGCAGCCTTGGACTCGGCTGAAGCCCAGATTGCTGCCACCTGAGGCTCGTCATCCACCGGCACCGGATCGCAGCTGTATGGCGAGTGAGTGGCAGGCAGGTCGGCACTGTCCAACTCCAGTTACTCCCTTACTTAGGGCTTGAGTTTGAGTCCTGATGAAGGACGAGTTTTTGATACATTTAGCCAGTGGTTTAGCCAGTGCTTATCTTCGTCCATTTGGGCTTTTGTTTTGCCATTTTTTCTCTCGCTGATTCAGAGCAGGCGAGTGAGGTGGCTGTCGGCGGGAGCGTATACCGAGTGCAAACTCCGGCCAGCCAGTGTGTCATTGACTGACCTGGAGCCCATAAACCAACCACTGATTTGTTTGTAGGGTTACACTTAGGAACAGTGTCTTCCAACCAATCACTATAGCAGGTGATTTCACTGATTATCACACCTTCAAGCAGAGAGAGAGAGGAACTAATCAGTGAAATCACCAGGTGATCGGTGATAATGAAAACCTGCATGCTCTCGGCCCTCCATGGCACATGGTTGGACACCGCTGCTTTGGAAAATGTACGCGTTTAAATTCACGTATCTTTAGTTCACAGCATATTTCATTTGTGTCATCTCCTTAAACATGGGAAAGTATTTGTGTGATGGCATATTGGCCTACATATGTTTGTCTTAGAACAAAGATGAGAAGCTGACAAGAGGGTTCACTCCTGGGACTTTTTCCAAAGATCTTTGTCTTTTTCCTCCTTATTTCTGAGGAAGTGAGTCTCAGCCTTCAAGATATTTTTGGTGCGATAATTATCTTGCCACCAATTCCTCACCAATGTACATAATGTTTTCAGACATGTTTGTTCTTTAGACGTGCCCTCTGCAGTATTTAGTACTGATTTTGTTTTTTCATTTTATGACATTCATGTATATTTAATTAGCTTTGTTTAATTAATGTTAATCTCTGAACATAACTTAGTATTGACATCTTCAAGTAGTTAGTTGTCACATCAATATTCCACAGCATGAAATATTCTTGAAATATAATGACTTGCAGAGAGATTTGGTACTTTATTTTTTTACACTCATGGTTGTGTAACTTCAACTATCTGAAATTATGAATTTATCTTTTCACAGCTACTGTATATCAAGTGTTTTTATACCAACATTGTCAATGCAAGGTGATTCCACTTAAGAAACAGGGCTGGGAATTTGTCCTCTCTCCACGCTATGCAAAAAACGCAATTTTCTCCACCTTTCTTTCAGAGGTTAAACAATACAAAATGACATATTTTTGCAGAAGTACGCCTTCAACCGAATGGCACAGTCAAAAGAGTGCGTGTGACGGACAAAGGAAGGAAGCGCAGCATTCACAGGCGTGCGGGGCAAGAGCAAGGATATTCTTTTGTGTCTGACTGTATTACGGGGAAGATGAGCATAAGTCTGGCAGACAGCGTGGAAAGCGGCAAGGTTACATAGAGGTTCCCATCAAAAATGTTCCCTCAGATACAATTTTAAAAGCCCCCTCCTGTAACTAATCCATGAAATAAGCAAGATCCAGACAATCTCTGAACTGAGAGGCGTGTGTAGGTGTGTGTGTGTGTGTGACCGTGAACAGGACTCTATGGTAGGGAGAGAAAGACAAGATTTTCACACATTCGACACATTTCCTGGGTGTTCGCCGTGCTCGAGGCACAGCCGCAGACCAGCGGGTTTTGCGTGTTACTGATATGATGCCGTCGCTTCCTCTCGTGGAAGAAGATGAAGCTGCTTTTAGAATCGTTCACATCTACAAGTCCCCCTCCAATCCAAACCGCTGCTTTGGAGTCGCTCTTCTTCAAAGCCATGCTGTTCATCTAAGAGAAACAAGATAATTAAGTTTGCAATTATTCTGCGAACAACAGGCGAACAACAGGTGACTAAATAGCAAGGAGGTAATGTTTGCACACATGCGCGCACACACACACACACACTTGTATTGCCATACTTGTGAGGACCTTCATTGACTAAATTCATTCAATGCCTAACCCTAACCATCACTACATGCCTAATCTTAACCCTTACCAGAACCTAAACCTAATCCCAGTGGTGGAAAGTAACTAAGTACATTTACTCAAGTACTGTACTTAAGTACAATTTTGAGGTACTTGTACTTTACTTGAGTATTTCCATTTCATGCTACTTTGTACTTATACTCCACTACATTTCAGAGGGAAATATTGTACTTTTTACTTTTCCGATTGTCTTTTTACTTTTTTTTTTTTTTATTTCACAGCTATAGTTACTAGTTACTTTTCAGATCAATATTTTATATTTAAAACATAAAATAACTATAAAATACCACTGTTGTAGATTAGACTACCCAAAAGTATAGCTAAATTGTTAAGATTAGCTTCACGTTGACAACTTTAAAATGCTGCTTACATGTACATGTATGTCAATAAATCAGTATTAATATTCCAATAATTTATTAAAAATATAACTCTCTAAATGGGGACAGTTTGCATAATGAGTATGTTTACTTTGATACTCTAAGTACATTTTGCTGCCAATACTTATGTACTTTTACTTAAGTAAGATTTTACTTTTACTTGTAATGGAGTATCTTTACATTGTTGTATTGCTACTTTTACTAAGTAAAAGATCTCAGTACTTCTTCCACCACTGCCTAATCCTAACTTAAATGTTAACCCTAAAACCAAGTCCTAACCCTGAACTAACGTTAACGTTAACCCTAAATATAATACTAATTCTAATCTTAACCCTAAACCCAAATCCTAAACCCAAACTGACCCTTTGTAGAAGTGAGCAAGTGGCAAAATGTCCTCACCTTTCTATCTTTGTAAAGACATTTGGCCCTCATAAGTATAGAAATGCAAGAGCACACACACACACACACACTTCCTATGAGTATGCCAGACAAAGACCAGCTTTACCACTTGATCGATTTTGTTGTTTATCAAATAACAGATGAATGTAATTTAATAACAGATTGTAATCAAACATACACCACAGCTAAGGGCTAACGTTTCAGGCACTGTGTAATGTCTGGAGAAAATCCCGTCAACATTATGGGGAAAATAATGAATATCTGACAGCACGGGGGGGGGGACAGGGGGACAGGGGACGGCCAGTTTCTCTGGTGGACCCCCTTTTGACTGGCATCTGCTGGCTTTCCCAGAGACAGCTCCACCGCATTCCGGAGCCAGTCAATTTCGGGGGGGGGGAGGGGGGGATAAATGCAACTCATTCACCTCACGCGGGAGGTTTTCTGAAGTTCAAGGGGGTCCTGGTAATTTCCTCCCCCCCCCCCCCCCCCCCGCTTTGCCGAGGATTGTAATTCGCAGCAGGCAGAAAGGAGCGGAGAACACGGCTCCTGACAAAGGCAACACACATCTATACATCTCTGGAGAAGAGCGCACAGCTGTTAATTACTAATGAAGGACACACAGGGATTTCACACTGAAGGTCGACGAAATGAAAGAAAGAAACACAAACATGACAAAAAAAAAACGCCCCCCCCGATGGATACTTTCACATGCAATTAAACCAGACATAATGAAGGTAATATTATTGATTTAATTAAGATAAAGTGAAATTACATTGGCCCTATGAAGAGCACTAGAGTTTGAAGTAAGGAGACAGTTTCAGAAAATATCTTTGGCAGACACAGTAGGGTAGTTACTGTATATTCTAAAGACACATGAGATGGATGTCATTTTTTTTATAATTGGCCCAATCTGTTCCGTTGGTAATATTCTACCGCAATGCTGTAATTAAGTGGAATTTCTTAACTGATTAAAAAAAATACATTTCAATACAGTTTAAAGAATAGGATGATTGAATAGAATGAGGATCCTTTTATCCAAAGTGCTTGAGTACAGTCATATTCAGTATAGTGAATATGTATAAGTGAGTACCCGGCCCTTGCATTGCTCTGCTCTTCCCACTGGACCATGACTTATTGTAAATTATACAGGCTGTCTTGTGCTCACTCACCCACTAATATGACAGCTTTAATATGATGACAAATAAACTGATGAATTAACATCTCAGAAGTGTTTTGGGCGGTGTGAACAACACACTAAAGAGGTAACAGCACAAAAGCAAGTGCCCATATAGCACTAATTATTTGGCTGTTAAAGAGGCATTAAAGTGATAATCCACAAGATTCTTGTTTTTCTTCATTTTGGCCACACCTTTGGTGATAAGTAGTCATTGCTTTGGTGTTTTGTGCTCAATGTAGGCACTGGCCCAACATACTGAAATAACAGACACTGAATGTAGGCTGCGGCTTTTTATGTTTCTTCTACCTTCTTGGGTTCATCATCATCATCATCCGTAGAATAGCTGATGTTGATTGTGTATTTATGCCCCAAGTAGATGGAACGCCCTGCCTGAGGACCTGAGAGAGGCCCCCACACTGAACACCTTTAAAACCAGGTTAAAAACCTTTCTTTTCACAACAATCTATGGCTAAGTTCTTAATGTGTATGTGTGTGTGTGTGTGTGTGTTGACATTGGCATATTCTGCACTGATTCTTGTGTAACTGCACTAACACTTGTTGATGCATATTGCATATGCATACTGTATTGTCTTTTTATGTAAAGCACATTGTGTTGCCCTGTGTATGAAATGTGCTGTATAAATAAATTTGACTTGACTTGACTTGTATATAATATGTAATATTTATTCCAGCATCTTTGCACTCTGCACCATTGCACTACTGTCCCAGTGTTGTTTACATATGTGTATATATATATACTATATATATATATATATATATATACATACTTTATATACTTTTTTATAGTTTTTTATATATATATGCATATTTGTACATAGTAGTTAGATGTTTAGGTTTACCTCTGTCCATTGTGTTGTCCTTGTTTTTAGCTGTATATTTATTCTGTGTAAGTGCATTGAGAGCAACGGAAAAGCCGAGTCAAATTCCTTGTATGTGTACATACTTGGCCAATAAAGCTGATTCTGATTCTGATTTATTTTCCATCTTATGTTATGCATTCCTCATTTTTATCTTATTTTTACTATTATTATCACGTGGGTTTTATTCTCCATCTTATTTTACATACATTTTTGGCATTCTATCATTTTTCTTTCTCATTCTATCATTCATGTGGCATTTTTATGCTCATTCTATGTCTATTTTCATGTGAAGATGCATTCTATGGATTCTATTCTCATCTTTTTCATATTTTCACTATTATTATCAAGTTTTATGTGAAGCACTGCATGTAATTTGTTTGTTGTAAAGCACTTTGAGCTGCATTTCTTGTATGAAAGGTGCTATACAAATAAAGTTTATTATTGTTATTATTATCATTATTGTTATTATTATTATTATATTTATTCCAAACAAACTGCTATTGCTTCCGGAAAGGTAAAACGCATCACTTTCTGTGCAGAAGAGGATTTTTCCCAGGAAAGAGGAATCCCTCCATAGGAGTTTAAAACAGCAAATGTAAAAGTTTCATGATCTGAGTGTAGGTTGGATCGTATGGTATTACTCGGCAATAGAGAGCAGCAAAATGGACATTTATATATTTATATGACAAAGTTGTGGATCATTACTTGGCCAGAAGTGCAACAACATTGTAGAGCATACCCTCTCCTCCTACACAAGTCTCAGCATCTTGCCAAGTAACCATTGAGTCATCATTGGTACTGATCAACAACCCTATCAACCCCCCACAGATACAATTTTGTAGGGGAAAACCTTTTTATCTCCGTCTCTCTTTTAAGGAACTAAGACAAACAGCCTTGTTTTTAGCTTGATATCAATGCATTTTTGATGTTATCCAATGGCTTTGAAAGGGTTTTATAAGCTCAAGAGGTTGGAACATTTTCTCAACCCATAGAGGAACTGAAGTGAAAACAAGGAAATCACCACAATTGGAGTTAGCGATATAGTCATTTTGTGCTACGGAGCAGTAAAAACTTCACTTATTTCCCCCTTTACTACAACCTTGCATACATTCTGCAAAGCAAAAATTCAATTCATAAATTAATAATTCCAAAATCTTCTCTGAGTAAGAATTGTAATATCACTGTAGCGTGCTTTACCAGAGAAAACTCTCACGAGGAACATTAGAGCATGAATCATGGGTCACCAAAGCCACACAGGTATCGTCTAGATAGATTGTAGATTCTGCCTGATTATTCTGTGTCCGGAGGTGAAGTTGTTCTTCTCACCTTCACACTCTTCATCCTCTGTCTGTGCCCACCTCCTCTGCCGAGACACTGGTTTTGTTCCTTGCTAAAAAAGCCATTTCAGTGCCATTTTTCAATGTACCATGAGCTCATAATGTATGACTCAGCAGCAGGGATGTAGAGCACACCATGAAGATGATACTGACTCCCAGCTTGACTCCCAGTTGGTGAGTGAAAGTGTCTGCCATCACTATTTTATTAAGGGTCTAAGCCCATTGTTGTGATTTTGGTAAAAAAAAAAAAAAAAAAGTGGATCTTAAAAAGTCAGTTCAATTCACAGAAATGTATTGAAAACACACCCAGAATATTGTCAACGAGAGCTTTTTTCTGTTTGTTTGTATGTATAAGTGAAAAATGATGCATAAAAATATTACAATAGGTTGTTTATTATTGTACTGGGTGTTTCAAACGTATACATTTTCTATACATTATTAATACTCACTGTATTATTAAATATTTCTCCTGTTGCCAAGTACACCTATTATTTATGGGCTAATCCGGTATATGACAACTGCGACTCCAGGGGGTTAAATAATGCACTTTATTTACCGAGTACCAATTAAGATGGCTGTCATATGTTGTGCTGTCAACTGTAATAATCGTGGCGGAGGAGGGAGGAGGGTGGAGGGGGTGAAATGCCATCGTTTGCCCGCTGAAAAAGAGAGATGTGACATAGTGGCAACAATTTGAGAAGGAAACATTATCTTAGGAATAACTTTTTCTCTTGAAGATGAAGTATATTTGGATAGTTTACCCTCATTGAAGAGAAACACTGCCTCTGTGATGATAAAGGAGTTGGATGGTCTATCTAAACATGGTGAAAGTATCAAAACACACGGTCGCCAACTAAATCCACACAATCCATATTAGAAAAGCGAGCCTCTAAACGAGCCGTTTGGACTTCTGTAACTTTGTGGCGTCACAAAGGTTCGCTCATTATCATTTTTGTAAGAAATAATAGACTAACAAAGTGTTTTTTTCAAAGCGGTTGAGCGGTTGTCATTGTTTATTACCGGAGAGTTTTCCCTACCTGTAGCTGCCTGGCCGCGGTGTCTCACATTTCACTATTGAAACGGTTAGCCAATCGGAACAGAGGGGTCGTTAATATTAAATGAGCCTTAAAGACACGGTGACAGAAACAGCCTGTTCTTGGTAAGGCTCAGAGAGATGCTGGAAAATGAAGGTGTAAAAATGGAGTGAGAGTGTTTTTGGTACATGACACCACACACACAGCTTTGAATGGACCTCAAGACATAAAATAAAACACTGGAAAGTGCAGAATATGGGACCTTTAAGGGTTTCACCAAAATACGGAGACAGGTTGTAGCGGGTTATGTAGATATCATGAAACGACAAATCCAGGAGTTTATCTGCAGGCTTTAGTGGTGTTGGCCATGTTGGAAGCAAGGTTATTATCGTTAACGAAAACTAATGAAATAACGAAAACTAGGTGTGAAAAGACATTTTTGTTAACTGAAATAAAAATAAAAACGAGGCTTCACAAAAAAACGATAACTAACTGAAGCTGTATTGTGTGTTTACAAAACTAACTAAAATAATAGAATTTTTGAATCTCGCCCCTGACAAATACCCCAACAAAAGACTAAAACTAACACTGAAACTAATAAAAACTAAACTAAAACTAAGCATTTTCAAAAAATAAAAACTAAACTAAACTAGCAAACCCACTTTAAAAACGAATTAAAACTAAACTGAAATTGAAAACAAAAAGTCAAAACGAAATAAAAAATAAAAACGAATGAAAAATGCAAAATCTATAATAACCTTGGTTGGAGGTAGAAGTCAGTTCCTCCAAGGGCTTCAATCTTTTTAAAATGTATTTCCTTTTCATTCCGAGACGGATGAGGCTTTTACTTGTTCATGGTCACTTGTTGTATAGTGTGTGGTTATAACGGAGCGCTGTTTGGGAGTCGGTACGGATGCGCCAACAAAACAGTATTATCACTGCAAGTCACAGCTACACACTGTATGCGGTGGACAGCGGTGGATTGGGCTGTGATGATGATAATGATGGAACCAGCCAGCCGACTGATATGACTGGCTCTAAATCATCGCGGACAGCGCCGTGATACCTTTTAATCTCCTCTATCGAACGGAACATATTCTTCGCAGTGCGGGGAAAATTAGAAGTGTCTTGCCAAGCGGCGGCGCTTGAGGAGATCACAGAGACTTTGTAACGAGTCGAGAATTGCCGAGGAAAAAAAAAAAAGACACCTGTGATACCTGTCTGATCTCCTACGGCCTCGCCTGTGGTGGGCTAATAGCTGATCTATACATATTACTAAGCACTTTTAAGCCGAGCCCATGTAGCGGGGGCGTGGAGGGCGAGAATGATTAATCAAATGAAAATGATGGGGGGAAAAAAAAAAAAAAAAGAGACTGAGAGCAAATGGGAGAAGACAGCAGGGTGTAAAGTGCGTGTGCCAGCCCCGCGGTGTTCACATGGCCGCCGACCCGCTCGAGCGTACGCATATTTGATATCAGCGTATTCAAAGTGAACTCTTTAGAGCACCGCTGGGCGAGACTTGTGCGCCCCGTGCGGAGAGACGAGAGTTTCAAGGTATTTTCCAGAGGGTCTCGGTCGTGTCTCCTCCACTCCTCCGCCTGCACATTTTGGCGGGAGCGAGATGAATACACGTTACGTAATATTACTGTTTTTATAATTATAATCTCTTCTAAGAAAGTGACCAGCAGCGAATGATACAATTTTCATAGGTGATAAAGTTACGCGCCGACCGAAAGGTTTAGTGCCTGCTGATTGGTGATATGCCAACTACCCAACCAATGACTTCATTTTGATTAAAAAAAATCCCCCAAAAAAAACTCACCATGTCCATATGTAACATCACTCCTGCTCTGGCTCTGTCTTTCTCTGTCTCTTTTCCTTCACCTTCACTTTCTTAAATTACAGGTAAGAATATTTCAGTCAAGCCATGCTGAGAGCAGCATGTGGTTGTGGAGCAGTAAGAAAAAGTAGGTGAAATAGATGAATCCACTTCTAGTTAAGTAAAGGTGCAACTACTGTATGTTATGAACATAAACAAGCTGCCTACAATTAATTTTGTCCTCAAAACATGCTCATTTTGTTGAAATGTCTTTAGAAACCTCCCTTCTATTTTAGGCAATAAACAAAAATATGCTATTTTAGTCAATAAATGCAATGGTAGCCTTGGATAACACATTGCTATGGTATTGGTCTCGAATTGGACTCGTAGTTTTGCGGTCTTGGTCTCGACTCAGTCTCGACCCCCCTCGGTCCTGGTCTCGACTCGGTCTCGACCCTCTCAACTCCCCCCTCAGTCTTGGTCTCAACTTGGTCTCGACCCCCCCTCGGTCTTGGTCTCGAATCGGACTCGATTCACCAATGACGGTCGGTCTCGACTACAGCCCTAGCCGACGCTCCTTTCCGATCGGCTCCGAATTCATTTCCTGGTGCGTTGTTTTCATCATGTTTCTGTGTGCGGCGGGATTGCATAATTTGATAGTTTTAAATTCTCCCCCCCCCCCCCCCCCCGAGGGACAACAAAAAAAAACGCCTCATTAGAGTGACAGATAAAGCACAAACACTGGAGCTGTTGATAAAGGGCTTGGAGAAAGAAATTTAATTACCTGAAAAAATGGGAAAAACAACACAAGCATATTCCCAGGGAACGGACCGCGACGCCCTGACTTCTTAAACAGCAACACAATGCCGTCACACTGGCAAGAGAGATGGACAGAGCGGTTGCCAGGAATTAATAAAATTGTCCAATTAGGTTTCCTCTGAATGTTTTGGGGGGGGCCTGACTGCGCAAACTTATGAGTCTGCTTTCCACCATGCTGTAAGGTCTAAGTGCTAATGAGGGATGATGGGGAAAAAAAAAAACATAACAAAAAAACAATCTAATGGCTGTTTTCCGCCTCTTCGTTTGCTTTTACACTCATTATTTTTTGCAGCAGTCATTCACGTCACAAGGGATGCTCTGTAATCTCACGATTCCGGCGACTTCTGTCATAGGTTTCCGTTGTGTTGCTTCATTTTGTTTTTCGCCCCCTATGGAGCAATTTCCAGGCCTTTTCCTCCTCCTCCTGTTACATGTTGGCCCACATCATTTCGGTAATGGCTGTCACAGTGATGACTGACCAACGGGACAGACCTGATCTGGCGGCAGCTTGCGTCACTCTCCTACTAGAATCTGTTCATTAAACTCAATTTTCTTCTGTTTGTTCATGAGACGGCTGAGGCATTTGATGTCTCCATCTATGTATAATAGATGAGTCAGAGGCAGCGCTACTCACTCAAGCTGAATCCGACTTTAGAAGACATTCAGACCATTAAAGTAACAGGCCTATTGTCTTTTTCAGAAAAAAAATAGAAATATCCGCCTTGCGGTTGTATGCCTCTGCCAATGAACTTTGTTTTATGTTGCAAGGACAGTCTTTATTTATTGAACATATATAATTAATGTGATTATTAGGTCAACTTGAAGGATTTTGGTGTCTGCAAAAGGAAGTGACAGCACTTCCACCGTTTTGGTAGAATGACCCAAGATTGTTCCGACGGCCCATTGTTCCGAAACCCCAATAGTCCGAAAAATGTCCACCCATTGGACCGAAAGCCCATTTGTCCAACAGCCCGTTATCCCGGAGGTGGTTGGGTTGAGGCATGGGGTCACTGAGGTTAGGGTTAGAGCAAGCTTATGGTCAAGGCTGTCAGAAGCCACGGTTGTGGATGGAGCCAGGCATGGAGTTAGGGTTAGGGTTAGGGTTAGGGAGCCAGGCATGGAGTTAGGGTTAGGGTTAGGGAGCCAGGCATGGAGTTTTCGGAATATTCGGGTTTCGGAATAATGGGCCGTCGGAAACAATGGCATAGCACTTTCTCAGCTACAGTGGTAAGCAAACCATTATGATGTCACAGTGAAGCTGACCTTTGAACTTTTGGATATAAAATGTCATCACTTCATTTTATCCTATTAGACATTTGTGTGACATTTTGTCATAATTAGCGTATGAATTCTTGAGTTATGGCCAAAGACGTCTTTTGTGAGGTCACAGTGACCTTGACCTTTGACCACCAACTTCTAATCAGTTCATCCTTCCAAGTGGACATTTGTGCCAGATGTTCCTGAGATATCACGTTCATGAGAATGGGAACTACAACCCGAAAACATAATGCCTTTGCGGAGGTATAAAAAACTAAGTTATACACAGATTTTAAAGCAAAAAGAAAATGTTAAATTATCAAAGGGGGGGGGGGGGGGGCACACACATGGCAGACAAACAAACAATGTGTTGATTGTGGAGCGGAACGGCTGCGCACAGGCCTGTTTTGAAAATTAACAAGCTTATTGTCCAAATCCAAAAGGCAACATTGTGAGTTTTTAAGTGCGCGTAGACATGCCACAGTAGCAAGCACAATAACTTCAATCAATTCCCGAAGTGATGGGAATATTAATCATGACATTCACAAACTGCCAAGAAAGAAGCTATAAAATCACTCTTCCTACATTCATCACATCCACGGAAAATAAAGTCAGTTTTATGTTACAGTTAAGCTCCTAATGTGACTTGCCACAATGCACAGGCAGCTGAAATCGAAGATTGCTTTTGATTCATTCATAGCCTCCCTTTTCGCAAGTTCCTTTTTTTTTTTTTTTTTTTTTCTTCTATTCGGGGATGATGTGAAGATTATCTGAAAGCTGTCACATGGAATCAGGTTGGTCACCAGCGAGCTTGCCGTTCGGAGCTGTGACTCTGTCGCGGTGACACATACTGTACCATAGAAGCCTATCTCACGCTGATCGCACTTGGCACTTTTCTCATGATCACAACATATAGGGGGAATCAACAGAGGCAAAGCACCGAATGGAAGACGGGGGCGTGGAGAGAGCTACTGCATGTGATAAATTTCACACTTCCAATCTGTGCTCTGAAACCAATCAGCACAAACTGGATTTTGAACTACAGAACTACAGCAAACACTGTACAGTATTACACTAGTATTACACAGAAGTCCCCTATAGCAGTGATTCTCAACCTTTTTCATATCAAGGACCCATAGTTTAGCCCACATTAGGGCCACTGACCCCCATTTGATGAGATTTTGTCTCTCAGACCCAAATATGAGAATATTTGTATTGTCAGATATGGTTTTGTCCAGAATTCCATGACTATCTGTATTGCAGGTAGAGACATAACAGAGAAACTATGATTAAAACAGTCATTCTTCTACATTCTCTAATTGTGTTCACTTCTTGTAAATGAAATAATGCTGAAGTTTAACAATTCATCCATTTGCTTTGGACCCCCTGGAACCCCCTCAAGGACCCCTGGTGGTCCCCGGACCCCACCTTGAGAACCACTGCCCTATAGGAACAGTATCAACCCGTTTTGTGAATGTTCTTCGCACGTTTGCCTTACTGTTGGTGATACTAATGATTCAAAACTTCTACAGAATAGTAGACTTTAGTGCCAAATTGTATTTTACAATGTAAAATGTTACAAAGTACAATATTATTTGTCACACGTCAACAATGGATTGGCGTTTTGTGTTTTTTTCTTTTTCGGAGAGGTTATTGCCTCATAAGAAAACTCTAAATGAAAACTCAACCAGCTGAGTCTGACTTTGGTAATGACCCTCAGCAGCACCGCGGCAGCTTTTCTGATTCAAATGAATCCAAATTCATTTGAATCGGCGGCAAATGAAGCATTTCTTGTCATTCACGCCTACTCTTTACCTTTCGAGCGAACTCCTGACAGAGTGCGTTTCAAAGAGGCCTGACAACTCATGCACGCCTGTCAAGACGAATCAGAAGGAACAGAGTGACTGCGAGGTGTTTCGCTTTCAGAAATACCCCCCTCCTCCCCCCCGAATGGATCTGACATAACCATAGGGGAGACTTCCACGGCTGAGCTGTCACATGATGCAGACGACGCGTTGCCAATATATTCTTATGGAGCGGCGCTGAGTCGACACACATGACCTGAGCCATCCATCCGGTAATAAGCCCCGGGTGTGTAACAAATGAGTCCGCATTAAACAGAGAACGTTACATTTGACACACAGAGGAGTGGCTCACTGTTTCTCAAGACTAATTGTCTCTCATTAGTATGAAAAGCATGACATGATGCAGTTTATGCAGCAAGGCAGCGAGGCGTGGTGGAGCTGTTGACGCGTGTGTTGGCCGCTCTGTCCTTCCTTGTTTTCATTTCTTTGCTCTCTATAAGAGAGAGGAGTCTGTGTTTGTGATTATGGTGATCACAAGAAGTGTATTCATGCATCATGTCCCTAGATGCCGTCTGTAGCTTTAATGATTTGAGAACTAAGTTTGAGTTAGTTGGTTACTCGAAGAATGGCAATTAGCCAGTGGTTGAAAGTACATTTACTCAAGTACTGCACTTACGTACAATTTTGAGATACTTGTACTTTACTTGAGTATTTCCATTTGATGCTACTTTATACTTCTACTCCACTACATTTCAGAGGGAAATATTGTACTTTCTACTCCACAACATTTATTTGACAGCTTTAGTTACTTTTCAGATGGAGATTTGACACAGTGGATAATATAACAAGCTAATACAACAAGCTATTTTTACATTGCTGTATTGGTTCTTTTACTTAAGTAAAGGATCAGAGTACTTCTTCCACCACTGCAATTAACATGTAATAACCATGACACCAGGCTGGGATTGGAGAGGACGGTATTTTCCTGGTGGGTTGATGGACTTTGACAAAAAATAATAAAATAAAACAAATTAATCCTGAACGGCCTCACAGTAGAACATGTGTGCCACACCTGGTAGAACGAACAATCTAATTCCTCTGGTTGGTTGTTAATACTGGGCCTCAACCCAGTGGCCTTTGCGCTCATCATTGTCACAAGACACATCACATCAAGTAAAATGGACTCCAAAAAACAAAACAAAAGGATGTGCCTGGAAAAAAAGTGAAAAAAAAGATGAAATCCTTAAAGGCTGAAGTAGCCAAATGTAGGAAGATAAATCAGATATTCTCCCCGAGTGGAGAGGCGGGTAGTTATTAGGCAGAAGCCATGCAGAATGAAACGAGGGGGAAATGACACACAAGACACAGAGACCGAGCTAAACACAGGAACAAGCCGAGCGTGAACACGAAGGCCAGGCGGAACAGACAGAGGTTCAGGGCCAGGCTGACTCCGAGGAGGTACGCCGAGAAGACACTTTCGCTTTCTTCTCACGGCCTCGTACAGAGCTGGGTCTGTTTTCCGAATACCACCCGCAGCAAAATTCAAAAAATCCCACTTGTGCAGAAGACTGTACAGTCTGTCTGGCATTTTCTAAGCCCACAAATGATAGCCCCTTCATCACTGGGATGACAGACTGGAGAGATGTCCGTCAAAGAATTGAGGAAGGTAGCGATGCGCGCCTTGTGTTGACGCATATTTCCTAATGGCTAGTGATGCTAGTCATTGTGGATTTACTGAAATGTAGACAAGTGTACGGTCGGTGAGAAAAAGTGAAAAAGGAGTGTCAGATACTAGAATTGCGTCATTGATGTTGTCAAGGTGATTGGCAAGCGTGGATTAAGCTACCGGGGAGACATGTAGGGAGAGCCTGCATATACCTTGGATGACCATACACTTGCTCCCTAGATTTTTTCTCAAAAACCACCATCAACACTGTAATTGATACCATTAATCTTATACAGTACTGTGCAAAAGTCTTAGGCACATGTAAAGAACATCCATAAAGCAAAGATTCAAAAATAATGAAATGAAAAGTTTCTCCATCCATATCAAATAAATGTACTATAAAGAGCAGTCTACTGACACACTAATGCAGAAAACAAATAAATATCAAAGATACATTTTATATAAAAAAGTTAGGGTGCCTAAGACTTTTGCACAGTACTGTATATATAACCTTTATTTAAACAGGGAGGGCCATTGAGAGCAAGCTCTCTTTTACAAGGACGCCCTGATTACAGTACATATAAAAACAATAAAAGTACATGAAAGTTACAGTATATATCAGCAACAAATCATATACAGTACTGTGCAAAAGTCTTAGGCACCCTAGATTTATATCAATTTCTTAGAAGTCTTAGATGTTTATTTGTTTTCTGCATTAGTGTGTCAGTAGACAGCTGTTTATTGTAATTTTTTGATATTCAGAAACCTTTCATTTCGTTAGTTTTGAAAGCATCTTCGCTTTATGGATTTCTTTGACATATGCCTAAGACTTTTGCACAGTACTGTATAAGAACAATAAAAACAATAAAAGTACATATATACTGTAACTTTCATGTGCTTTTATTGTTTTTATATCAACAACAAATCATATAAGAACAGTAAAAACAATAAAAGTACATAAAAAACAATAAAAGCACACGAAATTTACAGTATATATCAACAACAAATCATATATAAGAACAATAAAAACAATAAAAGTACATATAAAAACAATAAAAGCACGCGAAAGTTACAGTATATATCAACAACAAATAATATATAAGAACAATAAAAACAATCAAAGAACATATAAAAACAATAAAAGCACACAAATAAAAGCACACGAAAGCTACAGTATACAACAACAGATTACAAAACAAACAGGACAAAGACATCAACATAAGGGACAACATCAATTCAACGAAAACATGCATTCACACTGCTCTATGTCAGTCAAAAGAGATTTAAATTGATTAAAAGGGATTAGCTTGTCTAATTTTGCAAGTTCCTGCAGGTTGTTCCACTTGTGTGGAGCATAGTATTTAAAAGCCAGTTTCCCAATCTCAGCACGAACATGATGATTTTCAAGGACCAAATAGTCTTGGGCCCTAGTGCAGTGTGACAATGATCTATAGTTAAAAAGACATGTGAGATACCCAGGAAGTTTGCCAAGAAGTGCTTTGTAAATAAATATAATTCATCATCAACTCATCTGTTACCAGTGAAGTGGAAGACGCAGGGATGCTTTTGATGCAAATCGACACTATAACTTCGAAAGACCAGTGCTCTTTTATGATCCGGTACGAGAAAGCGTAAGACACAGATGTCTCTCACCCATTGGCGAGACACGATGGTGGGCCAAGGACGTACTCGAGAACGTTTTTGGGTCTTTTGGCAATCCCGAGAGCGCTGTCTTCTTCTCCATCTCTTAATGACACTGACAAAAAAATCGAAGAACATGCCAAGTAACGAACCAAAAGTGTGCGTGAAGGCCACAGCTCGGTTAAGCGCGGGACATTTCTCACTCCTCAAAGAGTTCCGGCGCATTCTTGAGCTCAGCGCAACCAAAAATAATCTTCAGACAGTGACACAGAAGTGTTGGCGAGACTCGCGAGACGGTGCTGCCAAGAGGGCAGCCGACAGCTTTGTGGAGTGGGCGAGTGACAAGCTGGACCAAGAGGGCGAGTGAGTGATGGAGGTGGCCTGCCACAGAAGAGGGTAAGGAAACAACAACAACAAAAAAATGCCAGGAGAGCTGGCTGTTGATGAAACTTTGTCCGACGCACTCACGATACCGCACCGAAATTTGGAGTGAAGCACTGCATCCTACTTCACTCGAGGAGCTAAGCAAGAGCTTACTCCGATTTGATAGAGCCACAGTGGAGAATTTACAGGGGGGAATTGGCTAGCTCAGTGTCTAAGTGGGACAGGCTGAAGGTGTCTGCTTTGGAACAACCAGTGTGACGGACAAGGAGAATGGGGATAACGGACAGCTGGATCTCATGAATAAAAAACTCATAGGTCAGGACTACTGAAGGTTATTGTGCGTTGTTTCAAAATAGGGCAATAGCACTAATTCAAGCAGTGTAAAAGTGGTATATTGTGGTGGACTTGTGGAATTTTTTTTTTTTTTTAACAAATATATTTATTGCCATTTTAGTTTCAACAACAGAGATCATGACAAAAAAAAAAAAAACAGATAATACACCACACGTCACCTCCCTCCAACACAGAACTAGGAAAAAACATTTAAATTGTACATGACATAAAAGACAAAGTCATTACGTTCTAACAATGTACAAGAGCTGAAGATACGCTTAGCTAGTTAATACAGGTCCCAAAGGATTATTTTCCATAAAATGTAGGAAATGTCCCCATATTTCTTGAAAAACATCAGGTTTTCCTTTGATAGCATAAGTCAATTTCTCTAAAGCAAGACAATTAGATAGGTCTCTGAACCATAGTGCAATTGTGTGTTTAGCTTGGAGAAGACAACATGTAATCATTTTCTTCTTGGTCTTATTAATATTCAGTCCCTCAGGGAACAGACCTAGGATGCACAGCTGTGGACATACTGGTAGCTTTTCAGATACAATTTGTGATAATATATCAAGTACACCCTTCCAAAAGTCCATGATTCTTGGGCTGACTTGTGGAAATGTAATAATTGCAAGTAATAATATGCTGAATTATTGTCAGAAACTAATAACGGTAGCGCCCGGGTCACTTAGGCCTACATAGTGCAGGAATATGCTTAATTTAATTCAGTTATTTTTGTTCCTTTGGGCCACTACTGTCACTGAATTCCAGGGCTGCTTCAAAGTCCTAATATGACTCTGCATGACACATTAAGAATAGACAAAGCTGATCTGTCAAGTCCGTTGTTTTTGGTGTTATTTTCAGTGTATTTTCTGGTGTTTATTTCTTCTGTGTCTCAGTTCCAGGTGGTCCAAAATGCGGCCATCAGACTTTTAACCAGAATCATTCCTATGTTCCCAGGGTCCTATGTTCCCCAGTTCTAGGTTTAGGGTTAGGGTTAGAGACCTTCAAAATCAAATAAAATGATAACCATTGGTTTTGTTGTGTTTATATAGCTGTTTTGAAGCCTTGTTCCAATAAAAGAAAAAACTGGATAATATTTATGAAATATTTTAACTTGAAACAGGTCACATTTGACCCAAACACAATAGGAGGGTTAATGTGTGTTAACAGAATATTGAACTGTGGAACATAGGACCCTGGGAACATAGATACGCTCCCCTTTTAACCAATACACATAGGTCACACATTACACCAGTGTTGGCCACTCTACATTGGTTACCCATTGACTGCAGAATTGATTTTAAAATTCTCTTAATCACCTATAAAGCACTACATGGGCTGGCCCCACTTTATATATCGGAATTATTGTGTCCCTTGGCCACAGTGAGACCAAGGCCTTCTGGCTGTCCCAAAAACCCGGCTTAAAACAAAGGGTGACCGAGCTTTTTCAGTTGTAGCTCCCACTCTCTGGAACCATCTTCCTTTAGTCCTAAAAACGTCAGAGTGGATGAGAGAGTCACTGGATAGTTTTAAGAAGCTTTTAAAAACTCATTTGTTTCGTAAGCACTTTGTTTTGTAATGTGTGTTTGCCTTCTGTGCAGTTTTACTGTTTTTATTTTGTTATTTTCTGCTTTTTCTGTTAATAACTTTCTTTTTTATTTCTATTTTTAATGTTTTCATTGTACAGCACCTTGTAACTCTGGTTTCGAAAGGCAAAGTTTACTCACTTATTTAATTTGGTCCTCAGAGGTAACTCAAACAAATAATAAAGCACATTTAAAATGGGTATCACCAGGTGTTTCTTATAACCTTCACTTTACACATACCTGCGTCCCTGGTTTGGACAGGAATAACGGTCAGCAGGGTATGGTAGTGATTAGGAAGACGTCCTTCAAATGGAAAAAAAAACGAAACCGGTTCAATCCCCTGTGACGGCACGCCGCTTCCCTGCTGAAGTGTCCTTGAGCAACACAATGAATCCCTGCCAGCTCCAGGGGCGCTGCTCTGTAGCTGACCCTGAACACCCTGCGGAGCGGGGCGAGAGAACGCACCAGTTTCTCCTTCAAGGATCGCTGGAATATCACAGGGAAAAAAAAAATGCCCACGCACAACACGCGTAACGTGGCCGAGGCTCGTAATATGCCGTGACAAGGAGCAGTGGATCAAAGAAGAAGGAAAATGCTGACGAGAAAGAGGAGGGAGGAGGGAGGACCGATGATGAAGAGGAAGAGGAGAGGCTGGGGAGAGAGCAGGAGAGGACAGGAGGAAGGAAAAACAGTTGAGGAGGATGACGATGAGGAGGAGGGGGGCTATTTTTTTATAGCCTATTTTGCCATCTGCAGTTTTAACCTGAGCACTGGTACTGCATCCTTGATAACCATGACTTAACATATCTTCAAACCACCTAAGGCAAATCATTAAATCAAATGCAGAAACTTTTACATGGCCACACAACTTTTCCAAAATAGTCTAAAATTGATCATGACTCCGTATTGTTAAAGGTACATTCTGTGATTGATGGAATTATATATTGTTTATTGTTTATTTCAGATCCCCAATTGCCTAATGCAGAGGCAAAAGGCTAATCTTGCTTTGGGGACAATCCCCAGATTTGGTGCTTTCCCCCTCTCCGGACACCATTAGTATTACCATGGGAGGTCTGGTGATTGGTCATTTCTACCTCAGGACCATGGGAATTTGATGAACATAGCCCTGGCCAGATGGCATAGCTTATGTATGCTGTATCATTCCTGTCATATTCCATAATATGTCCAGATATGGCATTAGTATTATTGGAGGAGGTCTGGCAATGCAGTTGAATGTTTTTACCCATCACTTACCAGATGAAATTTCAATCCCATGCAGATCACATTACTTGTGATTATTATAGAGCACTTAGTAGTTACCAAGCAAATAACATCCTGTCTATTCCAATTACAAATACTATGTGCTGTAGATGTATTCTGGAATCTGACGGGCATTATACACCCCTTTAGTAATTTATGGCAGTGGTTCCCAACCTTTTTCATATCAAGGACCCCAAATGTAGTCCACATTACGGCCACGGACCCCCATTTGACGAGATTTTGTCTCTCTGACCCAAATCTGAGAATATTTTTATTGTTAGATATGATTTTGTCCAGAATTCCATATCTATATTGTAGGTAGAGACATAACAGTGAAACTATGATCAATATAGTCATTCTTCTACATTCTATAATTGTTCTTGTAAATGAAATAATGAAGTTTAACGATTCATCAATTTGCTAGGGACCCCCTGGGATGCCCTCAAGGACCCCTGGTGGTCCCCGGACCCCACGTTGAGAACCACTGATTTATGGGAGTAATACCTAATGCCGTCCAGACCGTTCATTAAAATCACTGACATGCAATCCTACTAAATTACATTACCAGTGTTGTCCTGCAATATTAATCTCGGACAGGGCTTACTGCACCAAGTATTTGTAATTTATGAATCCCATCAGGAAGCTAGCAAGGTTGGCTTTTGCTAAAAGACAAACAGTCTGGGTCATATGTTTTTGTAATTCCCCTTGCACAGCCACAAGAGGGTGCACATGAGTGAATGAATACCATGATTGAAAATGTGATTGATTTCACCCACATCATTCTGTTATGAACAGGGTATGGAGAGAGTTAGGTGCAACATTTAATTGTAGTATTATTACTTTTTTTGTTTTAATCATATAATAATTATTATATACTACTAATATTACATGCTTAGATGTTTTTTGGTTTTTTTTTTTCCGAAACACGTTGAATTTATTCTGCTACTTCATTCAGCTAACATAAACATAACATAAAGGCTTCTGTTTACATGTGAATGCTCATAGTCACATGACCTCTTGGGGAGCTGCTGCACTTGAATGCTGTGTCAAAGGGGAAGAGCGACTATGATAAGGTAGCGGCTTACATCCAAATGAGTGGGATGTGGGTAGCTGTCTATAGGATGACACCATGCAAACATCTAATTGAGTGGGAGTTTAAAGGTGCTATGTGATACCTTGGTATAATTACCATAAACAAATAGTATCTCATATCACACACCAGTGACACTGTTTGTGCTTCTCAAAATTAAGACCACATTTCCTACTCACTCTGTTGCTTACTGCACTGCAAAAAATATTAAGGCAGTTCCACTTAAAAACATAAGTCTCCTTGCTGCCTTAAAATTGTGAGTTGACTGCAGTAGTACTGAATAGTTAGGTCAAAGATCATTAGTTAGTTGTTCTAATGTAGAAAAGCTAACTGAGTGAACTTAAGACAATAAGTTGAGTCAACAAATGCTGATTCATGTTTCCAAGTTGAATGCATTTATTGATTAACTGAAATCCAGTGTTATTTATTTTTTCACAAGGTTTGCGAGGTTTAAGTTTCTCTTGTATCACATGATTAATACACAGTTCAGCATATAGTATGCAGCTGCAATACACTTACTTGTAGTGGATTGTACTTGCCATGTGCATCAGAGAGAAACTTACTTGATTGTGAATTCCCAGATACATAGATAAGATAGATAGTAGATTTGATAGACTTTGAGAGCCTGCCAGGCTCTCAAAGTCAGCCATACTGCAAGTGTTATATATATGCAGCGTTTACAGTTACAAATGGCAGATATTATGGCATTGTTCATTATTATTATGATATCAAACATTAAAATGGGTGCTCACTTATTGAATTTGATGATTAAATACAAGGTAATTGGTTTAAAACAGTATTTCTACAAGTTTAAAATCTTGCGCTTTTATTTTGAAGGCTAAACGCCCAAACCGGAAGTATTCTTTTCTCGTAATTATGAGATACTAAGTCATAATTATGAGATCCTAAGTCATAATTATGAGACACAGAAGTCATAATTACGAGAAACCATCTCCTATTTATATAAAATTATTTATCATAATTTTAAGTCACAAGATGTGAACTCATGATTTTAAGTCATGAAGCTCATAACTAGCACTTTTAAGTTGAAATTGACAAACACATCGATATACATTGTGTTAATGGATAAAGATGAGTTGATTTCACTATGAGTTTTTACAGTGTGTCACAAAGAGCATGTTGAGAATGTCACAAAGAGAGAATGTTGTCATATTATTGTGTGTGTGTGTGTGTGCGTATTTGAACTGTGTTTACTGTTTTTAAGTAGCAAGCCCAACAGCGACCCTGAAGCCCTCCTTCACAGGCTTATAGCTCTTGAAGCATTCTACAGGTGTGCAGGACTGATTGTATTTACATGTATTATGTTATATTAATTATAGGCATGGTTTGTTAATAGTTTTCCATTAATGCCAGTACTTCGAAAGTCCTCTGTTTCTAAGCAAATTCCCTGGAGTCTGAATAGTTCTGCCAATATTTAAACACTGGCAGGCAGCTAATGCTTGAACCCTCTAAGATTTTGTATCCACAATGGAGCATTAAAATGCATAAATACGGTGGTCTTACTTCCACTGTAGAAGTCATGAGAATCTGTGTGGCTCATAAACATGAATAATTTTGAATAAATATGTATTATCCCCTGGAGCAGAATTGTTGGAGTATATTCACTCGGCATAGTTGACTGCCTTTTTCATAACCTTCGCTCCCCTCGCGCACGTGTTTCACGGCGAATAATTAAACTATGACAAATATATACCTCAAGCAATGCAAACACAGTGTGAGATCGTCCCCCCCCCCCATCAGAATTGACTGTCAATAATCTCATCAAATATTTTTACATCTAAGGCAGGGAAATTATGATTAATGCTGCCGTGCCAAGGCTTCAGCACTCCGGTCGCAAATGAAAGTAACAGTTCATGTGATATTCGAACAGATAATGAGACTTGCATGGTTTCAAGTGTATTTACAGGCCTGGTTGTTCTGTAAATAGCCCTCCTATCATGCCAGCCTCATTTTCAGTTCTGGATTGCTCAATAGTATCTGATAGACCTCAAGGCAGTGTTAATAATCTTGTGTGAATGTAAAATTACAACTTGTAATCTTGCGCTGAAAATAATTCTGATACGATCTCACTCCTTCCCTTCCTCCTTCCCCCACTCCCCCCCCCCCTCTCAGACATGCACACTAACATATGAATGATAAAAACGTAACGGAAAAAACATAAGACAAAGTTTTACGTAAGCGTACCGATGATGAGCCTGGCATGAATAAATGAACAGGTTTGAACTGAGTTCCACTTGGTCCCAGAGTTATTCCACAGCATCAATTTAACAGGCCCCGGTTGCAGCATCAAACAGGGTCATGGCTAATTACTATTCACTATGACTAGAACTAAATAATAAATAAGCAATGCGCTTATATAACCGAGAGCAGGGGCAATACCAAGCAGCTCCATTGATAACACGACAGAAAAACACTGTCATGCACTCTGGAATAACATTAAAATATTCTAAATGTGACTGAAAATTTGCATCAGCTGTGTTCAGATGTACAGTGGGATATACAGTGAAAAGTGTGTGCAATGTGCTACGCAATTTCCATTTCAAATACAGGCTTGATGAACCAAACTGCTTGAAGTTTTCCCTCAGTAACTCAATGCACAAATTATCTCTCTACTTTTCTTTGTCACCTTAGCGCACACACACACACACACACACACACACACACACACACACACACAGACTCCCACCCACTAAAGCGCAGGTGGTGGCTGGTGCCACTCTGTCTAGGTGGGGTAATCACTGGCAATCAGATCGCCCACCACAGCAGAAAATGCAGAATATCAGTATGTACCGAGTCTTTGTCTGCCTTAATTTGCAGAGCTAATTATCAAAAGCTTAGTACGGTAGTATACAGAATTTGCATTCTCCAGTGCATAATGCCCGCCTCTCACATGGTGATGGCTTGAGTGATTTCAATGAATGAGTTTTCTGTCTCCACTCTCTCTGTGAAGCGACACTGCTGCTGGTACTGTCAATTTGCACAGGCCCAGCTAGCTAATTAGCGACTGACATATCATAAACCCATCTTTTCCATTGATTAAAGGTAATACTGAGTGGGCACAAAAACAGCATGACTTAGACACAGTGTGGGAAAAATTCAAGGAACTTTTTTAGTTTTTTTAAGTTGCTATATGTAGCAATTTAACATAAATAAATCATTACCACATTGTTTTTGTTTTTTTTGCCATTATTATAATTACCATGAAGAAATGAGACCAGAAGACTGCATTTTACATTGTGTGGCTCCAGGTCAGATTTGGAAAATTAAGCTAAAATAAGATAAACTAAGCTAAGCTAAGATAAGATAAGATAAGATAAAATAAGCTAAAACTAAACCAAACTAAACTAAACTAAACTAGAAGGGCACTTGGAGAGCGCAGACCTCCGCCAAGGTTCGTGCTATTATTGCTTGTTTATGAGTCGGATCCGGATCTGCTCCAAAATTTAATGGGTTCTTCCTTGGCCCATGCTACACCCTTCCACCAAGTTTCATGAAAATTGGGCCAGTAGTTTTTCCGTAATCCTGCTAACAGACAAACTGACAGACAAACAAACAAACAAATGGCACTGAAAACATAACCTCCTTGGCAGAGGTAACTAAACAATTTCATGTTTAGTGGTTCAGGATATTTAAAGCTAATGCAAATCCTGTAATGGATAGCTTGACGAATTAAATTTCGTCTTGACATTTTTCTTCACCGAGAATTCAGCGGCTACTGCAAGCTATCAAGCTACCTTCTGGCTAGTGGTAACCACCGCTTTTTAATGAGGACTGCTTACAATACTTCACAAGCTGTTTTTCAGTCAACTGAAATGCTAATGCCGTATCTTCTCCCCCACACATTGTGATTAGTGCCTGGTGGAGAAAGACAACAGTCTACAATTTGAAAGTGAAGTTATCCCGTAAACCTTTAATTACTTATTATTAATTACTTTTAATGAACTATTGCGGGGTATCCTGATGGCTAAGTTGGCTTAGGCGCGTATTATGTAACTGTGACATGCTGGGTTGGAAACCAGCCTAAGACCTTTGTAACATGCAACCCCCACACACACACACCCTGTAATCAAAGGGAAGAGACAATGTCGGGTTGTTCCATCTCGGCGAGTCTTCCGTACCGGACGCATACGATCGGAATCATAATTGCTAATATCGAGTATCGATCCGAGCTCCATCCCCCGCTCTCCTTTCTTCTCGCTCCTAATCCTGCATGTGTCCTTTAATCAGCGCTTCATAGGCCCTCCTCCAGTCGGATTGCAGGGATCACAGCACTTTGAGCCACAGGCCTCTCAACCGGGCCTGCACTCTTACCAGGTAATCAATTTCTCCCGGGTGTGGGCTTGCATGCGAGGCTCCGTTCAGCAGCGGAGCCCGAGATGGTATCTAGCGATGATATCTATGGCCACTCACACACCTCTCCTGGAAGTCACCTTGCACAGATGGCCGGGCTGGTTTTTTTTCCTGAATGCTGCGACTATCTGTGTCACTCTCTACCTGTGGCGATCCACTGTCGCATATAGGCAAACATAACACAAGCAAACATGTCTGAACGTGCAATAACGCACAAACCCGAATGCATCCCGCAAAATGCACGTGCTACAAGGCACGTGCGATCACACACACACACACACACACACACATTTTTGGAAAAAAGGTTGACAGACATTAGTTTCCCCAAATAAACTCTCGTTCATATGCCACTGTATGATGAAAAAAGTAGCCTCAGGATACCACACACACACCTGTGACTCATCTCTGCTGGACTGTAAGGGTTACTAAATTAATGCGACATAGTGCTACAGGTATACACACACACACAAACATGCGCACGGACACACACTCCCACACGCATTCTTGGAAAAAGGTCAACTGAATTAGACTTCTAATTCACTTTGCTTTAGCGAATAATAGAATTCGCTCAAATACCCCACAAAAGATTAATTTGGCACAGGATTGAGGGCTGAGTTTGGCAAATAATAAATTGGGAAAACCAGGAGGCAAATGGGAAAAGAACACCGTGTTATCTGTTTTTTTTTTCAGGTTCAGTCAACCTAAGCGGGAGAGAAGATGAAGTATGGCATTTATGTTTCCTGTTTATGGGGACGCTTTTTCAGAATAATTAGAGGAATTGGAAACACTCTCAGAAGATGGCTGCGGGTATGGAAATACCTCTTTGTCTTAAATCTCTGACCTTCACTTCACTCTGAGCATATTTGGAGGCAGATTGCACCGGACAGTCCATTGCAATGAGTACGCACCACCAAGAAATGCAGTCAAATGTGACCAATATATGACCAAAAGGCCCACTGCTGTGAAAGGAAATGATACGATACGATACAATATGATGCAATACGATGCGATACAATATGATGCAATACGATACGATGCAATACGATGCAATATGATACGATGCAATACGATACGATGCAATACGATACGATGCAATACGATATGATGCAATACGATGTAATATGATACGATACGATATGATGCAATACGATACGGTACGATGCGATACGATGCAATACGATGCAATATGATACGATGCAATACGATATGATGCAATACGATGTAATATGATACGATACGATATGATGCAATACAATACGATACAATGCGATACGATATGATACAATACGATGTAATACAATACGATACAATACAATATGATACGATGTAATATGATACGATACGATACAATTCGATGTGATACAATACAATGCAATGCGATACGATACAATACGATACAATACAATACGATGTAATACGATACGATACAATATGATGTGATATGATACAATACGATGTGATACGATACAATACGATACGATACAATACAATACGATACAATACAATACGATGTAATACGATACGATACAATATGATGTGATATGATACAATACGATGTAATACGATACGATACAATATGATGTGATATGATACAATACGATGTAATACGATACGATACAATACAATGTGATACGATACAATACGATACGATACGATACAATACGATGTGATACGTTACAATACGATACAATATGATACAATACGATACAATACGATACGATGCAATACGATACGATGCGATACGATACAATATGTTGCAATACGATACGATGCAATACGATATGATAAAATACAATACGATACAATTGTCAGATTTCTCTGAAATTTGTTATGCATCACAGCAGCTCTGTTTTTAAAAAAGAATCACACATCATACACAGGGTGAACACAGTCACACTGCACATAAAACATATGATCACACTACATTCAATTACACAGAAACATCAGAATAGCACATGAATAGCACAGGGGACCCTAAGTTACCCCTATATTGCACTATGCCCATATATTGCACTCCACCTCCACCCAAAATCTTGGTACTGCACATGTCACAGTTATTATTATTATTATTGCACAGTAGTCTCCGATTGTACTTCCCTGCCTGGCCTGCTGTTTTGGTTAAGTAACCTAATTGACTGGGGAATGAAATAATTCGTTTTCCCAACTGCCTCACAAACCCACGAGTCTCCACGCTGTCTCCGGGTACGCTCGGGCTCCCCAGAGTTTAACTGATGTCTAAAGCTTTTTAACTCACATAACATCATACGTTATGATTTGATGGGAAAACACAAAAAAAAAACAAAAAAAAAACCCAGGGTTCTATTTTGGTGATGGGGTGAAACGCCCCCAGCAATGTCACTCCGACGGCTTGTTTTCCGCATACGCGTCCTCATTTATCACCGCGCGGCATGAATATGTTGTTTCGTCTCCTCCTGCGCCTGTACAGGTTCCCTCTGCACACACGCAAAAGAGAGAGATGTTGCTCGAGAAGCCGGTATGGAAAGCGGGATGGGGTGTGTGTATAATTATCTGCTTCAGTGCATTAGCCTTTGGTAACTGAGGCAGCGAGAGAGAGAGAGATAAAGTAGTGTGTATAATGTGTTAAGACTGAGCTAGGAAGACAAGGAGGGAGAGAAAGAGGGAGAGTGACAGCAACGAGAGAGAGCTGGAGAGGGGAGAGCGGGAAAGCAGGAAGGCGCCCCTTGCAGATATTTCATTTCAAATTGAACGACATTAGTGTGCATTAAACACTTTGGCCGGGCTGGAGAAGGCGCTACAGTATCTATATCATAGCCTTTTTTTTTTTTTTTCGAGGACATAACCTTGCAGGATTTCCTCGGCGGCTACAAATACTGTAGGGATGGATGCGACGCGCTCTTCATCACATCCGTACTTTATTACCTTTATTACCAGTGGCCTTGTTGCAGTTTAACCACACAGTAGCGCTCGGCTGAAACCTGTATGTTCTTTGACCTCGACTCGACTCCCCCCCCCCCCCCCCCCCCTAACATAAACACAGCCCGAAAGCCCGTGTAGCCCAATCAGTGCGGCAAGCTTTGCCGCTTTGGGCCGTTCTGAGGAGAAATTCAGCAGCAAAAAAAAACAAAAAAAAAAACAGAATCGATACAAAATTGTTTTCTAATTCATATCACCGCAGCAGATGGCCTGGGCGGCGCAGATCCCAATATAATAGTTTTGTCCATCTGCATCACGTTGACGGACAGGCGGTGACAGCGGTGACGTACAGCAGTAATGAACTGTCCAATCAAAGCGGAGCATGTGATTGTTATTCAGCGTACATGAGGCCGCCGCGGAGCCCCGCTCTGGAAGGCAGTCGCAGCCCCGTAGCCTGCAGCTAAAGATAGCACCATTCACCACAGATGAAATGAGGTTTGGAAAAATGAGTGAAAATCCAAATGGCCTCGAGATAAAACTGTGCGCCTGTTGTTCACAGAAACGGCTCTTGCCATAGCAATGAGGGCCCGGGAGAAGAAAAGCACGGGGAAGAAAAGACGTATAACGCCGAGGCGCCATTATCAGTGTTGTTACCTGCGAATGTGGCGGTGCAAAGGGTTATATTTATCACTAATGAGATAAATAATGCTGCTATTTGTCCACAGCTTAGCCCCGGAGTTGTACATCAGGTCAGAGAAATGAGAATTCTGAGGTGCAACAACAAAACAACACTGGGAGGTAATGATAGGAATTCGGCGACATAGGCCACACACACACACACAAAAGAGTGCCTCACAGATGAATGCTTGAAAATACCCACAAATACTCACTCACACATGTAGGATCCACATGCACAAACACAGTAAACTTTGAATACCTCGAGATAATGCCGGAATAATTTGAAAGGGCAACTAACAGCCTCTGTGTGATAATAAACCTACTGCACAGTCGATTATGTCCGCGATTGAAGATTCCTATTTCATTTCCAGCTGGCTAACAAGCTTGTAGCACAGGTTCCATCGCGCTGGGATGCCGCGACGGACCGGCACGTAAAGGGTTAACCCCTATGCAACTGGAGGGACTTCAGTCATTCTTACAGCTGTCACTCATCCTGACTGCGGGATGCGATCGAATCAATGGCAAACGGAGACAAATATAGACGGGCATCCATCAGCTAGGGCTCGGAGTTGTTAACAAGCGTTGCAGTCAGCGCTCGTTTCCCTCCGGTGTCGCCTCCGGAACAGCATTTCCAGACAACTTCAGCAGACGTACAGGGAAATGGACAGCTGTCAAATAAGTTTATGGGAGGTGAAGTAGTTTCATTACACCCCGGAACACAAGAGGTACAGCAAGTACAGATTGTTTCCAGTCCCATGGTGCAGTCCCCATTTGTGGCGATGACATACAGACCGAATTAATTCAGAGTTTATTTGAATGATGTGATTTCAGCTCTTGAAATGAGCTGAAAAGTAATGTTAGGCTGGTTGGTAGTTAGCTGAAGCATTAGCAAACATAGCTTATAGTATGTTACAGAGAGACATAGAAATACTGCTTATACAACAATGTGTTTATATGTATTATGTACTGTATATACAACATGTACTCTATAGAGAGAGCTATATTCTACTCATTTTGTGATGTGATCAAAACTCATTAATAATCGTGATTATGATTAATATCATGGCTAAAATGGGAAGATGAATAGTTTAAGTTACATTTTCACAATAAAACAACTTGTATTTTTATTAAAGGTCCCATACGGTGTAAAACAGGACTCCGCTTGCCTCTGTGATTCTAAAGGAGTTGGATAGTCTATCTAAACATGGTGAAAGTATCAAAACGCACGGTCGCCAACTAAATCCACACAATCCATATTAGAAAAGCGAGCCTCTAAACGAGCCGTTTGGACTTCTGTAACTTTGTGGCGTCACAAAGGTTCGCTCATTAGCATTTTTGTAAGAAATAATAGACTAACAAAGTGTTTTTTTCAAAGCGATTGAGCGGTTGTCATTGTTTATTACCGGAGAGTTTTCCCTACCTGTAGCTGCCGGGCCACGGCGTCTCACGTTTCACTCTCAAAGCGGTTAGCCAATCGGAACAGAGGGATCGTTAATATTAATGAGCCTTAAAGACACGGCGACAGAAACAGCCTGTTCTTGGTAAGGCTCAGAGAGATGCTGGAAAATGAAGGTGTAAAAATGGATTGAGAGTGTTTTTGGTACATGACACCACACACACAGCTTTGAATGGACCTCAAGACACAAAATAAAACACTGGACAGTGGAGAATATGGGACCTTTAACGTGCCACCAACACCTAATTTGGTGTTAACAAATCACATTAATTCCATGTACTTGTGTGAGATTAGGTTGGAAGCGTCTCGCTTCCGCTTCCTCAAGCTGAATTTGGCTCTTGAAGCCCACGGTGCTGTGGTGACTATGCTGAAACGGTAAAAACGGAAGGATATGGAGGCCTGGAAATGAAAAAGATTGCAATCAGACTTTTAAAGCCCCTTAGAGGATCCAGTACAGCTCTGCTCTCCCAAAGCACCTGTGACCTTTCTGTGGCGCCGCATTTCTAGCCTGGCCAGCCAGGGAGAGACCAGAGGGCCAATTTATTGCCCGGCACAAGGCTGGGAAAACACAATTAGCTGACGGAAGACCTCCCACCCTGAACGAACCCTGTGCCTCATATCTACACACACACACACAGACGCACACTTCCACCATGGCCACCTCCGTTTTCTCCTCCTCCTCCTCCTCCTCACCTTCAGGACTGATCTATTGCACATGCATGCAGGCGGTAGTCATGCATGTCATTACCCCGTGCAGAGTTTTTATCTGCCCCCGGTTCTTTCCCCCAGAGGAGAGAGAGAAAGCCTTCATGGTAAAGAAAGTCCCCTGTGGGTTGTAGCGTGTGTGTGTGTGTATGTGTGTGTGTGTGTGTGTGTGTGTGTGCAGAGGAAGAGCATGCATTTTTAAAACGCAACCCTGAGCACACTGCTGTCTTGTTCCTTTCCTGCTGATTAGCCAAGGATGTGGGGGATTATCAGGGCCGGGGGAAAAAAATACGACCAAAAAAAAAAAAAAAAAAAGAAGAAGAAGCATGGAGGTGTTTTAAAAGAAGGTTTCTCTTTTGAACATTTTGATTAGGGTCTGGAGCAGGGGACATGCATGTTGAAGGGCCTGCGGCGAGTCCTTTGGCCATAGACTCTGAACCGGAGAAAAAAGCATTTGCACGCACAGAAGGGGGGAAAGGAACTCTGAATTCACTGCAGCAGAGTTAGGATTTTATGTGTTGTTATGTGCATTAGATACAATTATATTACATTATGTTGCATTATAGCACGGTATGTTACATTACATTACTGTTATACACATTCACATATATGCACTATTCTTACATTATAACCACAACAGGATTTTACATGCATTAAGGCATGTATTGTAATACATTATATATCTTCGAACCACCGATGTATTATAGTGTGTTCATGTTCCCATCAAGGTTATTATAGTTTTGCATTTTTCATTAGTTTTCATTTTTATTTCGTTTTGACTTTTTGTTTTCAATTTCAGTTTAGTTTTAATTAGTTTTTAAAGTGGGTTTGCTAGTTTAGTTTAGTTTTTATTTTTTTGAAAATGCTTAGTTTTAGTTTAGTTTGTATTAGTTTCAGTGTTAGTTATAGTCTTTTTTTGTAATATGGGGTATTTGTCAGGGGTGAGATTCAAAAATTCAAAATACTAGGCTTATGTATGAAATAAATTGACAAAGACGAAAACTAAAGACATTTTCTCTATAATTTTAGTTTATTTTAGTTAGTTAGTTTTGTAAACACAATACAGTTTCAGTTAGTTATCGTTTTTTTGGAAAGCCTCGTTTTTATTTTTATTCCAGTTAATGAAAATGTTTTTCACACCTAGTTTTCATTATTTCGTTTCGTTTTCGTTAACGATAATAACCCTGGTTCCCATTGTAATGGCTTTAATGCACTGATAATGTGCTTCAAATGACCTTAAGAGAAACACTTATGTCTTGGGAGTGCTTCACTACGCTAAAAAGGGGGCACCGGGAGATAAATGGAAGGCATCAATACTAAAAAGGTAAAAATGTAGCGGATAGCGGATGTCAGTCATTATGCATGCTGTTACTCTGTCGGGGCCCACCGGCGAGAAGAGCTGTTTGGAAAACCCCGCAGTGCAACTGAAGGATAGACGCGGAGAGGAGCTGCTGCGATGTGGCTACCACTGTAATGTGAAGCCGGAGGACATAAATCTTTCTAAATGGCACAAAGTGCAAAGGTAGAGTGTGTGGACTCCGGTCTACCCGGGGTGGAAGTTACACCGTCGCCCTGTTCATTTCTCCGGGGACGTCTTAGAGGGCAGAGGCATACATCGTAAATCCCCGCCGCTTTTAAACAGCGTGTCTGCTGATCACGTTATGACACAAACCTCATGATGTATCGCCGTGTACCGACTCCACGATAAGTCTCCGAAGCGTGGAAAAACACGCCGACAATTAATAACGCTCGCATCGAACTGCGCAGCCGTGAGCGATCTACCTGCCTCTGCCCGCTATCGATCTATCCGTATTGTTTCATCAAACGGGGGCTCATTTATCCCGGAGGCGGAGACGGAGCCAAAAAGCCGCATCCCGGCTTTTTTGGCTCCCGCCGATTTCGGGGGCCCCGTCTCGGTCAATACGCGTTTGATGGCCCCCGCCGTCCGATTCATCTCTGCCACCTTTCGCCGGACGCCCACTAGCATCTCGGCGTCCCTGTGAGGGCCCCGGGGCCGACTGACAGCAACATAAGTCACGGGGGGGGGGGGCTGCATTAAAAACACATTAGGCCAGCGGAAGGAATTAAGGTCTGGGCTTATCTGACGGGGGAGAGAGTACCTGCTCCGGGAACGAACCGAGCGCCGAGCGTCCTCATGCATCACCATTGCCTCTCTGACAATGTTGTGACTTATGGACTCGCCGAATGCACTCCCAAGCACTTTTAGGAGTCGAGGCAATATGAATATATTGAATTTATGAGATCTCAAAGGATCGCTGCACTTTTCTCTTTTCTACCTACCTTTTTTTTTTTTTTTTTTTTTTTTTTTTTTTTTCTTCCCCCCCCCCCCCCCCACACACACCCCCGGTTTCCGCGGAGTGACAGAGGAGACGGCGACGGAGAAAGGAAGAAGAAGAAAGAGAGAGAGGAGGGGGGGGGGGGGGAGAGATGGAGGGAGAGATGCAGAGCAAGCAAAAGAGACAGAGGGAAAAAGCGGGAGGGAGAGAGAGAGAGAGAGGTTGAAAGAGACGGAGAGAGCGAGAAGAGAGTGCATGTCGGGGGGGGGAAGGAGAGCGAGCCTCCTCTTGAGCGGTAATTTGATTTCGTGTGGTTCACAGTGCTCTGCTGTACAGAGGGAAGGTCATAATGGAAGATCAGTCACTGGCAGCCGTCTCCCATCCATTATTACACTACTGGAGAGGAGCGTGATGCGTTCGGGGTGGATGATCACATCTCCACCACACTTGGCTACAGTAAATTTCCACCTCTGTTTTTCATTAGTCACCGAACACGAGGATAAATGGCGGAATTTAAGCTGCCGTACGTTGACTGATCACCACTGTTAGGCATCTGGTGGCCGGGTTTACGTGCGAGTCTAGCCCGGCTATTGGTCATACTCCCATTAAGGTCTTATTGGGGTTAAGCTGTTTACATGAACCTTTGATACCCGGAGATCGAGCCTCCCTGTTGCCATGAATAAACCAATTAACAGAATATTCCCCCCTCCCTCTTTGACTGAGCGGGTAGGGGCGTCATTCCTATGTTGCCAGGGTCCTGTGTTCCCAGGGTCCTATGTTCCCCAGTTCTACATATGTGCTCTCCCAGGGTCCTATGTTCCCAGGGTCCTATGTTCCCAAGGTCCTATGTTCCCAGGGTCCTATGTTCCCCAGCTCTTTATAGCACATAATGGGAACCTGAAAAAGATGTTCCCCAGCTCTGTATTCGCTTAATATGGTTAGTTAGGGTTAGGGTTAGGGTTAAACATAGGACCCTGGGAACATAGGCCCCTTTGTCATGTTCCCATTGTGTGCCATATAAATCTGGGGAACATAGGACCCTGGGAACA
The DNA here is from genome assembly GCF_046629955.1 of Centroberyx affinis. Classification (NCBI taxonomy): domain Eukaryota; kingdom Metazoa; phylum Chordata; class Actinopteri; order Beryciformes; family Berycidae; genus Centroberyx; species Centroberyx affinis. Next base: position 121,489 of record NW_027280467.1, on the reverse strand, counting down.
TAGATATGCTCCCGCAGTAGGTACCTTCTACTCCAGGAGAAAGAAATGGGACGGGACGATATATATCGAAATTCAATATATCGCCATACAAAAATGTGACGATACGTATCGTGGGCCAGAAAAATGAATTGCGATGTTTTATTCTGCCGTAGTAATCACAAATGAGACGGCTTGACCATCACAATTTAACAAGCCCTTCATTGAAATTATATTGTTTGCACTTTGTAATGACATTTTTTAAATTGTTGTTTACATTCTAGCAAGCCAGCTAGAATGCTAGGACGATTTGTGGCTCAGAAATAAACATAATTCTGCAGTCTGACTTTGTAGTCTTCGAACTTTTATTTATTGCATTGTATCGTGGTTGTATTGAGTCGTGAAGCCACATATCGTGTATCGTATCATATCAGGGCTGAGCGATAATTCAATATTATCGTTTATCGTCTTTCAGTGGTATCATATCGTGATGATATGAAGATATTTTAATATCGTGACACACATTTCTGCTGTCTAAATTGACAAGGACAAGCAAATTTTACTTAAAAACTCTGATAAAATGAAGTATGGTAGGAATATTATTTGAAAATTTCAGTTTTGTTTGACACCACACTTAACATTACCATTCGGTTCAATGAGATGAATATTAATTTGATTATTTAACGTGTTTTTGCATACATGAACCATATCGTGATATATATTGATATCGAGAAAAATCCTTATGATTATCATGATATTGATTTCAACCATATCGCCCAGCCCTATATTGTCTCATACCGTATCATATATTATCGTGAGTTATGCGTATTGTCCCATCCCTAATCCCAATAGTAATCACTGTTGGTTGCCATGTTTTCTTGTTGGCATCAAAATGTACCCACAGTACTTGGTGCAAAGTGCAAAGGCCGAACGAAGAAGAGAGCAACGTCCTCCCCCCCCCCCCCACCACCACCACCACCCCCACCGCACCAATTTTAGCCTAACGCCTGGCTAAATTATAATCTTCAATCGCAAAATTCCCCTCGACGCACTTCGGCGAGCATTACAGCGTCGTCACGCGTCGACCCAATAAACATTCTTCCCCCGTTCTCCCGGGCAAAACAGAACCGGTTACAGATTTCCTGTGTCCATTAGGGGGGTATTGACTTTGTCTCCCTGTGAGTGCTGTAAGCTGTGATTGCAAATGACATGTTGTTACATAGGCTTTGTTCTAAGATGCCAAGCGCAATTCTGCTGCGTGCTATTTACCCCCCCCCCACACCCCCCCAACAAAGGGCTAATGAGGATATGATAAACAAACACAACAAACAGACCATGTAATTAAGATACTACTTATCCAAACAAAACCAGATGCATACACAGGATGGACAAAGGGGAGAATAAAGTCTCTCTCTCTCTCTGTTTCTCTCTCTCTCTCTCTCTCACTCGCTCTCTTCACCCCCTCTCGCTTCTGCTGTTTATCTTAAACGCACCACACACGCGTAATCCCACCTGCAAACCCCGCCGGTTTCTCCATTATGGGGTTGCTTCATCATACTATAAAAATCCCGCGAAGCCCTGTGGGAAATTTTTTTTTTTTTGAAGTCTGCAACAAGTACTGAGCGAACTGCTATGGTAACATCCGTCGTCAAAGACTGGGAATGAAATATGTGCGCCGGACCGCAATCTTACAGTATGTAAATCAAACTGAATCCCTCACATACAGATGTAGCCGTTGTCTGGCTCCCGCTTTGTGCTGCTGCGGGCGACGATGCACCACTGCCGCACCGCTGCTCCGCTCCCAAGAGGATCTGGGGGAAGAAAAGAGTAAAAAAAAAATTCAAATTTTGTTCTCGTTTTCAGGCATGAGAAGGCAGCGGGAAGGTTCCTGGAGAGACACGAGCCTCGCCTAGCCTGGTTCTACACAACATTTCTTCCCCTGCAACACTGAGAGAGAATAAGATGCATGATGTGGAAGCGCAATGCTGGGGTAGCACTGCATCACCTGCCATTCAGATCTGACCCCATTGCTCTCTTTCTCTCTCTCTCTCTCTCTCTCTCTCTCTCTCTCTCTTTTTTCCCCCCTCTCCATTACTGTACGTTTCCATCCGTCCTAATCAGAGTTTTGGCTTGTACTGTACATGTTCGCATATTCCTGCCATGACCCCGGCGGTGTATTAACTGATTAGAATAGATTGATTTTCTGCCAGCAAAATGTAGCCGTGGCAGACTAAAACCTCGCCTATGATAAATGGGCTGCAGAGTTATCGGAGTGGACGAGTCGATGCGCTCGCTGATCAATGGCGAAACTCAACAAGGTCATTCCTACGGAAGATAACGGCGAGGCATTTGTTATGCAGATTCATCCAAAAGAGCCCACACATTGCGGTCTATCTGATCTGTAAAGCCGTCAGATGCTGTACCTCGGTTATAGGAACGTATTGCCGCTGTGTCTCCGAAGCCTCGTGCCTCCGAAAAGTCAGCTTTTCAGAATGAAGAAAAAACTAATTTCTCGGATTATTATCAGCGGATTATTTTTGGATTTGCCTGCAGGCAGTTAGAAACTATACAGGAATTTCTGAATGGGTTTCGTGTACCCATGGGTCGCTGGAATTGCTCGGCACATACGGGACCAGAAACTCCGAGAAGTGAAACGATAAAACGTCAAAATAGGTGCAGCGGCAGGGATATCTTGTATGAAATCGGGAGGTAGCTGCTTTGAAGTCTGCAATGACGCAGTATTTAGGACATACATGATTAAGGTATTTATATCACCCCCTATTTGCGTAATGCATTATTTATGAGAGAACCGTTGGTAATTTCAAGCCAGGATTAGCCTACTTCATATCAATCATATCATCATATCAATCAGAAATGAGAATGTATTTCATCTCCTGTTCCCCTCCTTTTGGCCGTAGGATTACAAGGTGCTCATGTAATGACAATTCCCAAAGGTCAGAGACAGAAACTGCACAAGAAAATGCAGGTGATGTTATAAATGTGTTCTTTAACAACAGGGTATTTTGCATACTTCTACCAAAAGTCTGTTATCCCCAATACAAATACCCAATTTCAGTCCTTTTTTTAGTATTACACACATCTAGTCTAATTGCGGCAGGCTCTTTCAGTAAAATGCCTCTATGTGGCACTGGTGACACAGTCCTCTTGACATCCCCCCCCCCACCCTCCATAACTGGAAATATGCTACAACAACAAGGTCAATTACGAGTTATCAAACCCACCCGCCATGTCGAGAGGCACGCCAGACACATCTCTGCCTGAAAATTAATTTTCCGAGCGAAAATGCACTTTATTTGCCTTCACCTGGAGGGAAAACTGGAGGGAAAATGCATCTTCTTGATCATTAACATGTGGAAAATGGAGAACCAAAGAGAAGGGTGTGGGGGGGGGGGGGGGGGGGAGAGAACTGGCTACAGGAGATCAATCAGTGTTAATTTCTCTAGGGGGGATCGCATGGTGTGGCGCTATGTTGGTAGAATTGAAATTAGCAATCAGAGAGGGCTTAAGCAGGGCAGCTATTTGGACAGTATCTGTAACGCATAAACATCCCAACTCAGACACATGGCACTAAATATGCACCAGTGTTTGGTATGTTGATAATGTCACATATTACATGGGAATACAGTTTTAGGAGTTATTCCTATGTTCCCAGGGTCCTATGTTCCCAGGGTCCTATGTTACCCAGTTCTAGGTCCTATGTTCCCAGGGTCCTATGTTCCCAAGGTCCTATGTTAACAGGGTCCTATGTTCCCAGGGTCCTATGTTCCCAAGGTCCTATGTTACCAGGGTCCTATGTTCCCCAGCTCTATGTAGCACATAATGGGAACCTGAAAAACATGTTCCCCAGCTCTATATTCGCTTAATATAGTTAGATAGGGTTAGGGTTAGGGTTTAGGGTTAGGGTTAGGGTTTAGGGTTAGGTTGGTTGTGTGTAGATGTTTACCCAGAGCTCTGACCACAACTGTTTCACAGAACAGAAGGGCTTTTGGTTAGGGTTAAACATTGGACCCTGGGAGAGCACATATGTAGAACTGGGGAACATAGGACCCTGGGAACATAGATACGCTCCCCAATTTTATTGACTCTTTAGTGTCCACCCTCCAGAGTGTCAGGCCTTGATGCTCACTTTGTGTCTTGTCCTGTGTAATGACGGTCCTGTACCATTAGGTGGCTACTGTCTTGTCATAACCATAAACTGTAAAAAAAAAAAAAATGGACCTAGTGAGTGTGACGTGTGAGAAATAAATAACATAGAAATAGATAACTTTAGGATAGAATAAGACTTGTGTGTATTGTGTTTACCATGTCATAGTAAAAGAGCACATTAGAAGAAAAATAGCATGTGTAGTGTGGGTGGTGTGCGACATGTGAAAGTGGAAATAGGAAGTTACTGGTCTCAGTATTGACCACAGACGAAAGTGCATCACAAGGTCAAAATGTCAGCTTACCAAAATATGATACAATCTAAACCGCAGACTTGTATGTATGTAAAGGATAAAGGTGAACCCAGTTTAAGAAGGGAACCTAGTCTGGAAAATATTATAATCAGGCTGTACCCACCTATTTTTAAGATGTTTGTTACACTGTATAAAAGAAAGTCTTAAGATCTTCTTTCTTTAGAGACTGCTCTACGATTGCATGACTAACATGCTAGAGTCCTCTCTCCATGTACATGTGTAAGGAATAAATACTTGTATTCACTTGTATTCGCATTATTTAATTTACAAGAAGTTAACACCATTAGAGAATGTAGAAGAATAATTGTTTTGATCATAGTTTCTCTGTTATCTCTCTACCTACAATACAGTCATGGCGTTCTGGACAAAATCATATATAGCTAACAATAAAGATATTCTTAGATTTGGGCTCAAGAGACAAAATCTCATTGAATGGGGGTCCGTGGCCCTAATGTGGACTAAATTATGGGTCCTTGATATGAAAAAGGTTGAGAATCACTGATCTGTTAGAGAAATTGCCGCCTTGTTTTGGCCACTTGGTCACACTCATAACACATCTTTGTATGCATTTAGCACAAGCAAACTTTTATTGGACTGGCACCATTACTTACATGCCCTTGATATCCCTCAGCTAACTTTATTGCCAGTTTGAATTCCAATGCCTTTTGATCACAAATTATCATAACATTTAGCAAAATGTATTCATAGAAGAATCAATTAAACCAATATTGTCCATTTTGAAAACATCACTGACTGGGATATATACCGAGGAGAGTTGTTTATGTGACTGGGGCATCATTATGCTCCAACTGCCAATTTCTATTTAAGAAACGAAAAAGTTAAATGTGAAAACACACGTGAGATTTAAACCCAGGTCTCCTATGTGGGTGATTATGCAGTGGTTCTAAGTATAACTCCCAGTCCATGACATTTTCAAAATGCTTGATATTGGATTAATTATTCTATGAATAAATTCTGCTAACTGTTATGATAAATGGTGATCAAACGGCATTGTAATTCTGATTGTGAGTGTGTTATTCTGTCAGACTGCATGCAATTTTGAAAAATTAACTGTAGGCTATTTACCTTTATAAACCTTTTATATACCTGAATTTTTTTTTCCAAACATTTAAATAATGCTGCCAATCCAATAACAGTTGGCTTGTTGTTGTGTGTATGCTAAATGCATACAAAGATGTAGCATGACAAGACAATGGCCACCTAATGGTACAGGACTAGTGCTGGGTGATAATTCAGTTATTATCGTTTATCGTCTTTCAGTGGAATCATATCGTGATGATATTATATGATATATGATTTTGGGATATCGTGACACACAATTCTGCTTGATGATAACAAGCAAATTTGATTTCAAAACTCTGACTAAATGAGGTATATTAGGAATATTATTCGAAAATTTCAGTTTTGTTCGACATTACCCCTAACATTACCGTTCAGTTCAGTGGAATGAACATTCATTTGATTATTTAAGGTGATTTTTGCATACGTAAGCCATATTGTGATATACATATCGAACCTTATGATTATCGTGATATTGATTTCAACCATATTCAGCCCTATATGGGACGCACATTACACAGGACAAGACGAGACACAGAAGACCATCACTGTACTCTTGTACATGGACAGTCTAGATAGAACAGCCCTATACAGCTCACCCTATACACTATACTCCTGCTTATACAGATACACAACACACATTTGGCCACCAGTGTTTCTTATCAGGCCAACATAAATAGATGTCTCGTTGAGATGCACCTAAAATCTAAAGATAAAATATTTGGCAGAGTGTATATTCGTGGTGTAAGGGAAATATCCTTCATAGTGGCATGGTATGGCATAAACCCAAGTCACAGTGTGTGTGTGTGTAGTGTTGCTGCTCTCGGGCATCTGAATAAGGTGTGCAGTCTTAATTATTTTTCTCACTAGCTCACCTTTTGATGTGCAAAAAACCCATATGGGCCGGCCTAACCCAAAGCCAAAGGCATCAGACTGATATATGGTAACCTTTAGAGTTAGGAAAGCAGAATACCGTTTAACACGCCGTTTTCCTGCTGTTTACTGTACCGTAAAAGATGCCTTAACATCCAAAAAGGAAAAACACAATGTTTACACTGTCAAAAACGCTAAACCCCCGACTGAGAGCTCGTGAAATTATTCCTAAGTTGACTTTACGTAAGCCAAAGCTTTCAGAGACGAGCCAAGGCCGCGTGTCTGTCCCGGTGCCAGAGCAGGAGCTACTCCCCATACCTTCAAAAAAAAAAAAGAAAAAGATGACAGGATGGAGAGAGAGAGAGAGAGACAGAGAGAGGGAGACAGAGAGCGTGTGCAGGCTGAGCGAAAAAAAAAAAAAAAGGAGACAAAAATATGTGTGGGCTGGGATCACACAGTGCAAGATAATGAGGGTGTCAAGATGGCTCACCGGAGGTGTGATCTCACCACACTAACTCTGAAGAAGAAGAGTCAACCAGGGATTACGCAAACACACAGCTGATGAATAGCGCAAGTAAAAAAAAAAATGGTACCGAGGGTAAATAAAACCATCAGATGTGTGTTTTTGTTCGCATCAGAGCGGCGGAGCGGCAGGTGGGAAAGCAGCAGTTTTACAGGATAGGGAGAACGCTTTTACCCTTCATTAGTTTTCACCTCTGCGTAAGCTAACAATTTACCTTAGGAGATTTAATACAAGTTATTCGGCTTTGAGGGAACGCATTCATATGTAAAATCAATTCACCCAAGATGCCTAAAACTCCCTCTTTTATGTCTTAGACTTGGATGTAGCTATATAAGGTATCATCCTCAGTATGACCGGTGGACTCGAGTTCAAAGGGAATCAGAGCCGCTGCTGCTTTTTATTTATATCTAGCGGGTCACGGGGTTAAGAAGACCAGTTCGGTCTGTCATTACATGAAAGGAGAGGGGGGAATTAGTATTCAGAGGGAAGAGCGGTGGAGGTTTATCCCTGCACTGCCCATAGGAGCCAGTTAGAATCTAACAATGTCGTGGAAGGTTATCTGTCTCCGCGATATCGTGTTAAGGTGCAACGCGAGTTCAAAAGTAGGCAGCTAAAAACAGGTCATAGGACTGATATAATCATAAGGGTTGGACAGCTGCAGTCCTTAACCTCACTGCAACCCGGCAATGACTCCCATTTGTTTTGTATCGTACTGCAGAACGATTCCACAGTCGTGCACTTATGCCGTTAGATCTCTTCTATTGGGCTTTATTTGTGCTGAAAACTTTACCGAATCTGTGTGTAGACGCTTGAAGTCATCCGCTGTGACTTTTCAAACGCTTCTTCAGTCCCTGGAGAAGCCACTCGGAAAGAAGGAAACTCCAAATGGAAAGGGATAATCGTGTATCTAGCAAAAAAAACGGAAACAAAAACACGGAATTGATGCAGTTTAAGGGGAAAGCGTCACAAGATGTCCACCTTTGAAGAAAATGATGTTGAGAAAAAGCTGAAATGTGTACCTGAATGTCATAAAAATGATAAAAACAGTAAGAAATCTAAACAACATGGTGGGAAACACTGCATAAATTAGGGAGGAAGCGCATGATAATTAACTATCTAACTACTGAGGTGATCTAAATCAGTCCATGTAAGCGCAGCAAGCGTATTGATTATTCTCTACAATTTATCACATTATGGCTTAGCACGCAGCAATAAAAGCAATTTTGTCAAGGACTTGGAAAGCAGTCAGCACACCAACAGCGGATAATGCAAAGCACACGTTTCAACATTTCAGCAAAACAACAAATAGATGAAGCTCTTCAGAAAAAATCCCCAAGAGAGAGAACCATGTTGTCTCCATTCATCTTTCAGCTCAGACAGACGGAAGCAAACACGTCGCACATAGGGAGACTTGAGTTATGATAGTGCTTCTCTAACTTTGATTAGCAAATTAGACATCTGACGTGTTTTCTTAATTTCTCAGATATATGAATATGCCTGCAAACCAAGAATACGCCATCCCAACTGGCTTCCTGTAGCCAAAATTCCTCTGCTGTGGATTTGCCGAAAATAGTACTTTCATAATGATCCATAGACGCTGCAGGCAGGGACCAAAAATCATACGCACCAGTTTTAGAATACGATACGATACAATACAATACACTACAATAGGATACGGTATGATACGATACGGTATGATACGCTACAATACGATATGGTACAATACGATATGATACAATACCATATGGTACGATACGATATGGTACGATACCATATGCTACGATACAATATGGTATGATACGGTGCGATACAGTATGATATGATACGATATGCTATGATACCATACGATATGGTACTATACAATATGATACTGTATGCTACGATACGATATGGTATGATACGATGCGATTCAGTATGGTACGGTGCGATACAGTATGATATGATACGATATGCTATGATACGGTACAATACAATATGATACTGTATGTTACGATACGATACGATATGGTATGATACAGTATGCTACGATATGATACGATACAGTATGATACGATACGATACGGTATGCTATGATACAATATGGTACGGTATGGTACAATACGGTGCGATACAGTATGATAAGATTCGATATGCTACGATACGATATGGTACAATAAAATATGGTAGTGTATGCTACGATACAATATAGTACGATACGATATGGTACAATAAAATATAATACTGTATGCTACGATACGATATAGTACGATACGATGCGATACAGTATGATACAATGCGATATGATACGGTACGATACAATACAGTATGCTACGATACGATATGGTACGATACGATACAGTATGGTACGATACAATGTAATATACTTTATTGTCCTTGTGGTGAAATTTGCCTTGGACTCACAGTGCTGCTGGTTCTCACTTAACGAAAGAATACAATCAACAACACAACATATTGCACAATCCCAAAGAGAAGGCATAGCACTAAAATAATAAAACATAACATCCATCCATACATCAAGACATAGAAATACATACATTCTTACATGTTGGTACATACATACATACATACATACATACATAAGGTAAGGTAAGATGTGACCTAATAAAACCTATTTTTGTCTACTAAAATTATCCAACGCATTCTCTTTAAGGTCTTCAATACTGGATGTCAACCAATATTTGTCAATTAGTCCATTTCAAGATGATTGGGACCCAGGCTGCCGCTGTGAATGATATTGATTATCCCACCTTGGTACTGCCCTATTTTTACAGCACATTGTACAGTATGCTGTCATGCGATAACATAGAAGGATTGTTGGAATTCAAAGCGTGACTGGCAGCAGCAGCATGAGAAACCTACGGTGGGCTGAGCTGCATGGCTAAAGTCATTGCCAATCACACACACACACACACACACACACACACATACCAGACACAGTTGGATAATCACAAACCTCAAACAATGGATGCAAATGGACCGGTGTGTATGTGTGAGAGAGAGAGAGAGAAAAGGATGGAGGGTAAGAAATAGAAAGAGTGCACACGCGCTGCTCAAAGGAACACCCCTGTATTTTTTTTGCCGAGGTGATTAGGAGAGCCCCGGTGCCAGATTCAATTTGGGTTCCTTCTCTTTAGCGTGTGACACTTGTCGGGGAGATAAAACGGCCGGGGCTGCCCGGTCCTCTGTGCATTCTCCAGGACCGCTAATTATCCGCCCACCGCCTTCTTCAGAGACTACGGCACAATTAAAACTTTATCGCTGAATAATCGCTTTGCCGGGCGCTGGGGTTTAATGACAGTGGGTGTTAAAGAGCGAGCGAACCCTCTGGAGCAGAATTACTCCTTGACAGCCCGGCTACTAATCACTGTCCTTGTTTCAGAGATGGCTAATAACACCCAGCTCACCCAGAGTGACAGACTTAAACATACTGTTGAGGTCGTGCTTACCGCACATCTTGAGGCAAAATGTAAATCATGCATGCATATACACACACAGGGCTGTAAATACAGTCACACACTCAAACACCACTATCACTATTTTAAGCACCTGGTCATCATTGTAAGGGGTTTGGTATCCTTGCGCACGTCCGCTTAGGCATTACAAATAAGCAACCTTGTTTTTGTTGTTTTTACCATAGTGTGCTACCATAGTGTGCTCACCTCAGTGTCATGGGCTTTGTAGGGGAAAAATGAGTCTCACCCTTGTGGGTCAAAATGAATGAGCAAAGGTTCAAGAGTCTTCCGTGGATTCTTTATTCAGACATGCATGGTTCAGTTCAGTGTTCCAGATAAGGAACAAAGAAGTGACTAAGAAAAGAGTGGAGAGGATTCACTTATATAGGTTAAACAAAATCATAAATCTTGACACAGAGCCAAACCCACATGTTCAGATTCCTTGAGACAAAGCCAACCAACTTAACCTAATATGGAAACACGTATGGATAGCATATACTATTGTCCACCTATAAGAACATTCAAAACCACTCATAACCATATATAGTGGACATGCACACATACATGCATTGATTACATCATTATGGTACGTAGGGAAAAAAAACACTCTACACTGCAGGACAAAGGAAACAAAGGACAGAATATGTTATTCATTAAAAAAGACACAGTATTCATTTTATTTCTTACAACTTCAGAAGCCAATTTCAGCTTGAGACACTTCACTACTTCACTACATACCTGTGCGCTATAGCCTCATCATGGTATTGTGAAGATGATTTAGTACAAGTCACCTCTGTTGTTTAGTGAACAGTATATAATTAATGAAAAGAAGTAAAAGTTATATTATTGTGAAACTGTAACTTTAACAATACATCGTCACACCTTAGCTGCAATTTTCATCTCCCACACTTTTAATAACTTACAGGCTTTAAAATTTTGTGATCTAGTTGATCTTAAAACTGCACAGATAATGTACAAAGCACAAAATAATTTACTTCATAACTGTATTCAGAGGTTGTTTGAAATTAGAGAGAGCCAGTATGAACTTAGGGGAATGGGCATGTTTAAAAAAAAAAACAAAGGTAAGGACAAATATAAAACATAGGTGTATATCTGTCAAAGGGGTAAACTTGTGGAATAGTTGTGACAATGAATTAAAAATGTGTAGTTCAATTTGCAAATTTAAAAAAATGTTTAAAAATAAGGTGGTAAATAAATATAAAACTGAGGTATGATCATTATTACATGTATGAAACGTTTTGTTTGTTTATGTTTTTGTTTTTGCTTCTGTTTTGTTTTGTCTAAGAATGTCATGTAGCATAATAAGCTAAAGCTTCAGCCTACACCTTTTTGGTCAATTTCTTTTTGTTTTCCATTTCATTTAATGCCTTATTGTTATTTATTTTTTTCTATGTACATACATTTTGGAAAATTGTTAAAAAGGACCGAAATAAATTACTACTACTACTACTACTACTACTACTCTTGGCATGCAAATGAGTTTCGACACGGCCACATAAGTTATTTTGGTTATTTTTTTACATGGACTGCTGCCATACAGTGACATATACAGCGATAGCTAACTCTTTTTAGGATGCTAAGACAACACATACGCAGGCATTTTGTATTAAAACACATAAGCAGTGCTTTTGTATGTAACATGCTACAAGCTTTGTTTGCTAAGGGTTCAGTTGCTAAAGTTAGCTAGCTAGCCAACTAGCCTAATTCTACTGTATTCCCCATAGAAGATATGGAGTCAGCTGATCATTTAGGGACCCAACTGAAATCACATTAAAATAAATTGAGAATTAATATGTCATCACCACCAGTGGTGGAAGAATTACTCAGATCTTTTACTTCTAAAAGTAGAAATACCACAGTATAAAAATACTCTGTTACAAGTAAAAGTCCTGCATTCAAAATGTTACTTAAGTAAAAGTACAAAAGTATTAGCATCAAAATGTACTTAAAGCAACAAAAGTAAAAGTACTCATTGTGCAGAATGGCCAATTTCAGAATAATACAGTGTATTATTGAATTATAATTATCGATGCATTAATGTGTAAGCATCACTTTAATGTTGCAGCTGGAAAAGGTGTGGCTGATTTCCACTACTTTATATACTGCTGGGTAGTTTACAGTAATCTATAATAATACATCACAATTTATTAGTTGATTATATTTTGTATTAATAATCTGAATCTGCAAAGTAACTAGTAACTTAAGTTATCAAATAAAGGTAATGGAGTAAAAAGTACAATATTTCCCTCTGAAATGTAGTGGAGTGGAAGTATAAAGTAGCATAAAATGGTAATACTCAAGTAAAGTACAAGTACCTCAAAATTGTACTTAAGTACAGTATTCGAGTAAATGTACTTAGTTACTTTCCACCTCTGATCACCACAAATGTGCCATACTTGTTTCCCTTTATAGGGCTGGCAAATAAGTTCCAGCAATTGCACTATAATTGTTGGGACATCTGGACCTCGCAAGCAGAGCTGAACCTGGTATGCACACACATACGCACACACACACACACACACACACACACACACACACACACACACACACACACACACACAAACACGTATACACACAAACCCTTCGCACACCTCCACAGCGACTTCACAAAAGTTTATATTGAGAAGATATGTATGCTTTATGAATCTCAATAGAGCAGCTGCGTACATCCATTTGTCAGATGTGCTCTTGTCATTATGCGAGTCACAACTCGAGGTCTCTGCAGCTAATACTTTCCCCTCCTCTGGATCTATCAAAGAGAATGCTAAGCAGACAGAAAATGCAGCTGTCTCTCTGGACAAATATTGACACACTGCTCCTGTTGTGACACTGTGACTGTGCTAAATTACATTTTCACACTATAAAGTAAATATCGCCTCTACAATATTAGAGCGGCCGGGGAGGAAATTGCCATATTGACCCCATAACGTCCAAATATTTATGGGAGAAAATTATTTGAATATGTACTTAACCCTTTTTGCCCTTGAGGGATGTATTCTTAACACGAGGTCCACTCATTATTTGTAACCGAAGCTGGTTTGGGGTAAGCACATCATTTTACCAGTTTCTATGCTTAACATAGCTTGGTTTTACCCTTCAAGATAGATAGATAGATAGATAGATAGATAGATAGATAGATAGATAGATAGATAGATGTTAAGCAGAGACACGCTGACATCTGCTATCTTGACTCTCTCATGGTCAAAACATGGCAGTCAGACCCCCCAAAACAATCCCAGAAAGATAAACAGGATGAATAATGGAAAAGCATCACTGTGACCCAACACAGCAACACTGACAACAATCTTTCTGGAACTCTGACTGTCTCTGGGCTCCAGAGATGGTGAGGTACACTGAGTGCATTTGAAGAGGTCTGCTCCAAAATCTGATTTTTTCTGGATAATGCCTTACGTAAAGGAAAAGTCCACTCTCAGACTGAATTCATACCATGGTTAAGACCTTTATTTGTGATTAGCAGTGAATATTCGTTTTTACAGCTCAATATTCTATCTATTGCAAAGGCACCTGGACTAACTCAGACCACTAAAGTGAACAAAATGGGATTATGCCCAATAACAATCAGAATACATTATCTATTTTGCCTTGCATAATTATAAGTGTGCATTATAGGTTTGTCTTCTGTCCAACTATCTCATTTGGTTTTCCCATAATCAAGATAAAACAATGTTTAGACCTTATACAACTTTCTACAGGCTCTTCTATGGGTTCCCAGATAATGGTGAGCAGATGAGAACGCGCCATAATCTGAGGGACACCAGTGGAATTTAAATTTTTTAAAGATCAATTGAAAATTGACATTCATGTGATTTCTATATTGGTATCTGGTGTTGCTTTGGTAAGGCTGTACTGTTATCTGCTTTGGTAATATAATAGTGTTATTATGCCTTTAAAGCACTTTGAATTCAACTGAACTGAACAGAATTCAGCTGAATTGAGTTGAGTGAGGTTGAGTTGAATTGAATTTGGTTGAACTGAATTGAATTGAGAAGAGTTGAGTTAGGTTGAGATTAACTAAACTGGGTTGAATTGAACTGAATTGAATTGATTTAGGTTGAGTTAAAACAAACTGAATTGAATTGAGTTGAGCTGAAATGAGTTTATTTCAGTTGAATTCAATGGAATTTAATTTAATTGAATTTAGTTAGGATGAATTGAGTTGAACCGAGTTGAGTTGAGTTGAGTTGAGTTGAGTTGAGTTGAGTTGAGTTGAGTTGAGTTGAGTTGAGTTGAACTGAACTGAACTGAACTGAACTGAACTGAATGGGATCGATGTGAGTTGAGCTGAGCTGAGTTGAAGCGACGCGAGCTGAGTCGAGTTCGGCTGAGTTGAGCTGAATTGAAGGGTTTGGTCAGGAGGAGAGAGGAGGTGGGACACCTGAAGTGAGAGAGCCGCTGTAAAGCAGGGACTTACCAGTGAGTCTGCCAAGGCCGATCCACATCCACAGACGGAGGCAGGGTGGGGGACCGTGCCCCCCACAACCCCTCCTCCGCCTTCTCCTCCAGCCTTCTCCTCCTCCTCCTGACAGGCCTTGAAACACGGTGTCTGAGAGGCAGAGAGGGAAGGGGAGAGAGAAAGAGAGAGAGAGACACAGGGATAGAAAGACTTACAAAGACAGAAACACAGAACAGACAGTGAGAAACAGACAGAGAGGGAGGGAGAGAGAGAGAGAGGTGGCTGAGTTGGTGTCATCACATAACACACAAGCTGCTACTGTCAAATGGCCTCCTGTGGTCTTTAAATACCACCACAGTGCCTCCCTCTTGTTGAAGAGAACATAAAACCATACGAGTGCACCCATGTCCAGTTGGTCGCCTCTTGCAGACTAATAGCAGGGCATAAAGTTGTCACCAGTGCCGGCAGAAAAATTCATTATTTGACTTGCAGGAGGGGTGCATTTACCCACGGTGATAGTTTCCCCTTTTATCCGTCCTTTCAGGGGCATCTGCGGAGGAGAGGTCAGATAATAGCTCTCACTCTGGGCCACTCTGCCCCCCCGCTCCACATGGGATTTGAACCAGACACCTCCTGATTACTGCTAGTGGGTCTCTGAGGTCCATTTCTCACTCTGCTGCCCAGTTCAATTACACACTGTGTGCACTGAAGAGACGCGAGGAATCTGTTGTTGTGCCCTGAGTCATAAAGAGGGAGAAAACCCAACAAGACTGTTTAGAGTCTGCCACCGCCGCCGCCGATGTTTCATCTGCACAACGCGGATTCATGTCTCCGCACGAGAGCTGCAACGATTAATCGATTAGTTGTCAACTATTAAATTAATCGCCAACTATTTTGATAATCGATTAATCGGTTTTTAGGAAAAATAAGTCAAAATTATCTGATTCCAGCTTCTTAAATGTGAATATTTTCTGGTTTCTTTACTCCTCTATGACAGTAAACTGAATATCTTTGGGTTGTGGACAAAACAAGACATTTGAGGACGTCATCTTGGGCTTTGGGAAACACATTTTTCACCATTTTCTGACATTTTATAGACCAAACAACTGATCGATTAATCAAGAAAATAATCGACAAATTAATCGACAATGAAAATAATCGTTAGTTGCAGCCCTACTATGCACCATCCATGTCCATGCTCTTTTACAGTCCATGCAGTTACTATAGTCTCACTTCATATTTTTACTCAAGTACTGTACAAGTACCATACTTTTCAGAATTATTATATATTATTATTAAAGGTCCCATATTCTACACTTTCCAGTGTTGTATTTTGTGTCTTGAGGTCCATTCAAAGCTGTGTGTGTGGTGTCATGTACCAAAAACACTCTCAATCCATTTTCACACGTTCATTTTCCAGCATCTCTCTGAGCCTTACCAAGAACAGGCTGTTTCTGTCACCGTGTCTTTAAGGCTCATTAATATTAACGACCCCTCTGTTCCTGATTGGCTAACCGTTTCGAGAGTGAAACGTGAGACGCCGCGGCCCGGCAGCTACAGGTAGGGAAAACTCTCCGGTAATAAACAATGACAACCGCTCAACCGCTTTGAAAAAAACACTTTGTTAGTCTATTATTTCTTACAAAAATGATAATGAGCGAACCTTTGTGACGCCACAAAGTTACGGAAGTCCAAACAGCTCGTTTAGAGGCTCGCTTTTCTAATATGGATTGTGTGGATTTAGTTGGCGACCGTGCGTTTTGATACTTTCACCATGTTTAGATAGACCATCCAACTCCTTTATAATCACAGAGGCAAGGGGAATCCTGTTTTACACCATATGGGAGCTTTAACATGCAAGGAACTTGAAAGAGGGCATTATGTTGAACATTCACATTCACCAGCACATTCTCACAAGATGCAGATTCCATGTTCTGGACACCGATTATGTGAACATGTTCCTCCACCATGAAAGGATTATGTGACGATAGAATGAATTGGACACGCCTTTTTCAGCTGTTTGTCATGTGAAAAGATTAGCTTAAGTATACATAAATCAGAGGTTATTACAGAGCACTGTTCTGAATGGGCTATTATCCATAAATTGTATAAACCGTCCCCAGATTTAAAAAAAACTAAAAAGATCTCTGGCTTTCCTGACACTTCACGGTCAATGTCAGATTCTCCATAAGAGAGAGGTTACACTTATGTCCATACACTTCCATACACATATAGTTCAATATCAATATTGTGTCAATTTTCCTTTGAATGAAGTTGTTTCCTATTATGCCACTGGATAGGACATTTTAATGCTGACGTGACATGGTGAGCAGGAGGCAATGCAAGAGCAGTGTACCATGAAACCAAATATACCTGGGGGTTGAGGGGGATTTATCTGTGTGTGTGTGTGTGTGCCGCTTGCTCTTTCCTGCCTGAAATCGGAGGGAGTTTTCTAAGTCCAGAAACAACTCAAACCTTTATTATTCTTAGTTTTATTATTATTATTTTGCACTACACACCACACACACTCCAGTACTTCCACGTCACACACACACACACTGACTTCTGACCTTCGTCCAAAAAATCTTCCAAGAGCAGGAGAGAGAAACCCAGTTCTGCGACGCGATTACATAACAGATACTTGATGTCGAGTCACTTTCAAAGAGTGCAGTATTCTCTTTTAGTGTGTAGTTCAATACGGCACAAACAAGAAACACTGACACCAGCATCCCAGCCAGAGAATGCTGCATGCGAGAGAGAGTCACACGGCATTGATCTAGCGCTGCATAGGGAACACTAAAAGCCACGGCAAAGCTCCAGGGAGTAGAACTTCACCGACTATATGCACTCCGCCTGATAGCATGTGTTGTCATTATGTCAGAGTGAATAGAGCGGGGCTCCGGAGATGGGTGAGTCATAGAAGCTCTGATGGCATTTCTGATTCTTTAGGTCAGAGTTTACCTCTATTTATATGCTGACGACTCCTTTCTTTTCCCCCGTCCTCAAAGGTCAGTCTCATTAAACCCTGACATGAGAGCAGGGGGATTCGGGCCGGGGGAGGCTAATCCGGCTGGTTAAGGGGGATGATTTCTCTGACGTGGCAACCGCACCGCGCTTTATACTTCGCAGGAAATAAGGAATGGGCGGCGAGTCGAAAATCATGTCGCGCGTAAATAGCCGAGTGGTACGAGCATCCATCACGGCACCGCTGGGTTTATGTCCGCAGTCTGCTGGGTTTGTCAAATGAGTGAAATGGAAGCTGTGAATTAGAATTAGAATGAATAATGTCCCACTAAAATAGCGGCTAAATTAATAAAAGCGGCAAGAAGGGGAGCGAATGAAATCTGCTGATTAATAATAAATAAGAGGCTGTAATTTGTTTCACTGAAGCAGGTCAGCAGTTAGTTACCTGACACAGCAAGCCTCGGCAGAACACTATATTGATTAGAACCGTGTTTGGTGTATGCAATCAATTATTGACACAGATTTAGCTCTAGTGTGGTGGCTTTACACCAAAAGCAAGATAAAAGCATGATATTGCTGATATTCCATTATGAATAAAGAATGCGGTTGCAGGTTCATTTCAGTATATATTGTATTTTTACCTTTGTGCCACTACATCCACTGCTACAAATCATGATCTTGGAATTAAAGGTTCTATCTGACTTAGCCCTATCAAAATTGAGTCATCCACATATTCCTGATCTTCAAATGTGACTTTATGCTTGTGTGGTGTTATTGCTATTATGTTTTAAAGAACATTTTGGTTGTTAAATATTGTAAATAGAAAAGTACATAACAGTTTTGCCAGCTGATGCTCAATATCTCAGAACTGCATTATTCCAAGCTCATGAAATGTGATATACATAGTAAATACAATGAAACTATTAAATATACAATTAAATATCATATATTGGCTAAAAATAATAATAATAATAATAATAATAATAAACACATAAACACACTAATAAAAAAGCACTTTTCTTAACAATGTTACAAAGTGCTTCACAAAAGGATAAAATACAATAAAACAATAATAATACAATATAAGTGAGTAAAATGAAATAATAAAAAAATAATAAAATTCACAGAGATAAAAGCTTTTCTAAAAGAGAATGTTTTAAGAAGAGACTTGTTGTTTTAAGTAGTGACAGATTTAGCAAACCTAATCTCAGCAGTTAGTAGATCTTTGATATAATTAGGGGCCTGGTCATGTAAAGCCTTGAAGATCAAGAGTAACATTTTCGAATCAATGCGAAAATGAACGGGAAGCCAATGCAGGGAGGCCAGAATTGGAGTTATATGATCTCGTTTTCTTGAACCAGTAATAATCCGAGCAGCAGCATCTGATCCCATTCCTCAGCAGCATGTAGCCAGGCTGTCACAAGAGGCTCTCAGGGTTCCCAACACAAAAAAAAACAGGTTATCAGTAACCAGCAGTGCTTGATACTTACAATCAGACTGAAGAAGCATCAGAGAGCGAATTGACGGCGGCAAGCTGGTCCTCAAGCTGAAGTGATGTGCATGTCCCTCGATAGTCTTTGAAACATGATTTGTGAGGCTTAAGACTGGATGGAGGAGACAGAGGTTATCAGCCTTAACATCATTGCATTTTCTTTGTTTTTTTTTATGCTACAGAGGGAAAAAAAACAACAGGGGTGAAGCAATCATTGAGTCATTGGTATTGATCAACCCCCTGCAGATAGATTATGGACATTTTGGGTCATGGAGCAGTAAAAATCTTGCCCCTTTAACATATATTGCCTCACTCATAGTTAATGTAACTGGTAACACTTTACAATAAGGGTCACTAAGTTAAGGGTTAGTTAATGCTTAATAAGGGTTAGTTAATGCTTAATAAGCATTAACTAACCCTTAATTAAGAGTTAACTAATGTGTAATTTACTAATGGTGTTCATGTTAACTAAGGTATTAATTTATACATTATTTATTTATTTAAAAGGGACAATGTACAGTTCAAACATAAATGTCATCATTTGATGCACCATACCAGATTATAGCTGCAAGCTAATTCACATCTGTAGTCCCTTGGCAGGTCAAAGCAAATTTAATTGTTTATAAAGATGACTATTAGATAATGTATAAATTAATACCTTAGTTAACATGAACACCATTAGTAAATGATTACCAGACACATTAGTTAACTGTAATTAAGGGTTAGTTAATGCTTATTAAGCATTAAATAACCCTTAACTGTGACCCTTATTGTAAAGTGTTACCTTATGTATTCATACATATTTAGAGGTTTTCTTCTATGAACCAATATATTTACACTAGCCTGGTATGGCATATGTGGCAAACAAAATTCACTTTTGCAAACACCTCCTGCAAATAACCATTAAGTTGTAATGGCCTGTGTACTGAGAAAAAAGGACAGCGGAAATATTTAATCAGAGGACCATATGCTTTCAAGTAAATAAAGGAGCATTTAGCTGCGGTGAAACTACTTCTTCAGTTGTGACGATGCGAAACATCAAAGTGTTTAATATATGAGAAGACCACACTCCTTAGCAAATGGAGCTGCTATCAGGATAGAGCAGACTGCCTTCTCATACAAAAGGCTGAGACAGCAACACGGAGGAAAATATCTTAATGACTAATTACATTTTAAGATGTGCAAATGGCTTATATTCAAAGCCGCGACTACGCTTTAATCCTATGAGCAAAGAACAATATTATTTCAAAATCCCCCCGCCGCTCGTACAGGCTATTTTACATGACACAAATTAGTGGGCTTTTGAGTTTTTCAATGGCTCTGTACACTGTGCACAGCAAACAAACTTTGCCGACAAAACGTATTTACATTATAGAAAGAATAATGATGTGGCTCATACATCTAAGAGGGAGTCGCAGCATCAATTAGAACCCTATAGCATGCTGTAGGACAGTGGCGGATTAAATGCAGCCATGTGATTGAATTACACTGAAAGCTTGCTTGGGTTTTGAGGCTCTTTTGTCTGTGTTAGAGATGTGCGAGACATTGTGTCACGACATATCAAATGAAATTCAATACTGTTGAATATATTAGGCGGCTTGTCGGAGCAGAAATAATAATGCAGTCATGGTTCATCAGCGCCTTCCAAGGCTTGTCATAAGTGATGAAATATGGTAATTGTGTTTTTAATATCGGGACCAAAGTGGGGAATTTTGAATGATGCGGCGTGCTTGGTGAGTCTGGGGCTCTACCATAAAGTTTACAGTTTTTGTAAAGTTCCCATTAACTGCAGGCTTGTTTAATACCTACTAATGGATACTGCCTGAGTGCATTGCTTACTAATGTAGCCATGCAAACAAGGCTTAACTTTCCTGCTCCGGTAATTCACTTGCATGCGAGAATTATCCTTTCCTGTTTCACTGAGCTATACAGCTACAGATTTAAATAGAGAGGGGGGAATAATTGACTTCATTCTGCGGCTGTACCTGACTGAGAAAATGAAATAGGTAGAGTGAGAAAATGACATGACGCTATTGCAACGGAGAGGGGGCCGAGCCATAGGTGCTTTACAGATTATTTCCTTTATGCGCTTTCCGATCTCGAGAAAGGGAGTCATTACCTTTTAGATTGTGTTTCTTTTTTTTTTTCCGCTTTAAGTAAAACTCAGGCGCGAGAGGATCAAAGCGACAGCAGCTGCCGAAGTCGGCCGTCAAATCTGACATAACGCCTTTCCTCCTGTCCTCCCCTGCACTCTCTCTGGACCCTATATGTATGTACCTAGGGCGTTTTTTTTTTTTAATAACGCAAACTGCCAGAATTAAGTGCCTGGCTGTAAAGGCCCGCCTGCCAACGTTAACCCGTGGCTCTCTTTTAATTAATCAAGAGGAGGGGTGATCCGCGCGCGCTATCTAAGAGGAAGGGAGAGGGCAGATGTCACGGGATGTTATCTGGGAATGGAGGTGGTAATTAATCACCTTGGCAGCCCCTTGATTTGTAAACACGGCTAATTTGGAGCGGTTTTCTCTTTTAAGGAATCGCACAGGTACGAGGCGCAGCTCTCTCGCCATGACAGCTTTAAATTGCCCTTCAGCGAAAGTAGACAAACATCCAAAGACTTGCGGGGCTATTTGATTTAAATTGAGTTTGACATCCCGCCTGAGTGAATATGAACTGAGTATCGGCTCCGGAATGAACGGACGGAACGAGCGCTTTGTTTCGCCGCCGTCACGTCAGTCACAGCCGACTTTTAAGAGGATGTGTGGAGGGCCGATAAATACTGTAGCGACTAACTGAAGTCGTTTCCCGGAGACGACTGGCTCAAAACGGGAGCGTATCTATGTTCCCAGGGTCCTATGTTCCCAGGATCCTATGTTCCCAGGGTCCTATGTTCCCAAGGTCCTATGTTCCCAGGATCCTGTGTTCCCAGGGTCCTATGTTCCCAGGGTCCTATGCTCCCAGGGTCCTGTGTTCCCAGGGTCCTATGTTCCCAGGGTCCTAAGTTCCTAAGGTCCTATGTTCCCAGGGTCCTAAGTTCCCATGGTCCTATGCTCCCAGGGTCCTGTGTTCCCAGGGTCCTATGTTCCCAGGGTCCTAAGTTCCTAAGGTCCTATGTTCCCAGGGTCCTAAGTTCTCAGGGTCCTATGTTCCCAGGGTCCTAAGTTCCCATGGTCCTATGTTCCCAGGGTCCTATGTTCCCAAGGTCCTATGTTCCCCAGTTCAATATTCTGTTAACACACATTAACCCTCCTATTGTGTTCGGGTAAAATTGGACCCGTTTCAAGTTAAAATATTTCATAAATATTATCCAGTTTTTTTTTATTGGAACAAGGCTTCAAAACAGCTATATAAACACAACAAAACCAGGGCTCTGGGTAAAAATCTACAAACAACCAACCTAACCCTAACCCTAAAACTGGGGAACACAAGACCTTGGGAACATAGGAATGACTCCCTCAAAACTTTACTGCTCACTGCCTTCACTGACTTTATAAACAGCCCATGTAAAATAAATGGTAATGGGATTCCCTCAGACCATCTTTTTGATCCTTGAAACATCTTTTTATTTTCAATTTTTGCCTGTGTTTCTGAGGTAGATTATTGATTATCACGTGGTGGGTTTGCACAATTTTGTGTACAAATTGAGGAATGTGCAGTAAATTCTGTTCATTTTAACCTATAAGAAACAATCAGTGAATTAAATTAAATTAAATTCAGTTCAACTCAATTAAATTCAACCCAATTTATGCTGGAAAAATATGCGTTAGAGCAGTGGTTCTCAAGGTGGGCTCCGGGGACCACCAGGGGTCCTTGAGGGGGTTCCAGGGGGTCCCCAGCAAACTGATAAATTGTTAAACTTCACCATTATTTCATTTAAAAGAAGTGAACACAATTAGAGAATGTAGAAGAATGACTGTTTTGATCATAGTTTCACTGTTATCTCTCTACCTACAATACAGATAGTCATGGAATTCTGGACAAAATCATATTGAACAATAAAAATATTCTCAGATTTGAGTTTGAGAGAGAAAATCTCATCAAATGGGGGTCCGTGGCCCTAATGTGGACTAAATTAGGGTCCTTGATATGAAAAAGGTTGAGAATCACTGCGGTAGAGCATCTCGTCAGTCACCAGTGATATCATCATGATAACATTTGATAGTAATAATAATAATAATAATAACTGATGATAACATTTCAGTGGCTAAACCTCCTGGTTGAATATAATTCATACTGGACATAAACTGGATATAAGCTGGGTTTTGCATCCAAGACGGGGACAAACAGTGATGAATGGATATTTCCGACCGCCTTTCACGGCTGTAGTGTTAATACACTTGTTATTTCCACCAAATATCACAGAACATGGCTTCCTCAGGAGTCTGTTAATGATTTATCCGTCGTAATCCAGAAAAAAAAAAGAAAAAAAAAAAAAGAATGAGAAATGTCAAAATTGATTACACAACTTTTACCAATGATCTTTTAAAAGCAAAGGTTAGTGGCGGCTGGTATTTTAGACAACAAAAAAAAACAAAAAAAACCACAGCATCAGAATGGCTCGGCTGCCTCTAAAGGTGGTCCCCGCCTCTCCGCAGACTCCCGCTCCTTTGTCTGGAAAGGCACCTACTGTGTCAAGCATCCCAGTCAACACGGCCATGTTTCAAATAAATGATGGCAGAAAGCGAGAGGAGATATTTACCTCGGCAGTGGCCTTTGTGTGCTCTATGAGTCACACTCTGTTGGTGGGGAGGGAGGGAGGGAGGGGGGAGGGGGGAGGGGGCTAGACTCCTGGCTTCTTTTTTTTGCTCCAGGGGGCCCAGAGAGTAGCAAAAAAAAAAAAAAAAAAAAAATGAAGATAATGCAGCCTGATTTTTGAAGTTTTCCGAGCACAGGCGGCGCTGAGGTGAAATATTAAATAGTGAAAGAAACATGTTTGGAGGGAGTTCAACTCCTTCCTTCGTTCTCCTCCTGATAGAGTCCTCCCATTTAGCGCCGCCGCAGAAAGACGCTTTTAACAAGGTCAAACCTCTGCGAGAAAATGTCAACATCTTCGCACTTTGAAGCGAGAGAGAGAGAGAGAGAGAGAGAGAGAGAGAGAGAGAGAGAGAGAGACAAAAGTACAAGAAAAAAAAGATTCCTCTCCGAATTGATCTGCTCTCGCCGCAATCCCGGCCTTTACATTAGCAATTAAAAAGTCATGAGTCGTATCGATACAGGCGGAGAATGTAGAATGAGAAGAATGAGTTCATATTCACGACTGCTTGACTTATTCAGAGGGGGTGAAATTTCTGTTTCATAAAAAAAAAATTGATCTGTTTTTTTTTTTCTTTTTTTTGATGTATTCACCAAGGACCATTACTCTGACCTTGGCTTTATTAGAGCAACCCGTCAGGCCTTCCGCACCTCAACCACGCTGTCAAATCAACCGCCGGCGCATGAAAAGGTTTCAAGACTTCCACGAGAATCGATTTGGACTCAGCTGTCAGTCATT
Organism: Centroberyx affinis; assembly: GCF_046629955.1. Taxonomy (NCBI): domain Eukaryota; kingdom Metazoa; phylum Chordata; class Actinopteri; order Beryciformes; family Berycidae; genus Centroberyx; species Centroberyx affinis. Next base: position 96,728 of record NW_027280467.1, on the reverse strand, counting down.
CCGCCCCGGCTTTCTCCCCCCCCCCGATTCGATTCCATGCTGCGGCGTGCGGCAGAGGTATATCAAATCAAAATCAGATAAGTATTTTACACATTGCAATTGATGTCACTCATAATAGTCGTACCTTTCGCTCTGGAGGGATTTCTGCTCTCATGACGTCAGCCTGTCCTTGGATACCGGGCGGTCTAAAGGTGCGTCATATTCCTGAAATCCCTGTTTGGAGTGTAATTTTACGAGATGAACTTAATTTGACATAGAAATCAGAAATAGTAGTAAAACTTTACTAATCCCTTTGTCACTGAAGACAATGTTCTCAGACTTGTGTGCAGCACGGCTCAAAGAAACAAATATATTAAACCTGCAATAAGCGATATCAGACCTTATAACCAATCCTGACACTAATATTTGCTAGGTGGAAACTGATTTTTTATTCAACACACATAATACAGAGAATATACAACTCGGAGGTGGAGATGCATATACAGTTACACTTGTTTAACTTATATTCCCTTCATGTCTGTTCTGAACATTGTTTTTAAATAATTCCTCTTCATTGGTAATAATAATTTTCATAACACATAAACATGAGCAGCACAAATCAAATACCGCACTGTTCGCACCACCAATGAATTAACAATACAGTAACTGTAGTATTAACCTGACATACTTTGTGGCTTATACCTGAGAAAGAAAAAAAGAAAAAAAGAATAAAAATAAAAATAAATACAATAAAATAAAAGTAAGAATAGGAAAAAAGAGGTGACTAAAGTTCTGGAATTGCCTGTATTAATGGCGACCATCTTTCAGCATCTTTTTTATTTATCTATTTATTTTTTTAATTATTTTTTATTTTATTTTCTATTTTCTGGTTGTTTGACATTTTTTTTGCACACTGTGCTTGTTGAGTGTTCGCACTTGTGATGCGGATTATACATCCTCTTGTGTTCCATCTAGTTAATGTATGTATTTTCTTGTGTGCACCTAGAGAGGACTACACACTAAGCATCTGCTGAACTACACTTCCCATCTGAGCAAGAGCAATACAGCACAGGTGTTATATATACAGCTGATTGCATTGATGATCATATATGGACCTAGTTCATTGTGAAGATTGCTTTGATGAAGGTCTTGTGACTGAAAGCTTGACACTTCATTTATTAAAGAAACTTGCATGGATCTAAGTGTGCAGAACCTTCTTCCTTAATACTGTTCTTCGGTCTTCTGGCACCATTCAATAGTCGTGAGTGCGGTGATCTTCTCAAAGAGCCTTTTACTTACAAAACAGTAACATTTTAGAGGATGTGATCATTTCTGTGTGTGTTTAATTGAGCAATAATCATCAAGGACCATTGATGCAAAATGGATACAAGAAAGAGGATAAAAGAAAGCCTTCTATTAGTTACTGCGTAATTCGTAATCTGTTCCCGAAACTCTACTGCACATAGTGTGTCTTCTCGTTATAGCATAAATTCCCAGCATTTTACACGACCTCATAGCTTGCAGTAGGTGGGTTATTGCCATGGGTATGAATGATTTCTTTGCTCAGTTTTCTGTTATTCTGGGTTATCTGCAGCGCTGTCCAGACTGGCGGCACAGTTGATGCCTGAGGCCTGTCATCTGAGGGAAGAAGATGTCCTGAAGTGGACGCTGTCGAGCTGGAACTCCCCGGAGAGTGGGCGGGTTAGGTCAAGACAGAGCCTGTCCGCCTTCACTGTCAGCCTGCCAAGGGAAAGTTCACACAGGTCAGGCAGCTGAGCCCTATTTTTTTGCACCTTCATTTTCCCCGGGAAGTTTGCCGAGCATGTATGATCTTTGCAAAGGGACGATAAGTAAGATTTCTACTGTCCCATAGCACAATATGAGCATAATATATCTGTAGGGGAGGGTTTATAGGGTTGCCGATCAATACAGATGACTCAACCATTGCTTCACCAGCTGCTGAATTTTCTGGCTTTCAAAATTCACTTTCTGGCCAGTACGTTTTGGATCAAAAACTCGGCATCCACTGGAATTCCAAGACTCTCCCAATCCCTAAGCCCCACTTTACTGGCATCAGTGATGGAGGACAGTGCTACGAGCGAGCGAGACAAGCAACATTTCAGCTATGACGGCTAAAAAGCCTCGTTCTTCAGCCAAAAAAAACAAAAACAATGACAAAGCGGTATTATTATTCCAGCGTTTTGCATGGTGATATGTTACCTCTTCACGAGAGGTCTCTGTTGGATCTCTAATCGAATTAGCTAGCTCACTCCTCTCTCTCTCCTCTGAAAATACAACTTTATTGTTTTTGTCAACCGCAGGCCACTGTCATTGGGTGGGGGAGATTTGTGTAGGAGGATTTAAAGGAATAGTTCACCCAAAAATGAAAATTCTGTCATCATCTACTCCCCCTCATGCCAGTTGAAACACAGGTGAAGTTTGTCCATATAACACACAGGGAGGTTGCCAGCACAACTCCATAGCAGCCTTCTCCAAAACAACTGAAGTCAGTGGGGACCAGTTCTTCAGAGTTCCAAAAAGACCTACAGTATATTTACACCATCATTTATTCAAATCTTAACTACAGCTGATTGATTTGCAACAAATAATGGTGTATAGGTCTTTCTATTCACAGTGTGATTGTTTGGCTGTTTTTGTTTTGGAACTCTAAAGAACAGGTCCCCATTGACTTCAGTTGTTTTGGAGAAGGCTGCTACCAAGTTGTGCTGACAACCTCCCTGTGTGTTATATGAACTAACAAATTTCACCTGTGTTTCATTTGGCATGAAGGTGAGTAGATGATGACAGAATTTTCATTTGTGGGTGAACTATTCCTCTTGCAATTCCCTCTGGTTGCTGAAAGAGGTCAGAGCGGTGACAGATGACTTACTGTGCCTTGAAGCACTCTGCAACACGTTGAGCACATTCACTCTTGGGAGCTGCAAGGTACAACCACAGTGTTTCTCAGTGTGTCTCAGTGGTCACCGAGCAGCTCTACTGGAGCGGTTAGGGGTTAAATGCCTCACTCAAGGGCAAGGTAGACATCAGTTGTAAAATTGATAGCATTACTTACTCTCTTCTTCCACTTAAATCTTCACATTTAGTCAGGAGTTTCCAACCGGCGACCTTCTGGTCAGCAGCCCACTTCGCTAAGTTTTAGGTTTTGGCTGCCAGTTATCTTTCCTACTATGTTCCTGTGAGTGATCTTTGTTATTCTGGGATGTTCTCATGGCATTTCTGCATTATTAAGTAGCACACAGTGGAGACAGGCGGGAAAGATGTGAGAGAGAGAGAGAGAGAGAGAGAGAGAGATGACATGGAGCGCAGATTGTAGGTTGAAGTCAAATCCAGGATGTTGAGGTTACATGGTTAGCACAGCAACAACAATATTTCATATTTGTTCTGATACATATGCGTCTTATACACACATACAGTCCCACTTGTTTCCAACACATTTCAAGTACAGTATGTGCCTTTGAATTTTGACTGAATTGAGGCGTAAATAGTAAACAAGTCGATTATTTGGCTTTCTTTCCACTGATGTGGCTCGTTGCCCTCCGTGCTAACGCTGGCTCAGTTATGACAATTTTCTCAGGTGAAGGATGTGAAATTGACTTATCGTCATGGCAACACTAACCAATTCCGATTTGAGCGTTTAAGTACATGTCACATATAGGTCGAATGCCTCAGGATCAGATCAGAAAAAAATGTGACGGTAGTTTTTGCTGTGCAGAGAAGCTGTCTGGATCACTGAACTTAACACTGTTGAACCATCAGGACTTAACAAGGAGCTAAGCCTTACTTGTGTTTTATAGCCCTAAGTCAAGCCCTACTGGTTGTTTTTTTTTATGTAGCCATACTGCTTGAGACAGGCTATATATGATAATTATTGATACAATACGATGCGTGGTTACAATTTATGGGTGGATGTAAGGTCATGTATGTTTTATATGTGTCCTTTTCTTTATTATTTATTAATCAAGAACCCTATTTACATGCAGCCTACTGAGCCCTCTTCACTTTTCCAGCTTGTGCTGTAGTAATTCTTTATTAGAGTGTTGGTTTTGATTTTCAATGGGCTAAGATACATCGTTTTGATGCAGGCTATTTATTGTTGTTGCTGTTGTCTTAATGCAGTCTGTGGTTACTGTTGTAATGTTATGAATAGATTTTTCTTTTTTCATATTTACTTTCTCTTTTCTCTTTTTTAATATTGCATAAGAGGGAACTTTGTTTTCATGCAGTTTATTGTCCTCTCCCCTTCTTCTCCCTCTTCCAGCCTATGCTGTAGTAGTTTCTGATGAGGGGAGTTTTGTTTAAGATATTTAATGGACTAATATATATCAGTTTGATACAAGTTATTTATTATGGTTACTGATATCTTGATACAGCTTATTGGATGTGGTTACTGATGAAATATCATATTTATGTATCTGTTTATGTATTTACTGCTCTTTTTTGTTGCATAGTTGGGAACCCTGCATGCAGCTTGTTGTCCCCTCCCCATTCTTCCAGCCTGTGCTGCATTAGTCCCTAATTAGGGAGGTTATTTAAGAGAATACAAGCCTTTGTACTGTTTGACTCTGATGAAGACGCACTTGGCATTGAAACATTAGTCCTACAATAAAGTTTGTTGCCTTTAATCCGTGTGCTCCAGTATACTTTGGACCATATCGCTGAAGTCCCTCCTGGTAGTTTTTGCTGTTCGCGCTGAATCAAAACAAATTTCACACTGAAAGATTTGTGTCTTACAGGAGGGAAAAAGAATCAGAACTAGGACACTTTCAGTTGCATTGTGAAAGGAGCCAATGTGATCTTTCAGCTGCTAAACCAGAAGACAATGCAGGAGCAGTGATTACTCTCAGTGAATGCTTTATGAAAAATGGCATTATAAACACTAAACAAGTTTAATTTTCTAAGAAAGTCCATATGCTGCTAACCTTTGCATCACATATTGATTCCAGGATGTTTGTTCTGGCTATTGGGGATTGTGTTTTTGCCTAATGATTGATATTTGCCCTTGGTGTGTGATGGCTTTTGTGTGAAATGAACATAAAAAAAAAAATATTTTAATACATGCTCTATCTATTTACACATGTGGCCAGCAAGTGGATCCAATAACAATATCTCTAGCCATTCCTCATCATCTGCATCTTCCAACAATGCTAATTAATATTCTCTAAGTGCCATGCCAAGCTCACACATACTCATGCTAATTAGGAATCATGGGAGAATGTTGGTCGTAGGTCTACAGCACTGATCATTATTGGGAACTGAACTGATGGTGCTGCATCATTTCCATATTTAGTAAAAAAAAAAAAAAAAAAAAAAAAAAAAAGAAGCAAATAAGTGTTGCAGGTGCTGTAGCTCACATATATCAGTTCACAGCTCCTTCTGCCTTGAGCATTATTAAGTGCAGGAGCAATGTAGCAGGAATATCAGACTTAAATCTGGACCTTTAACTGCTGATCTCAGATCACTGAACCCAAAAACCAACCAAAAAATTCATAATCCAAGAAGTATAGCGGTTCATCTGGGGGAAAATTGCCTTCTAAACTTCTTACCTTCTAATGTTGCGACATATTGTTGACCCACTCCACAAATAGACATACTGTAGCATCAAGGTAGAAAGCTGCTTTCGTTCCTCTTACCACCAACTTGACTGCCACTTCATTATTATTGCAGTCAACTTAAAAAAAAAACAGTTTGATGATCTTGTATTTTTGAAACTAAAGAATGCATTTTGAATGGGTTTCGTGGGGCCTTCAGGTCATGAAACAGCACCGAGAGACCACATAAACCTTCAGCTTCAAGCACGAAAAAAATAAAAAAATACATAACGGAGGTTAATTAGGTTTTAACATGACAGCCAGATCAGCACCTATTCCAGCTGTCTGAATCACTCGCTGTGTATGTGCCTGCCTGGGGACTTTAACCGTTTCTTTTCCCCAGGTGTTTTAAATAGCGTTAATAAATATATGAAAAAGAAAGAAAGGGAAAAAAAAAAATACAGCACTCCAGCTATAGCAATCAGTGTGCTCAAGCTGTGCCCCCAGTGTGACCCCTCTTTACCGTTTCTTCTCTGGGCAAATAAAAGCGTATTTTCATAAGGATCTCTAGATATCGCAGTTTCGGCCTTTTTTTTTTTTTTTTTTTTCCAAAGGTGAGGCTGAAGTATCTTGAGCCGGTCAAGGGGGTTCAACCTTTTGAGAGAGGTCAGCGCGTCCCGGGCCCCGGTGTCGGGACCTTACAACAACGACACGGCCTCAAACATCTGCTCCGATGTTTAGCGTGAGAGCCTACCAAGTACTTTAATCTGTGCTCCCTGGGGATCCTTATGGATTTTTTTTTCTGGCTTCATGCTAGAATTTAAAAAAAAAAAAAAAAAAAAAAAAAAAAAAAAGGAATGGAAATTTCCCTGTGAGGAACTTCATTACGCTAGTCTGGGCCTGTCATGCCATTCTGCTTTGGCCAGTTAACCCCCCCCCCCCCCCCCCTTTGCATCACATATTGATTCCAGGATGTTTGTTCTGGCTATTGGGGATTGTGTTTTTGCCTAATGATTGATATTTGCCCTTGGTGTGTGATGGCTTTTGTGTGAAATGAACATAATTTTTTTTTTATTTTAATACATGCTCTATCTGTGCTTCATGCTACAATTTAAAAAACAAAAAAAAAAAAAACAAGGAATGGAAATTTCCCTGTGAGGAACTTCATTACGCTAGTCTGGGCCTGTCATGCCATTCTGCTTTGGCCAGTTAAACCCCCCCCCCCCCCCCGAAAAACGTCAATACTGGTTGATAACCAAGAGCGCAAGAGCATCTGTTTATGCAGGGAATGTGCAAATAAGGTGCCGGGTTCTCCTGATAATTTATTGAGACGAAAGCAGAAAAACAATCACCTCTCTGTGGCTGAGACTGTCTGAGGCTCATCATAGCCGGCCTGGGCTGGACACCGGCAATTTGCAGCCGTTTTGCCGGAGGGCTGAAGCGTACCTCACCTGCCGAACGTGTTATCTAATGATGATAAGGCCGGCCACTGTGCAGGCTCGAGTCATGGTTAACTCTACTGGATGCCTGCACGCCCATAACAAAGTTCTCTACGGACACCATGCAATTCCCCTGTAATGCTGGAGCAGCGTATCAAACGGTTTTATGTTCTCTTGTATGTTTGCACATGCTACAATCCTTCCCCCGGGGTCACGACTGGGTCTAATATCCGTGACAGCTGTACAATAGGATTTAAAGCAGCGAGAAAGTACGTTTTTTTTTTTTTTTTTTTTTTTTTTTTTTTTCCCATGAATGGACATCGCAAAGGCAGATTTATATTGAAAATGATTTCATTAAGATATTGCCGCCGATGCAATGCGTCGGGGGGGGGGGGGGGAAAGAGTGCAGGCACGGGTTAATAGGTTTGGAAAAATTCAAAAACCGGTTTTCGCTCGGCCGTGTGTAAACAAACGCAAAAGAAGTCGACTCGGAAATATTGTGGCGAAAATTGATAAGCTCCCCTTGCATTCATTTTGTCTTTATTGACTGCTTACTGGGGCTAAGTGGTATGATTAGGGGCGGATTTAGGAGTGTATATAATTGAAGCCATTTTTTTTTTTTCCCATCATCTGGGAGAATAGTTCGTAATTAATTCTGAATACTTCTCAATTAGCCCTGCAATTAGCTATGCAATTACTAGATAGAGCGCCGCACAAAAGTGAATCGTGTGGACAAGGCGAATGTGTGAAGGAGTTTGATACCACGTGTCACTGGTGACTGTTTCTGCTGCTGAAGTATTAACGGCAGGTTAATATTTCAAATATCAGCCTGCTGTTTCGACATAAACAAAGACTCATTGATGCGGCATGTGTGGGGAAGGAAGGCTCGCACAAATAACAGTTTCTCCGACCTAATTTACGACCTAACGGGGTAAAATGTCCGACTCGGGAGCGGCAGGTCGCTGTAACCGTGTTTCACATCCTGCCTATGGCGTTCTGCAGCACAAACATCATTGAGAAGAAAGAAAGGGGGAAATAAAACACAGGAAACACTTGACCGTTTGCCGTTCACCTCGACTGTGTGTGTGTGTGTGTGTGTGCGCAGGGGAAGCACTTTAACGGCCCGCTATCATCCATCTGTGCCGACGGTGGCAGCCACCGCCGCGCCCCCCCCCCCCCCCTCTATTCATCACCGGGCCGACAGGTTACAGATCTGCTGATTCGCGGGAACAGTGGGATGTGGATGGGGCGGGAGAGATAGAGCGGGGGGGGAGGCCCAGACGGCGGGGGGGCAACCGCAGTGCTTTTCCCACCGCAGCAGTCCCCGGCTTCACCCCACCCCCCCTCCCCTCCATCCATCCCTCCCCCTGCTCAGAGGCGTCTGCGGGCGGGTCGGCTCGTGAACCTCGATGGTAAAACCCGCCTCTGGGTACAGGACCACCAGTAGCTGGCAACAACCGGATGAAGACGTGATCTCATTGTTTAGGGAGTTTTTTTTTTTTTACTTTTTTTTTTATTCATATCTTTTGATACATATTTGTAAAATGAGCGTTCTCAAGCTCTGCGTTGAGGAGATAAAACCACCTGCAGGTCTGCCAGAGGATATGTATCAAACCACAGATCTGTTCCAACACATATGAGAGTAAAAGAACAAGAAAAAAAAGAATAACAACCCAGTTCCCTAGATTGTTGGATACCTCGGCTTTGCTGATACTTTGATATGTACACATAAGCATCTTATTCCCCTCGGTGTACAAATCAAATCAAGAAGTTTCCCTGTTTATACACACTTTAACCCGTGGTTATATCTCGCCCTGATCAAAGTTAGATGAGGTAGTGAAATATTGCTAATTACCCACAATGGGTAATGGAAGGGAAGAAAGGGAGAAAACGAATCAGACATTCGATGAGGCAACTTTACCTTGCCGGTGCTGCTTTAGGGAAACAACAGCTTTCACATAGTGCATACAAATATCAGGATGAGGCGCTCGTCATATCACTTAGACCGCGTTAAAGATCCCCGCCCTTCACGATCCACCAAACGGTGCTGACAGCCAGGCCTGTCAGGGGAGGCCCGGGATGCCAAAGTGCCGCCGAGTCTGATCAAAGGGGCTCGTTACGAATTCATTCACGCCCCATGGTCACTTTGTTACCGACCCAATTATATCCCGGCTAAATGTTTAGTCAATCAGAGGGTGGGGTGGGGTGGGGGGGGGCCTGGCTCCATTTCGCTTCACATCAGCCGGTGCCGTGTCACTGTACCGGAGAACGGCGCAATTGCTAAATCATCTGCTCATAATGACCCCCCCCTCCCCCCCCAACTTGAATAAAGTGGTGGGAGCATATGGCGCCGTTTACGGTGACAAATGTAATACCGGCGACAATGAAACTAATTGAAATGTGTGGTGGGTAAGTGCCCACGATTCGTTTGCATATTTACTAAAGCAGAGCCGATCGGTAGGTGTGGGCGTTTTGATTTCATTAGATAAACTTCGCTCTGCGTCACCGGGGGCCGGTGTTGATCGAGTCCCAGGTGTTCATTAAAATAGGCTTATCTAGCTATGGACGTTGGGATATGAGACGGATGGAGGCGATGATGGCGGTTAATGCAACTGTAAAGGCACGGCTAATGTCCTCTTAGATGGCAGAAATCCCTTAAGGAAGGCGACCCTTGTGCAGAGGCAAAATGCCAGGTACCGCGTGCGGGCGGTTGCTATGGAGACTGCAAGCAAACCTCGTGCTACTTATTTCGCTCAAGTGTTCCCAGTGTTCCTTCTTGGCTAACTCGCAGGATGTAATTGTGTCTGCAGCTGGCGGTCGCTCAGCTGAAAATGTCATACAGGTGTAGAACGCCTCACAGACGCACACTAACACCCCATGCGAACTCATTTGCGGTTAATGTATTCCGGAACATATTCTATAACTCAAGGAAATGCGTTTCTTGAGTAGACAGCTGAGAAAACAAGCACTTACTAGTCAATCTCTCGGTGGTGACAGCAAAAGCATTAAGTACAAATGAATCAGCCGACAACTTCATCAAGTAAAAATGAATCAGCAAACAATTTAATCAAGTAAGAATTAATCAGCAAACCACTTAATCAAGTAAAAATTAATCAGCTAACTTAAAGGAAACATCCAGCCTAAAATACTTTAACAGTTTAAAACAGGTATTTGGTGACATACCTGGCTTTTCTGGGCCCAGTGTTTGGGCGGTGCATTTTGGACGATGTGATGTCGTGTCCAGATGTTTCCAGCAAAGCTACAATGGAGTTTCACGGTAGAAAATGTTTCAGCGATCTAAAATGTCAACAGTAAACGTCAGGTTTTGGTGTCAGTCCCTCAGAATCGAAGAGTTAAGAGCTTCTTTCTAGACTCGACATTTTGCACCGACACTCACACAGGGAGAAATCCATCGTAGAAGAGGCAGAGAGACCAATTTCTCCACTGGAAGTAGCCTCAATAGACCAGAATGCAATGCAGAAACAAGACGTGTTTTGAGTGAGGGTGCGGTTGTATGCCTCCGCCAATAAACTTTGTTTTATCATTGCAAGGACAGTCAGTCTTTATTTATTGAACATACATAATTAATGTAATTATTAGCTCAACTTGAAGGAGTTTGGTGTCTGCAAAAGTAAGTGACAGCACTTCCACCGTTTTTGTAGAATGACCCAAGATCGTTTTCTCAGCTACAGTGGTAAGCAAAACATGATGATGTCACAGTGAAGTTGACCTTTGAACTTTGGGATATAAAATGTCATCACTTCATCATTTTATCCTATTAGACATTTGTGTGAAATTTTGTCAAAATTAGCGTATGAATTCTTGAGTTATGGCCAAAAACCACCACCAAATTCTGATCAGTTCATCCTTGAGTCCAAGTGGACGTTTGTGCCGGATGTAATGAAATTCCCTCCAGGCGTTCCTGAGATATCGCGTTCATGAGAATGGGACGGACGTGAGGTCACAGTGACCTTGACCTTTGACCACCAAATTCGAATCAGTTCATCCTTGAGTCCAAGTGGACGTTTGTGCCAAATTTGAAGAAATTCCCTCAAGGCGTTCCTGAGATATTGCGTTCACGAGAATGGGACGGACGGACGGACAACCCGAAAACATAAAAACCCTCACTGTCTTACTCTTGCTATTGCTCACCATCTACATGTATAACCCACAGCTGAATGCCACAAGTTCAAGCTTGTTCTCTGGTGGTTGTGGAAAGCCATTCTTGGAAATGTAGGAAATCGCTAAGTGAAGTAGACGAGGCAGGTTGAGGGAAAGTGGAAACACCAAAATTGTAGATTACAACACTTCATCACTAAACAAACTCCTGGAAAGCACTCAACCCCACAGACTAATGATATATAACAGCATAAGAGCATCTAAGAGTAGATTTTTCCTTTAAGGCTCTCTGCCTGCTTTCTCCCCTCATATTGAACATAAATGACATGTGGGCCACAGTTTGAAATGATTATTATGGTTCACTTTCGCATTAACAGATGGTTGTTGCTGTACTGCTGCAGCTGCTGAGAAAATATTTTTTAAGGAAAATTCTTTCATGAAAAGTTGCATTCACTACTTCCCCAGCAGGAGTCATTCCTATGTTCCCAGGGTCCTATGTTCCCCAGATTTACATGGCACATAATGCGAACATGACAAAGGGTCCTATGTTCCCAGGGTCCTATGTTCCCCAGTTTTAGGGTCAGGGTTTGGGTTAGGGTTAGGGACCTTCAAAATCAAATAAAATGATGACCAAACTGGATAATATTTATGAAATATTTTAACTTGAAACGGGTCAAATTTGACCTGAACACAATAGGAGGGTTAATGTGTGTTAACAGAATATTGAACTGGGGAACATAGGACCCTGGGAACATAGGATCTTGGGAACTTAAACCCTGGGAACATAGGATCTTGGGAACTTAGAACCCTGGGAACATAGGACCTTGGGAACTTAGGACCCTGGGAACATAGGACCCTGGGAACTTAGGACCCTGGGAACATAGGACCCTGGGAACATAGATACGCTCCCCTTCCGGCATATGGGAGCTTTGACGAGGACGACCTTATTGATAAACATTCCACCTCGGCATTACAATAGGTTGAAAATGTAAATTGCTTCACAGCCATTGCAGTATAATTGGTTTTTTCGAGCTGCAGAGAAAATGATGAGGCCTGCCAGGGGCCACAGAACTGGACTTCCTGACGAATCTGGACCACAACAAAAGGAATGTATCCGACGATTGAAGTTTTTTTTTTTTTTTTTTTTTTCGTCAGGAAAAAAAAACAACAAAGAGGTTTCTAAATCCAAATCTGGCGGTGCGTCTGTAGTAAGAGTGCAGTGTGGCTGGACCTAATCAATGCCCCATATCCAGTATTATCCAGGGCCACCATGTGCTGGACTCGGGAGCGTCTGGCACAGAGAGCAGAACACACAGCTGCCTGGCTGGCATCAGAGGAAAAAAAAAGTCCAGAGCATTGAGTGTGCTTTGGAGAGAGCCCAATTCCAGCATCAGATTTCAGATGCATGCCATTCGACTGATTACATCAGTGAAGAGGATTAAACTGCGATTTTATATAATGCTCTCTCGTGGCTTAACATTTTTCCGAGTAAGACACATTCATTTCTCTGAGAGGATGGTTAATAACTTGCAATTTCTTTCAAAGCGCTGATGAATAATGGCTTGAAAGGGTCGGCCATAGCAGATCACAAACAATCCCGCGCTCATCGTCATCACTGGCGTCCTGCAAAAAAAAAACCCGGTATCTGAAATATTGGCACTTTATTTTCTTTTCATTGCAGTTGACAGCTGACATTATCTTCCGCGTGCAGGAAAGGTTTCGCAGTGTTGGAACGGAGCCAAACGACTGATGGGGTAAATCAACTTTTTTTTTTTTTTTTTTTTCTGTTCATGAAAAAAAAGTAAACTTTCTGGAGAGGGAAGGTTTCCACAGGACACTGATGACATGCAGTCACTGAGAGGAAAGTAATATTGCCACGATATTATTCAGCACCAGATGGAAGGATAACATATGCTGATTGCACCTGCCAGACAGTTCTCAGTTGGGGAAAAGTAGAAAATAACATCCCAACGAACATGAAAATGAAAAATGACAATGGGCTGACAAAAACAAATACATGCAGTACTTTGAGAAATTTTTATATATATATATCTATAAAAAAAAAAAAGAATGATAATGCTAGAGAGACAGAACATATCCCCCTGCAGATACAAGTTTCTCATTGTATCCATGCAGCTGCCCATATATTCTAGTGTTTATTTCATTTGCTAGTTAATAACAATAATGAATTGATCGACTGGGTATTCTAATTAAAACTAAAATGCCAAACACTAGACAGTAAGAGCCGATATATTCTGAGCGAAATCAAATCTTCAAACTGCCCCCCCACACACACACATATATGTGCACACACACACACACACACACACACTAATCTCAGTAACGTTAGACATATATTAGCATGAAACACACACCTAAACTGGGTGCTTGCTGTGCTGTATATCACATTGGCATTTGGGTTGCTATAAATGACATTTAAATGCACAAGTCTTAATTATTGAGAACCCCAAAGGAGCTGATATTTAATTTTTTCTCACAGCACCAGACTAAGTACTGCATGTAAACAATATTAAAATATGCGTTGGTGTTCTGCCAATGGAAATACAGATTTAGCTTCTTCATTATCACATAGCGGGGAGTGTCAAGGAATACAAGCTTATATCATATTTTCATTAAAACTGTTTTTTTTTTTTTCGGCATGTGGAAAGTGGACGTGATTTCACGAGACGATTTGCAGGCCTATATTTTCATTACACATAATCCACCATGATATAATATAGATATTATCTACTGTGCCAATTAGTCACAACACTGTCCTAATCGCATAATTAAAAAAAGAAAATCACCAATATTGAACAAAGAGATTCCCAGATTGAAATGCTGGTCATACCATACTAATGGGGATGCAGAAATATATGCAATAGCGCATGCAATAATGCCTGCAAAACAATGAGATGCTCACATGTGTGGCGGTGTAATGAGCTCACTATCAGGTGTTATGAGAGTCAAAGTGACAGGATGGTTGAAAGGCCAGTTCTCCCAGTGACACAGGTCCTGCACCTGTCTCCAGCCTGCCGCCATGCAATTATACAGCCGTGGACCAGGGATGCCAGTGTCCAACACCTGTCACCAGCCTCTCCACAGACTCTGTGTTTACCGCTACAAATGATCCCCTCTCACTAACCCTATTCGCTTCACTCTCGAATGTGTCATTCAGAAAATACAGAACACTGTCGCGGGTCAGAAGTGTATTAACACCCCCCTATGTATTATGTTTGAACTGTGCGTTTATACGGCCAATTCAATGTGGGGTTGAAAAGATTGTAGGGCAGGGGGGAAGACTGTATTATGGACAGACTGGGGCTGCGGTCGAATAGTCAAAAAAATACGTCCTAACTCCTATTCCTGACCACTTTTCCTTGACCTCGTTGGAAAATGTCATGAAAGGAAAGAAATGATCAAGGAAAGGTGTGAGGGAGAATTCATAAGGACTTAGGAAAAGACAACCACGGTGCTAAGAGAATCCGACTGCATGACGGCGGATGTTAATGACGTGGGTCTGCTGTGTGAAACTACGATGTTCCGAAGATGGACTACTAAAAGCATCTTAGACACTTGGCCCTGTGTGTTCTTACCGTGTTGTTTCATGCAGGCTAGATAAACGTGGACAACCCAGTGAAAATATTGCTTCATCACCAAGGTTGGAATTGAAATAAAAAAGGAGTATAGGCTACCAGTCACAAAAGTGAAACGAAATGGTTGTCACATTGAGAATGGTTGCTCACGCTCACCCTCCTGTCCACTCATATTTATCAACATGAATCCCAATTAGTATGATTGTATGAAAATAATTGTTAAATTCATGCAAGATAGGCACAACATGTTAGGCCTACAAATCTACTACTGTACATATCATCATTCTTAAGTTTCAAACATGTTGAATTAAAAACATCATCTGGCTAAAAACGTCTCATATCCCTTTTTCTTGAAAGACAGACTTCTGTGTTATGGTTAATATGCTGATTATGATCTGATTATAAGCCTATGCATATAATAGCTTAAGAACCACCACACAACTCAGTAAACACCTTGAAATGTTGACTTTATTGTGCTTTGAAGTTGTTCTGGCTGATACAGGCCTTTATTAAGGCAAGAGCTTCAGCATCTGTGACTGAAGTCAAATTAATTAATGATATTCCTAAAGGCTGCAATACAACAACGCTCAGAATGAAGAAATAACTAACGCAAACTGAGCATAGGTTACGCTACAATGTTAACTTCACTTTGATCATTTTACAACAGCAGCATAACGTTCATAGTTCGCCTCTGGGTTTAACATATTGTTGAAAGTTCAAAACATAAGCATATTAGCAAGTTATGGCATAAGATGGAACATGCTTCATAAGCAATGGTAACTTCCATGATGATCTGCGTCCCTTGTCGGTCATGATCGTTTGTTGTCGTGAATGGCCGAATGGTGCGTCGTTGCTGCCGCAAAGAATTGTGGGAGGGCATTATCTCCTTTCCTTTTGTAAAGGATGGTCCAGTGTATCCTATGCTAAAGGAGCTAAGTAAGGAAGCACTGAAGCACTTTTCCTTAGCATTTAGAGAATTCAAACAGCTCTGGGCTGGCGGGGACTGATGGTACGTTTCCACAGGATCCGTCATTTCCACGCTTTCCATTCATATTCTATGTGAGCAGCGGTGCAATGCATTCTGGTAGCGCCGCGGTGCGTTTCGAGAGACGGTGCGTCACCTTGGCCGCTCAACATTTGCATAAAGTTGAGGTCTAGGCTACTTTATGCAAATCAGGGGCGTCCAGCGTGACTCGCTGCCTCTGGAAACTCCCGAAACTCGCGTACAAACTTTTAAACTAACCGTTGTCGATCTAAAATGAAGACAGACTCAGCAGCTGCATGGCTTATTTCTCGCCTCAAATGTTTTCAGAACCAAATTTCGGTGAACTAGTTTCGCAATATAAGAGAAAGTTTGCAAACGAACCGCCATGTTTTTCCAGTTTGAAACCCGGATGCAGACGGCCCAGCGAGTGACAGCGTTCGTCCAATCAGGTGCAGCAAGGAACCAATATCGAAGCACGCCTATCAAGCGTCCAATACTGGAAAGCAGCACGATCCCTCGCGTGAAATGATGCCCCTGTGAAAACGTACCATGAGGAAGAAGGCGTCGACCATCTGCACAACGGCTCTGGGGTCGGTAAGTGGTGCTGGAGGCATTGGATAGAGGGACTATTTTAATGTTCTTATTCCAATTTGGGTCAGTATGGCTCCGACCAAATTGGATTTTTTTTTTAATCTTTCTCTACTTCTTTCTGTTGTCTGGTCTGTAGCTGTGGGCCCCTGTTTTACTTACCTGTTAATAGCTGGTGACCTGCACTGCCAGTGGGCCCCATTGTGGTAGCCCCATCCAAGATAATTTATTGAAGCCTGAAAGTGGTGTGATGTGCTTTACCTCTTAAACAAATGGTGTTAAATGATTTAGCTTGATTTTATGCATGTAGTGTGAAGGAGAATATGCATTTTTAAGGTTTGCTGAATTGCGGTGTACACTGGTGTGGAGTGAATTTAAAGTGGCATAGGTTGCCAGAGTTGGACAGGCTACTGAGGAGTGTGAGCTAACACTAAGGTTACAGGGAAGAGCAGGGCAACCCACCTATGTCTGTGTGTTTAATTTTCTAATAAAATGTTAATAAATAAATTGTACTAAGCTTACCCTATCTCTGTGTGTGTCTTGGGGATTGAAATAGGTGGTGTCAATTGAAGTGGGCCTAGAAATCAGAAAAGTGGTGACAACACTGCTGCTGTTGGATGAAAATACAGTTTTTCCTCAATGTGTCTATCAGGAATTAAGAGAACTAACCACAGAACTAACCCTAATTTGGAATTTAAACAACGTATTTCAATGGTTTTCTTCATGAAGCCTGTTCAACCCCATATAAACCAATCCAGATTTTCTTGTAAACATACTAGGGTCAGATAGTCCTCCACCATTGAGGTGGGGTGGGTCACTCTGACTTAAGGAGCTGGTAACCCACCTAAAAGCATTTCATTGGCATGGGTTTCAGTGGAGAGTTTTAGTGTCCCATGTTGGTCTAAATGTTGTTTCAGAGGCTTATAACATTCTTAGGGAAACACTGAATACTTTAGAACATTTTTAGATATTGAATATTGATATATTTATAGATATATTTATTATTATTAATATTTGGGTGTTAGGTCACAAGCGGGAAATTTACACCCACTTAAAAGTGATGATTTGAAACTTAAAGGAAATTAACATTGAAGGGGTTAACAGACAAAAACACACTTAACCATACCTAGCCTATGTATTCCATAACAGACTGGATTGTGATGTTTTTTGGAAACGTTATGAGGAGAAACTGGGAGAAACGGAGTACCCAGCTTATTGAAATAGTTTAGACACTTAGTTTTCCAACATGTCTTGCACTACACCAAGCACTACACCAATTATGTCAGGGTGCAGCTAATTCAAAACAGGGCCAACCGATGAAGGAGAGAAGAGAAAAACATTGTTTGCTAGCACAGTAAGCTAGCTAACTTAGCTGGACTAGTT
This sequence comes from Centroberyx affinis, assembly GCF_046629955.1. NCBI lineage: Eukaryota > Metazoa > Chordata > Actinopteri > Beryciformes > Berycidae > Centroberyx > Centroberyx affinis. Next base: position 79,090 of record NW_027280467.1, on the reverse strand, counting down.
ACAGTCTGCAAGGAGACCTAAAAACGGTAAATAAAAAGAGAAAAAAAAACGGTGACAACAAAAAAGTGATTGTCTTACACAAAGCACAGCAAAGCGCATACAATTAAAATGAGAAGTTAGAAGGTTTTCAGCAGCAACATGTTTAAACATGACTAATCGTCTCAGACACTTTTGTTTACTATCTATATTAACAACCTGGGTCAAAATGTTCCTAATGCAGTTTCATCTTTATGCTGACGATACTGTCATTTACTGCTGTGGTGCCTCCCTTGCTCAATCACTTGAGTATTTGCAGTCTGCTTTGGTATTGTAGAGTCACGGTTGTTCGATCTGAAACTTGTGTTGAATGCTGCAAAAACTAAATCGATGTTGTTTTCTAATGCCAGGAAGACATTAGCTTCTCTTCCTAACATTGTAATCTTGCAGGGCAGTCAGATTGAATTAGTGTCACAATACAAGTATCTAGATCTAGTATCTATCAAAGCTCTCACTCACCATTGCACCCTATATGCCAGAGTTCAGTGGCCTTCATTGGCCTTGCGCAGACTCACTCATTGGTACTTATTTATAAGTCCATCCTTGGTCTGCTCCCCTCTTACCTTTTGTGGGTATATCTCACTCAAAACTAGTAATTATTGTTTGCGCTCAAATGACACCCTGTTATTGTCTGTCCCTAGCACTGAATTTGGCAAACGGGCCTTTATGTTCTCCACCCCTGCAGCCTGGAACCACTTGCAGACAGATTTGCAGCTAGATGAGCTGATCCCGATTAGGGCATTCAAAAATGTAGTGAAGGGTTTGGAGGCAAATTCAATTGGAATTTGTAATTGCGTCCTTAGCTAGACTCGTTTCCTCCTCTCTGTCTTTTAGGCATATGATTCTGTGAGTTGCTACTGTACGTTTTGTTTTATGTGCTTTTTAATGTTTGCTTGTATGTTGTTTGAAACTCTGTATTGCTGCTATCTTGGCCAGGGCTCCCTCGAAAAAGAGATCTTGTAGTCTCATAAACATAAAACATAAAAGTGGGATTGTGTTGTGAGTATGGGTGTGCATCCGCAGTGTACCCTACGTACAGATCTTTCAGCAAACCTATATACAGGAACCTGCGACTGAAATGGAAAAAAAGATGAAAGGCGATATAGGCCTCGGCTCGGCTCCGAGACGTCAACAGCACTCACAATCGCGGTTTTAGGGGGCTCTCTGTTTCAGCTACATTTCAGAAGTTTGGTTCCGTCTCTAAAGGGCAGCAGTGACATCAAACCCGCGGGGAGGAAGCCATTTAGCCGTCCTGCGACAGATAGAGGGATTAAAATTTGACAGAAGACCTGATTCGAATGACAGATAAGGGGAGGAACAATAGCGTAATGTGTGCTGTCGAGCAGAGGATATTTGAAAGGGAATCAGACCCCGGCTGTCAGGAAAGGTTTTTCCTTTCCCTTTGAAAGCCTTTTCCCTGACATCTGAATGGCCTAGCTGCCTGCTTTTGAAACATGAGGTATAGGGGCAGCGCTGTCGATCTGCTTGTTCCTCATCAGCTAAAACATGTCTACTGATCGGTTAATTTCTCACACGGTTAGGGTCTTTTCACTTTTGGTTTCATAAAGGGATTTCATAAAGAAATTTACATAAATATTATTTCATTATTATATATTATATATAAATATTATTATTATTTCATTGACAAATAATATAAACCACTGATCTTATGAATGAATCTTTATTTTTCAGAGTTTTTTATTTTTATTTAAAGTGAATTAACCACAACTCAAATTATTCTTTAGAACAGTGGTTCTCCATGTGGGGTCCGGGGACCACCAGGGGTCCTTGAGGGGGTTCCAGGGGGTCCCCAGCAAACTGATGAATTGTCAAACTTATTTCATTTACAAGAAGTTAACACAATTATAGAATATAGAAGAATGACTGTTTTGATCATAGCTTTACTGTTATCTCTCTACCTACAATACAGATAGTCATGGAATTCTGGACAAAATCATATCTGACAATAAAAATATTCTCAGATTTGAGTCCAAGAGACAAAATCTCATCAAATGGGGGTCTGTGGCTCTAATATGTACTACATTTGGGGTCCTTGATATAAAAAAGATTGAGAATCACTGCTTTAGAATACAATCACAAGGAATACAACAAATGTATTACCTCTCTAATGTCAATCCATTGTAGTGAAGCTTATTCACAAACATGCTGCTGACAGTACCATGTACGAAGAACTACCACATTCAGATAAATGGAGCATAGTCTGATGTCCAGCTCTGTTAGGTAGACCTCAATTCCTTGCATATGGTGAACTGCACACTTCAAAATAAAAACTTCAATTTACTGTACTATGCGTATGAGTTCATGTAACTTCCCATATGGTGAACTCTGTCAACATTCGTTATATAAGCCTGTAGATAATAGGACTGAATGGCCAATATGCTGTCGTCCAGCCATGAATATTGAAATGCGAGTATATTCATTTGCCTTCATACAAATGCAATAACACCCAATCTGCTTGTGCTGTTCGTCCAACAACCAGGGAGAAAGAGGAGATAATCAGATCCTGGAGTAACGGTCCTTTTAACGCTGTTGCTGCCGCATTCACTTTTCCCCACATTTGCTTAGCCTCGCAACCCAATCCACACCTACCTCATTGTTCCAGCCGCCTACGAAACACATAGTTCTTGTGCCCGCTTTTTGTCCGGAACTCGGCGGATCAGCCCTCCTAGATGACCCTGCGCTGATGATAGCAGTCATGGTGATTAGCTTGAATATCGGGCCGTGCTGGGGAACAGATGGACGGCAATCACCAGCTCAATGTTGTGCAGCCGAACAAATGTGGGCTTTTGGCAGGAGGACCATTGTTGTTGCTCAATTTTCACGGTCGACAAGTGTAGGGGTTCACGCAGGTTCACCTAGAGAGAGAGAGAGAGAGAGAGAGAGAGAGGGCTTTTTTTTTTTTTTTTACCGGGGCCAGACATCATTTCTCCCCCGGCTAATGAGAGGCAGAAAAAAAAAAGGCTCCACCTCCTCCCCCTCCACCTCCACCTAAACTCTTTGTTGAAAAATAATCGGAATGATTAATGCTCGAAATAGAACTGCTGAGTTTCGGCTCGCCTGATAACCTTCCCCCGGATTCAGCTCGGGCCCAATTGTCTCGTAATAATACTATGCGGCGTTTTCAATGAAATTGCTTACAATGAGCGGGCCCCCCCCCTCCATATTATGTGAAAAAAGGGTCATTTACTTGCATCTCGCAAGGAGTGGAGGGGCCAGGTGCTTTTATATCCTCTTGAGATGATAGCTACATTTTCTGTCTTCGGCAACAATAAGGCGTCCTCATTCAAACACTGATATCCCTTTACGCAGCGCTCTCTACTCTCTCTTCGGATAAATTAAAGTCGCATATAGACGTAGCTCGGAAAGTTTACGAGGTGCAATTTCTTGAGTATTAAACAGCATATCAAAAGGAATACAGTCACATATGCTGTTAAAAGGAAGGAAAAACAGAGCTATGGGTCATATAATGTAGCCTGTATATGCCTTTGATGGCCTTTCAGTAGTGGGGAAAGGCATGAGGACACAGGTTAACAGGCAAGGGGAGCCTTCCTCCAGCTTTGGGCCCGTTGTTAGGCTGTATTTGTTTTGTATTTCTGGCTCAGTAAAAAGCCCAGGAGATGCATAACCCACTGTTGTCTCTGTTCCCGTCAGCTCAGACAAAACACACACACACACACACACCTACAAAACACCCTGCTGAGCCCCCCCTGCCAGCCTGCCTGATCGAAGGGAGAATAAAAAGGTAGATCTCCTCTCAGACTCATACTGTCGATCCTTGTCTGCCTAGCGCTGTCGGCTCTCCGGGTCACACCTTTATGTTGGGTGATTGGTGAGTGCGAATTAAAAGCACAGACTTTCCTATATGTTTATATCAGTTTGGGGTATGTTAAAGGATAAGGCTGGTGTTTTTAAATCCATTTCTTATAGTCAACAAATCCTATGAAAATAACAAAATCAACAATGTGTTTGCTCTGCTCCCGTTACTTCCCATGTTCCCTTTTTAGCCTTCAACCTGGAAGACATTGGCTCCAATTGTAAGCTAAAAACCTTTAAATACAGCTCACAAAGACATAGTTTCAATTTTAAAAATCGCTAAGTGTTACCACGGAAAGTCAGGCTGTTCAAATTCAAATGGGAACAAATTCTTCATTACGACGGGGACTATTTTCGGTGATACGGAACTACTTTCCTGAGATCGCAAACGTGTTTAAGGTTGACTTATTAAGTTGTTTGAGGAAAAAGTCGGCCGACCCGGTGCATCACGATGATGAAATATGCTGCCCAAAGCAATGGCATGGCTCTTTGATGTGTTTTTAATAGTTTTTTAATACTATGGAGTTCTATGGCCACTGACACATGGCTTTATTGGGCATCGGCTACATGGACGAGACTTGTTAGCAAAACAAATTCATTGCTGATTTAGCTATTTTCATAGGATTTGTTGACAGTAAGCAATGCATTAAACACCAGACTTATCCTTTAAAGAGTGATACAGTGTGGACTATTATGGTATGTAGTTTTATGTTTTCGTTCCACACTTCGAATGTGATTCAGTGAATACGAGGTCAAAATGTACATTGTTGGTTCTTGATTGTCACAACCACCAAAGATCAAAAGTTCAAGAACTGCCTGTCTTTCTGTAAAGGCTCTCCTCATTTCAGGGTGACAAGAGTAGTTACACAGATTAGGTTTATATTTCATCATGTGTGTTGTAATATGGGTCTATGACATCAAAAAAGTAACCCATAATCATCACCAGACTTGATATGTTGTTAGATTATCTTTCTAGCCTTTTGTTATGGAGCTAAAATACCAAGCAATTATTGCTATCCAAATTGTATTCTGTAGGGCTTTTTTGGCGGGGCTTCCATTTTGTTTAGCTCGGTCTTAAAGTGTTACGCGTATCATTTTGTGTTGAGATCACATTTCCCATACCCCCCCCCCCCCCCCCCAGCCCCACCTTCCACACCACACACACACACACACACACACACACCCACCCACCCCCCTGGCTGCCCTCCATTTGTTTTGAAGGGCAAGAAGAAGGGTAGGAGCCGATAGCAGCCCTTGATAACAGCTAATATGCATTCTGATGAGGTAAGCTAACGTGAAGCTGAAACTGTGCAGTTAGAAGAGTGGAATTGGAATAAAGTCGTGTATGACTTACAAAGTAAAAAAAAAAAAACGTATTTGTGTTTTGTGCCGTAAAGCAATCCAGCCGTTTTCCCGCCAAATCCGACCCAGTGGCACACAATGTAAATCGCAGTGTACAGTCGGCCGGTAGAGGCTGTCAATCTCAAATCTCAAGTCTCAAAATGAACGTGGTAATGATTTATTGGATGTTTAAAAAAGCCACACAGAGCACCTTTCAGGATCAAGCCTGACTGTAGACCGCAACAGGCTCACTGTGTGGGAAGAGGAAGAGAGCGGGGGAAGAGGGTTAATAACACGCCCGTGCTTGTGAGACAGCGTGGAAACAGCTCAGAGCCCTGATGCACATCATTTCATTACCTTCACGGGGAACACGTACGTTTCTCCCCAATCATACAGCTCAGCGGGAACTCCAAGGTTCATCCGCAGAATCAATCTGGTTTCACTGGCGCGGATATTAGATGTGATATTAACGTTTTAAGTGCAGGGATATCGATTAGCAGTCAGCCCGAAGGTGGAATAAACAAGGATGCTTTGTTTCTGGAAAAAATGTAAAAGAAAACAGAACGTTTCGTATGCTGACTGCAGATGGGGTTTGAACTAATTGTTACAGTACAGCGAGTGAACAAAAGGCACAACCCATTTACCAGCACTCTGCATAATGAGCATATGATTTATACTACTAATCAATGTGCTTTCTTAACAGAAATTGGACACATTAAACACTGCAATCTGTATGACACCCAAGCTGTAAATATGTAGCTTTGTAGTGACATGATACATATTTTCTTCATTTTCTTTCTTTTTCATTCCTTTCAAAAACTTAACTACTCTGATATTAATTATGCCTTTACACTTTGTGCCCCTCCTTTTACAGTCTAAGTACATGCTATTATATGGTAAGAATAGTAAATTACTGGGTAATTACAGCTAGTGTATAACTAAGTATGTAAATTCTTAGAAATCACAGCTGAACTTAAAAATACCTCCAGTGTTACTCATCAGCTGAAATAACTACACTGCAGTTGCCACAGGTTGAAATTATGCAGCAATTTATTAGAAGCACCTTCTTTAATACCCATCAATTGGAGAACAATCTTGTAGGTATTGAAGGTTTGTATTAGCAACAGCTCAAGTTTAATTGTGTTTTGTATTGGAATTAAGGAAATATTTTCCCATAAATTAGCTTTTCTACCTTCTCTATTTGGAAACCGTTGATATGACTTACCCCTATAACAATCAACCCACAGACACACATGCATGCACAGGTGTATGCAGCTGTATTTTTACATAAAACTCTGGCCTTGTGTAGCTTTAAATTGAAGGTATATATGGTCTCTTATGGGCTGAAGAGGCTTCATGACCCTAAGGGCTCAAGAAAACCTTTACACTCCAACCCCTGGTGGTCCCCGGACCCCACGTTGAGAACCACTGATCTACACATCAAGCGTGAAGTGAAAAGGTTTAGTGAGATGGGTTAGATCATATGGAAGGCAGTTGTGAAGTTACTACCATCGGAATTTGAAACTTGTTGACTTTGGTGACCCCTAGAGTCCCTTAGTGGTAGTATCTTACGTCAGCTGCAATGAGACCCCCATGGCCACTGCAGACTGCAGAGAGAGGACATGTAGAAGAGGTGGTGTGAAATTGTATGAAACTGAATAATGGAACTGGAATAAACTTGTGTAAGGAGGAGAGTTATTTTTCCCACGGCACAAGATGTGGTCATCAGGAGCCACATTCAGGTCAGTCAGTCTGTCAGTCAGTAAAAGGCACTGCCTCACTTTGATATAGCTTTGCAACTGTATAGTGTAATCTATGTGTAATAAAAAAAAACAAATTTTGCTGTCAAAAGTTTTAGTTACAACTAGATTGAGCAAGCAAAGCAGTGTTTTGCATATCTGGTTTGGAAAGAAGTTTGCCCAAAGCTAACTGAAATGGCGCTCGCTCACCTCGTATTCAGTCATGTTTGTATCACAATGTGTGTTTGTAACTGCGGTTGCTAATCCGTGACAAATATTTGCTGCCGAATATTTTAGTTACAACTAGATTGAGCTAGCAAAGCAGTTTTGCCTTACGGATGTGGAGTTTGGGCAGCTAGCTAAGATTTTGGCAAACAGGCTACTATGATACTGAAAGACCGCTAACCGGGAGTGTATCTATGTTCCCAGGGTGTGTCCTAGGTGTGTTGCAACCACCTGATGGTGTTTACATGGCCTGAAGGTTAAGTGGCTAAATATGTTGCAATATTTGGGGGATAGGCCTATTCAGTGGATATTCAGTGAATATGGACAATGGATATTAACATACCAAATCCTTACTAGGCCCATCTGCAATAACTAAAAGGTTCCTTTTAAGTTGCATTTTTTCCTAAAATACACAGTTTAACAAAATCGAGGGAAGGAATTGTATCTCGTGCGCACGAATGAACTAAAACGTGCGCACGTTACAGTAAATCATGGACTCGATATAACTTTTTTTCCTCTCCCAATGGACACTCCCGGGCTCCGTACGTTACACCCCTATTCATGAGTCACATACACTCTCCAAGGAAGAGAAAGACATGTTTATTCTAGGAGCGCAACAAAGAGAGCGACCAGAGAGAAAACAGAGGTACACGACCCACAGAAGGATAGTAGAACAAAAAAAGAATTATTATATATTCTGAAAATGGCTGAATAAAAAAAGAAAGAAAACAATAGAAGAATCCTTGGGCAGTCTTAGAAAGAGCGATGAGGATGGAGGGGCATCAATATAATAATGCGGTGGGCTTATTATAAGCCACTTACATCATCACCAGGCAGGAGGGGGCCCCGTGCACGCTGTGTTATGTGCATAATGGAGCCTAGACTGTGGCTAGCAGTATCCATAGGTTTCAAAGAGGAATACTAACAATTAGTCATTTTAGGGTAAAAGACAAATGTACAAAACTTTCCCCCCTCGCTGCGACAAACAACTGAAATTAAGGCTAAAATTGAAAATGTCAAGGCATCCCTTTAAATATGAGTCACAGCGGGGAGCGTGCCCCCAGGGCTGCAGTACTTGTTTATACTCGAAAAGACATTAAAGGATCATGTCGATATGTTATTGAGCTGTTTTCCTCGTCTCTTTATTCCAGCAATCACTCTGCCCCTCACAGTCTGACTTTCATCCATTGCCTTAATATCCTCAAAAATGCATCGAAAATACTTTCCAGAGTTTCAATTCACTTTTTGTTATGTTAAACTTTGGACATTGGACATTGTCACTCCCGTGTCAAAAATGTGTTTGTGTTGAAGAACATGTTTGTAGATTAACTGTGGGACACCACGGGGAATTAGAAGGTAGGAATCAACCTTAAACCTGTAACCCCACCCCACCCTGCACGCACACCACACACACCACACACAGACACACACACACACAACCCGAACTGCAATACAAAGGGGAAGGGGAAAAAAAAAAAGTGAAAGGCCCAGATCAGGGATTTCCTCCTGCTCCTCCTCCCCCATCATCATCATCTGTACAATATCTGATTTAAAGATGATTCTTGATTCTAATGTGTATATAATGTATGTAATGTGTAATAACTCATGTATATAATGTAACCTGTTACACCAACAACTCCATATTTATTCCAGCATCTTTGCACTCTGCACCATTGCACTATTGTCCTAGTGTTGCTTACACATATATACCCTTTTTTATATATATGCATATTTGTACATAGTAGTTAAATGTTTAGGTTTACCTCTGTTCATCTTGTCGCCCTTGTTTTTAGCTGTATATGTATTCTGTGCAAGTACATTGAGAGCAACGAAAAGTCAAATTCCTTGTATGTGTACATACTTGGCCAATAAAGCTGATTCTGATTCTGATCAAATACTAAAAAATACTTAGGCTACATGTAAATGTGTGGAAAGTGTAAAACATGATGGGTCAGTGGAAAAGACAGACAGATGTAACACTGGCATGATCCTTTAAGAGTTGATCTAAAACGCTTATAAACCTCAAGAAGCTTTTTTTTTTTTTTACTGAAACTAAATCCTCTAACAACTCATTTCTCCTAAAAACACTATCTAAGCCCACATCAAACTGTTCCATCAGAACTGTTCAGAAAGGAATTAGGACACAAATTACACCATACAAAAAAAAGGAAGACTGAAAGCATATTTAAATGGATTAAAAACATGATTTTGTGGCGATTGCTTCCGGCCTCTTTAGAACGTTATGTAAGTTGTTTCTTTGCCGCGTGACGAACGGTCGCGTCGCCGTGACTTCGAACGGAGCGAGTGTCTACACTGGGACGCCGAAGTTGTGCACGAAAAAGACTCCCCCCCCCCCCCCCCCCCCCCGGACGGGGAGAGAGGCGCGGCGGCGGAGGAGCAAATGCAAATTTAACGCATGAGACGGGGCCGCATATGCATGATGGGACCACGCTACAGTGATCGCGCTTGCTGTGTGTGAGATTGGCTCGCACGCATCTCCTCTTCATTACTTTTTAAATGACTGACTCCGGTGTAGAGGGAAGGAGGGGGGTTGGGGGGGGAATATTTCTGTACAGCCTCACCAGCTCCGGCAACAGTTTAAACCCATCAGCAGCAGACACATCCGCTGTGGCTGCCCGCTGCGCTAACTCGGAGCACGGCGATGTCAAGAACATTTTGACTTCCGAGCCCCCCTTGTGATTAAACTTGAACTGAAAAACGAAATCTCACTATCTCCAGGCAGGTCTGCGAGCTCTTCGGCCGATCAGATGGAGGTGGATGCTGAAGCATTGTAGTGGGTGGACTACCCCGGGCCCCCCCCCGAGCTGAGGGACGGCCACCAAAGTGTCTGGACTGAAATGCCTTTTTGTCGTCCTCAAGTGCATCTATATAAATATTTTATATTTTTTTTTATCTCACACTGCTCTGGCTTTGACTGCCAAACAGGGTTTGGCAGACATCTACAAAACTGCAAACAATTTCAACTTTCTTAAAACTGAAAAAAAAAAAAATGATTGCATGGTGTGATCTGAGACAAACTGGGACAAGTGGGAATAAAATTTGGCTCATTTTTTCCTGTGCAGACTAAAACAAAATGGTCCTCCCTGGGCAGATTTTGAATAGTGAACTACTGGTGAAAGTATAGGTTATGACAGCTGATTGGCGCTGTCAGTGTAGCACCCAAAAACCCATAATTTCAATTAGAGATGTGTCCAATAATTGATCAGTAAATGAATGTATAGAGGTGTGTTTGAGTTTTCGATAGGGCTGGGCGATGTGGTTGAAATCAATATCACGATAATCATAAGGATTTTTCTCGATATCAATATATATCACGATATGGTTCATGTATGCAAAATCACGTTAAATAATCAAATGAATGTTCATCTCATTGAACCGAATGGTAATGTTAGATGTGATGTCAAACAAAACAGAAATATTCAAATATAATAATATTCCTACCATACCTAATTTTATGAGAGTTTTTAAGTAAAATTTGCTTGTCATCATCAATTTAGACAGCAGAAATGTGTGTCACGATATTAAAATATCTTAATATCATCACGACATGATTCCACTGAAAGACGATAAACGATAATAATTAATTATCGCCCAACCCTAGTTTTCTATGGGTAGATGTTTGTCATAAATGGAATAATGGTGATGTGGGGAGGAGAGGAAAGTGCAGGGGGGGCCCAGAGTTGCCCCCCCCCCCTGTGCATAGGCCTCATAATTCCTTGCTACACCCCTGTAGGAATGAAATCATTCTATTTTTTGCCTTGGCTGTGATGGTTTAGGGATCATCTATGCAGAGATGAGTACGGAATGCATGCAGATGTGTTTTCCACTCCTTGATGCACATTAGTGCAAGTGGAATCAGTACAGTAATCACTCATGCACACCACTTATCTCAAGATGCCATTTTGGGGAAGCATCCTACTTCAGCAACGCTGAACCCTCCAGCAACAACGAAACAACAACTTTTTCAGACTGAAGTTTTCGTGGACTGCAGAGCAACACTTACACAAATTTGCTGAAAGGCAAAAACAGTCTATACCGTTGGCCCCCCATCTCCTGTTTATCCATGCAAACGAAGATGAGGGAGTGAAGTCTCCAGTGTCTTGTGCTGGCCTAGATAGGATTACAATCAAAGGGAGCCAGAGCAGGGAGCCCATCCTCTTTGCTGCAAACAGAATGAGTAAATGTTTCTCCCCGTGCTCTCCTCGCCGACTTCTTGTCAAGACGGCAAAGTGGTGCTGTGCCAGCTCTGAAGATCCCGAGCCCGGCTTTTACTTTGTGGATGTCAAAGCTAATGAAAAGGGAACAAAAAAAAAAAAGGAAAAAAAGTATGACGAAGAGGAGCATAAGAAGAAGAAGAAGAAGAAAGAGTGGGAAATGAAGAGAGAGTTGGAAATGTGTGATGCTCCCTGGTTTACTTAATCAGAACAGAGTGTTCTCAACCGCTGGACAGGCTGTTGAGATGCTGGGGTTTAATAATAACTCCTCACACTGCTTGTCTGAAGAGAGAGAGAGAGAGAGAGAGAGAGAGAGAGAGAGAGAGGGGGAGAGAAAGTAAAACACAGAGCAGAGCTATTCATTCATCATCTGCATCAGCCTCTGGATGCACGGTCATCTGTAACTGTCGGCGAGATAAGAGCCACAGAGGTTTCGGGCGCAGATGTGAGCGGCAGAAACAGGTGCTTGATCTATTGCCACATATGCTGAACAGTGCGGAGACGTCGGAGATGAATGTCTTCCAGAGGGGGCTGCGGCTCCAGTCGCAGTGGGAAGCATTTGCAGTCTGTCCAGCAGCACATCAACAGACTCGGTGACTGACAAGGAAGCGGGCTTGTCGCTGGGGATTGTAGCGGAGCTGGAACATACTTTCTTCAATTCCCTCCGGCTATACTGCAGTTCCACTGTTTTTCAAAAGCTCGCACACACCTGATTGAATGTACTATGTTTTTCATTAGCTTAAAGCCATTTTAGTTTAAAGGCTTATGCTTAAAGGAATAGTTCACCCAAAAAATGAAAATTCTGTCATCATCTACTCACCCTCATGCCAAATGAAACACAGGTGAAGTTTGTTAGTCCATATAACACACAGGGAGGTTTGCCAGTACAACTTGGTAGCAGCCTTCTCCAAAACAACTGAAGTCAATGGGGACCTGTTCTTTAGAGTTCCAAAACAAAAACAGCCAAACAATCACACTGTGAATAGAAAGACCTATACACCATTATTTGTTGCAAATCAATCAGCTGTAGTTAAGATTTGCACTAAATGATGGAGAAGGCTGCTATGGAGTTGTGCTGCAGCCTCCCTGTGTGTTATATGGACAAACTTCACCTGTGTTTCAACTGGCATGAGGGGGAGGAGATGATGACAGAATTTTCAGTTTTGGGTGAACTATTCCTTTAAATGCTGTTGGGGAAGCTACTTTGAAAAGCAAGTTGCAAGCTACCAATTACTTCACACTGGAAGTAGCTGAACTACAGCAAAGCTACCCTAGGGAGAATTCTAGTTTGGTTAACTAAAGCTACTTAGAAAAAGTAGTTCAAACTACTTTGTAAAAAAAAAAAAAAAGATCAAATTGACAATGTCCATGTGATACGAAATTATAACAAAATATAGTACAAAAAAGTCACATGTCAGCAAAAAATGCCACTCAAGTGAGTTTATTAAAAGTAATTTAACTACTTGAATCACTATGCAAATATGAATGTAGTTGAGCTACTGCAAAATGTAGTTAAGCTACTAGTTTAATTACATGTAGTTCACTACTCCCCAACACTGCAAATACAAATAGTGAAGTTGATCCTATGTATGAATTTCTTTCCAAAGCCTTTCCATCAAGGCAAAGGGCGGCTACTTTAAAGAATCAAAAATATAAGATAGTTTTGATTTGTTGAACACTTTTTTGGGTATGCAAAATAGTAAAAATAAAGAAAAATGCATGTGTCCAAACTTTTGACTGGTAGTGTATAATGATGCAGGATCAGCTGAACCTGGCGGGGATTCAGTGTCTTGCTCAAGAACACTGCAGCAGAGTGGAACCTTACCAAACACAGGAGCTTAAACCAGCATCTTCTAGTCTCCCTGCTACAACATCCTGATGCAGCTCGGATTTACTTTCCCCCTCACTTCCCTCTGTAAATATTAAAGCGGGCGTCAGCAGCGATTTAGGAAAAAGGAACGAGGCAGTTGTCCCGATAATGTGCATAAATAAATGATTACTGCACCGACTGAAATCCGGTGTGTAAAATTGAAGCATTCGAACGTCGTTTAGCACAACCAGCGGGGACCTCGCTGGTCCCGATACAGTATTTGTCCCGGGTAGCGCGCTTTTGAATATCCCAAACAAAAGACACAATACATGTGTTAAATTCGTGTAGGGCAGTGGGCATTGTGAATTTATTCTGGGCAGGAGATAAACAATGGTTACGCCGAGCATAAAAGCAGCAGCTGTTTTGAGACATTTCATACTGGCTCCCCCCCGGGGGGCTCGGTTTTATTTGTTCTGTCGGTGAAATGTCTGTGCCTTAAAATAGCATGATGTATGGACCCTACGGTGCAATTCCTGGTAGAGCTGATAGCACTTGTTTGTTTGTTTGTTTTTGATGTGATATATATATTGCAGGTAAAGGAATCTGAGTGCATCAACAAGACGATTCATCCCCAGACGCAAGCATCACACGGATAAAAATGAGCTAAAACACGCGGAAATAAGCTACAGCATAATGTAGATAGTCTTGCGTTTTATAGATATGCGAACGGGCGTCAGGCAGCTTGAACTGGAACAAGCGCGACATGATTATTTCATATCACCATGGCTGCCTGTGCGGTGGAGGCAGTAATTGTATTTTTCCTCACCCGCAGGAAAATGGGGAGTAAAAATGGGCTCGCTCTAAACCTACAGAAATTGCTACTATCTGTCACCATTTAAACATTACTCTGACACAGGTAAGCTGATCTCTCTCTTTTCATAGATTTCCCCAATGCTTTTGTTATGAGGAATCATTTCACTATGAAGGGGCCCATTTCGCCATATTGAAACCCCGCGCTCCGCCTAATGGAACAACGGCGGGAACTTTAGTTAACATCAAACACCTCCCGGAGAACGGTGCGGCTGGCACTGGCGGGGAGGGTGAGGGGGGTGAGGTATGGATTTATTAGTCGCGCCCCCCGTTTGAAGTGCCGCAGGTATGGATGCAGCAGGCAGACACCTTGTTATAATTGTGATGAAGCAGCTGTCCTTGGCAGGGGCTGATTTGGATTACCTCTCCTCTTTGTAACCCTGACAGCCCCAAATGAAGAAGCATTCAACGTCTCTCCTCGGGCGGGCAACCCGGGGTTGGGGGTTTTTAAGCGGGCAAACATTAATTAATCACGGGAGGCATCGGACAAACGCTCCCCGCGACCCGTTCGGGAAGAAGACGGAACCTCATTTGCCTCGATATCGTTAAATCCAACAAACGCTCGCGCTTTCTCGGCTACGTACGCACCTTTCTCGGCTACGTACGCACCTTTCTCGGCTACGTACGCACCCTCGCGCGTTCCTCAACAAAGATGCAGATCTCTCTTCATCTAAACATCCCGTCTCCTCCGTTTCCGTCTCTTTTTTTCCTCACGAGGGACTCTCTCTCCTCGCTCCCCCTCGGAAAGACGGGAGCGCTATAAAGGGGTGGCGGCGGCGGATGAAGAATTCATGCGCGCGCCTCTTCGGTGGAAGTTCAGGAAAACTCGGCTCATTATAGGCCTTCCCTCTCCGGCTAGGGGGGGGGCAGACATGGCGGTGGGAGGGGATGGGCGCGGGTCATTATCTGCCCTGTTGCTGCACTCCGGGCTTCAAAGCGGGGCTCGCTCCAGCTGTCGCCCCCGCCGCCTGTCCGCGCAGCCTCTTGATGCCGTCCTGACAGCGAGGGCAGAGGGTCGGGGCAGAGGCATAGGAGCCGTAGGGTTCATTAAAGCAGGGATGCTCCATCTCTTCGCGCCTCTCCTTCTTTATCCCCGACCACCTGTTTTTCCGCCTTCCTTCATTTCAGCCTCTGGCCGTCGGCCTCCATGTGCCACGTTCGTCTCCTCCATCTCGGATCAATCAGTTTTTCGGTCTTCTCCTCCGGTTCCCTTGCTGTCATCTACCGTTGCACATCAGGGATCTCTGAATTACCGGAGCAACGCAGTGTTAGAATCTCACCTGAAACTTCGTCTTTATCTTTTGTATTTCAGTCTTTCTCCACTATGTTCCAGGGTTCCTACGCAGGTCTGGAAAGTCTGGAAAAGTATTAAAAATGAATTTGATCATTTCCAGGTCTCGAATAGTTTGGGAATTTGAAAAAATATCTGGAAAAGTATGGAAAATGTTGCAGTTCAGGTCCGATACACACATAATTCTAGCTTTCAGCCGCTGTCAGCATGCATTATATCAAATACCGACCAAAATCAAATCCAGTCAAGAACATAGGGTCTGGGAAAAATCTGGAATTTTAAAATGGAAACCGTGTAGGAACCCTGCCAATCATCTCACATATTCTGATATTTGTCGCTGTGAAGAACAATCTTCATCTATACAGTGATATGACCTAGTTAGCAGGGGCAAGATGTAAAAAAAAGTATGGATTTTTTTAATTGAAAATGTATAGGAACCCTGATGTTCTCTTTCACTCGTTTTCCCCTGCCTCACATTTCGCTTGGACGTTTCTTCGCCTCTTCCTCGTTCTTTCGCCCCCCACCCTGCACTCTTCAATCTCTTCCCTTTAATGACGATAAAGCAAGGCAAAGTGCAGGTCCTGACACTGTAAGGAAGAGGGATTAATCTTTGATAAATGATGGCCTACACGGTTAAGTGTACGTGACAGCCCAGAGATGCATGATTGAGCACACATTCGGCAAGAGTGTTTGCGTGTGCCGGCGTCTCTGAGGCTATGTTCACACACTGCAGCTGAAAGTGTTCCAATTCTGAAGTTTTTTTCCCTCACATGTGACACAGATCGGATGTTTTCTAATCCGTGTGAACAGCAAAATGCTGCATGGGGTCACATTTTGTTCATTCTGATCTGGACCAGGTGCTACAAAATCGGATCCTGCCTGTCGCAACACGGAAACAGGAATTTGTCAGTGTTGCCTTGCCTGATATCACACTGAAGATGGAAATGGAGTGTAACGAGTTGGCAATTCAGTCTGACATTGCCTCCACTCTAACCGATTTCCGTGGGGGAGGGGGATTCGATTTTCCCTAACCAATCACTAGAGACCAATGTATCCGCCTGAATCTAACGTAATTTTCAGTCGACACTGATGCGAAAAAATCATCTCCCCTTTGAAATCTGAACAGCACTCTGCTTTGATGGCATTTATTCAAAATAATTGGTACTTTTAATGGATTTAGAACAGCCTCAATAGCAGCATCTATCTTGTCTATAGCGGTCGCCATTGTTGTTATTACTCCTCCTTGCTTCCGGCGCACAGCTTGACAATGGCGTTAGTCCCGCCCGTGGCGCTGATTGGCTAATCGTTAGCCCCCCCCCCCGGCGCTCATTGGATCAGTCATTTTTCAACCGAGAAACTGCTGTTTCATGTCCCGATGCCAGACCAGAATCAGTCAACTCGGTGGAGTGGGCGGATTCAAAGGTCTGGACCCAGGCAAAGTGTTGCCATGACAATAAATGAATCTTACATCATTCATCTGAAACGATTGTCATACTTTCGGTGGCACGGCAGCTTGGCTGAGCAGCATTAGCATGGAGGACAACAAGAAAACAACAATGGAAAGAAAGCCAAATAGCTGAAATCGATTGGAATTTAGGGAGACGCCTCAAGTCGGTCAAAAATCGAAGGCACGTACCGCAACTGAAACGTGACACAATTCAAAAGCGACATCTTTTGCTATGTCCTGATGTCAGTCTCAGTTCATATTATGGATATTGGATACGGGTTACATCCTAGAATAGGCATGAACCGCCATCCAAACACAGCAGGTAGGAGCAGCAATGAAGTGAGCATGTGTTAACAGTGTACAGCATATGTGATGAGATGATATGAGCAGTAGGCGTGTATACTTCAGAGAACCGGTTGGTTTTCGACTGTAAGCTCGCATTCGTAAGCACACACACGTCATGTCGGCGGGTGCTTCGGCGACAGGCTAATTAGGAACCCCCCCCCCCTACCCCTCACCCCTTGCACCTGAGTTTGCGTTGGTACCCCTGGGCGCAACAAGCGGGAGTCTGTGTTAGGGTATCTATCATGGACATTTCAGAGGGGGCCCGGGGCTCGACGGCGGCGCTATCCGTCACGTTGCCGCTCTGCGCCGGGAACACAGGTGGCAGGCGGGGGACCCTGGGTTTTCACACCACTCCAGCTCCAAGAGAGAGAGAGAGAGAGCTGCAGCCGGGCCTCCGCACTCACACACACACACACACACACACGCGGTGACACACGCAGAGGGAGAGTGCTAATGGATGCTTACACAAGGGCAGATTATGTAAATCGCTGGCACTTTAAGTCGCACAGAAGGGGGGGGGGGGGGGGGAATGTAATGCGAGGCGACTTGAGGATCTCTTGTCATGCGAGAGCGGCGCGCGTGGCGTTCTCTTGAGGAACAAAGTCGAAAGCGTGATCGTTAATTACGCCGTGATGCAGGTTAGAGCCGCGCGTCACGTTAGCAGGCTGGTTAGCGGGGCGGCGTTGGTCACAGCCCGAATGCAATGCGGTTAGATTGAATGTGGAGTCATTCCTATATTCCCAGGGTCCTATGTTCCCATTATGTCCTATGTTCCCCAGATTTATATGGCACATAATGGGAACATGACAAAGGGTCCTATGTTCCCAGGGTCCTATGTTCCCCAGTTCTAGGGTTAGGGTTAGAGACCTTCAAAATCAAATAACATGATAACCATTGGTTTTGTTATGTTTATATAGCTGTTTTGAAGCCTTGTTCCAATAGAAAAAACTGGATAATATTTATGAAATATTTTAACTTGAAACGGGTCAAATTTGACCCGAACACAATAGGAGGGTTAATGTGTGTTAACAAAATATTGAACTGGGGAACATAGGACCCTGGCAACATAGGACCTTGGGAACTTAGGACCCTGGGAGGATAGGACCATGGGAACTTGGGAACATAGGACCCTGGGAGCATAGGACCTTGGGAACTTAGGACCCTGGGAACATAGGACCTTGGGAACTTGGGACCCTGGGAACATAGGACCCTGGGAACATAGGACCTTGGGACCCTGGGAACATAGGACCTTGTGAACATAGATACTCTCCCCTGAATGTCGCTGTTGTACCTCTTCTTCATTCGTCAAGGGACGAATCCATTCAAGGGAACGACCGCACAATTACGCTCTGCGTTTTTTGGGGTTCTTCATTTGTTACCTGGATTGGCACTCTACGCGCCGAGCAACTTTCACGACTCTGGAGCCCGTGAAACCCATTTGAAACCCACAGTATAATTTCACGGTGGTCCATCTGAAAACAAGGCACTTTTTCTTATTTTCTCAGAAGCTGGCACTTTAGACGAATGAAGCCTTCACCCAAGAGCAGCAGCTTTCCTCCATTGTGTTTCATCAATCGGCTAAAACCTAGAGCGCGATGGGAGCATATTCTAGTGCGTGAGCTCTGTTTTTCTTTCTTTTTTTCACACGGCCTCGCTGGCTGCAATCTGGTCAGTCGGGTAAGGCAGAGAAACATGTAGTGGCATTTCATAATGAGTCTCCGAGACTTCCACTGCACACATTGGCGAAACAGTACCTGAATTATTTACCATGCATTAACGCTGCAATCTACTGCTCCTGACTGGGAACTGAGCCATCGTTCGCGAATGCTCCCTGGTCATGATTTTATTGTGATTTAAAAAAAAAAAAAAAAACGGAGATCATGACCTTTACTGCATTTCTGCTACAACATACCTAACCGCCGCTTACAGTCGCGATGCATTCTCCATGCAACCTCTTGCAAAAAGGTGATACTCAGCAACTAGTGAGGGGGCTCATTACTTCAGCCCGAGTGTTCCCGGGCTCACAGTTGAATAATGAGGCTATTATGGAGATATCCTCCAAGTAATGCCGGAGCGGGCCTCGGATCCCAGTGCTCAGGTAGACTGCCAAGCTGCTATCTCCAACCATAAAATAACCTATCGCATTTATATAGCTATATACACGGCATTGCAGCTGGGGACTTTCAGAATGTGTTCAGTGCTATTTGTAAAGTTGTAGACAAAAATATAAAAACACTGTCATTACTAGCTATATAATGTAAAATTGCTGCTCTGCGGTTTGGGAGGCTCTTGGAGTAGTTGAGTTTTAAACAGGCTGAATCTGGCAGACTCACATAGCGTTTGTATCTCTCAATTGGGCAATACCAATAAGTATTCCCCCTATCAAGTCTTTTCCCTAAATCGTGTGTTTGCGGGATAACAGCAGTAGAGTCAAATAGAGATGGGAGGCTCCTCCTGACTCTTGAGCAGCACGCATCTCTCTCTCTCTCTCTCTGTCCTCAGTCTCCCGCTTTCTGATCGCTTTCATTTTCAGGATGAAGAAATGGTATATTAAAG
This sequence comes from Centroberyx affinis, assembly GCF_046629955.1. Lineage (NCBI taxonomy): Eukaryota > Metazoa > Chordata > Actinopteri > Beryciformes > Berycidae > Centroberyx > Centroberyx affinis. The sequence continues at coordinate 59,361 of NW_027280467.1, read as the reverse complement.
TTGTGGGCCCAGCTCGACTCCCCGGGGAATGGTGCCTCATTATCTAAGAAGCTGCTTACACTCCACTGCTTAGCTCATTACAGATGGCAGAGCAGAGAGAGGGGGAGAGAGAGAGAGAGACAGAGAGAGAGAAGGAGAGAGTGAGCTCCGAGGGCGAGTAGTGTTGGAAATGCTACATGCTGCCTGGGTTCCACATTTTTTCTCATGGAGGTGCAAAGTTGATTTAATATAATTAGGTACATGCTTTTCCTAACCATCTGCTTCTTGTTAGGAAGTTTTACTTTCCAACCTTAGAGTAAGACGGTGCTAAGCGCTCCTAAAAAGCCATACATAATTCATGCTGAATGAGAAAAAGGTCGCTTTGTTTGTTCTGTTCAAAATGGAATATTCTAAGAGACGGGCGAACTAGAAAGACTGTATGGTGCCTTTAAATTAACTTTGGGGGCGTAGAGTGGAGTATGGGGGGGGGAAAGGTGGTTTTAAAATGCGCAAACACCTACAGTGTGAAATAAGTGGGCCACCGCTCTCAAACCATCGTGACGGCAAGCTTTCAACTATTCCTCCGAGAGACACCCTTACAGCAAAAGCACCTCCCGGCTTCATTTGTCATTCTAAAAATGTACAGCGTGACACGGAGTAACATTTAAACAACGGGATAATCCGCTCATATCCCGTCCGTGATATTAACTCCGATTTATAGATTTGGCCCTTTGCAGAGAGGCGCTACTCTGCCGCGTCCTGTTGCGTCTCTTAAAATGTGACAACAACGCCGACGAGACATCGCGGAGATTAATATCTTCCCGGGGCTCTCGATAAGGAGGCTGGAGTCGGCTCGGATCGGAGGTTATCGCCATCAGGGATTAATGGGACAAACACTAAAGCCTCAAATTTAAGGCTACACCACGCCATAATCTCCTTTGTATTCAGGCGATACCCTGGGTCCTTAGGATCGCGCTCCTGATCTCCTGCTACAAGCACTCTACCTCCAATTCGCAGGCGATTTCCTCAGATATAACCAATGCAGAATTAGTCTGAGGGAGCCCACACAGGGTACACTGAGCTTTCTGGGAAAGCAGCAGGGGGGGGGGGGGGGGGGGGGGGGGGGATAAAGCCTTCAAATGTTTTGTCATGACGCCAATCAAAAGTGAGACATGTTTTCCCCAATCTACGCACTGTCAATCTCACTGTGCAAAGCTGCCTACCGTGCAAACAACGCAGCGATTCCTCTCATTTCCCGTTTTTTTTTTTTTTTTCCCTCCCTACCTGAACGTCAAAGAAAAGAGTCTCGGAATTGTTTGTTTTTTAAAAATAGAAGATGGATCAAAAGGCTTGACTTGACAACCTAATATGACTGCCGGAGCCCTTGACACCAAGGCTACAATGAGAAGGAGAGGAGAGAGAGAGAGAAATATGCGCCTTAGTTGTTGAGAGCATTTCAAAAGACAGGATGAAGAGAAACACTAACTCCTTCAGAGCTATCGCTTCTCAGAATTTCTTGGAAACTGTTTTTTTTTTTTTTTCACCGTGTAAGAATGATATAATACGAGTTCAAACGCTTGTGGTGTAGAGTGTAGAGTATTAACTTCTCCGATCAAGAAAAAAAAGGAGTAAATGTATTAAGATTCATCTGGTCAGCTTGGATTTATGCGGTGGAAATGTCTAAAAAAAACGGCTCCGAGAACAAGAGTAAACGCGTCAGATTCATACTTGCTATTATGGGTGTTTGAACATCTCCCAGCATGCAATTGTGTTTGCGTTCCTGCTTATATAGACAGATCTAAGGTTGTGGAGCAACGATCGGAAGGCATAAAAGATAAACGGGGGAAGACGGCGAGAACAATTTGAAAACTTGGGAGAGGGAAGAAGAAAAAAAAAAGGCAATTTGCGGCTCCTCATTTCGCCATTACCAATGCATGAGGCATGATGCCGAGCACTTTCGGGAAAAGTCTCGCAATGTTTCACCGTGTCGTTTGGATAATTGGCTGGGGAAATCGTTTGTTGCAATTAACAAATTAAAGGATTTTTTTTAATGCCGCGTTCGCTTTCTCATTCCCGGGGAGAGAGGCCACAGCCCCCCCTCCCCTTCCCCCTCTCCCCCCCCCCTCCTCACTTTTCTCGCCGCCGCTGCAAATCTTTGTCCAGGTGATACCGCCGATAACCTTTAAAGGGATGAAGGTATGGCTTTATTAATACGGCTCCGATGTCACCTCCAGAGATTTTTTTTTTTTTTTCTCCAATTTTGTGAAAAAACGCCGCCGACTGCCGAGGAGGAGGAGGAGAAGAAGAATGTCAGGCCCGGCCCCGGCTGGAATCTAAATGGCAGATATGTCCCTGACAATGCTGCAATAACATATCGATCAGGCGGAGGTGCATGCGCTCAATATAAAGCGCGGCGAGAAATGCCCTAGAAAAGGAGGCTACGGGAGAGAATTGAGAGGCAAGGTGTGTATTCAAATGTCAGCTCGGGTTCCTCGACAACCTTTAGAGCCGTCCAACGTCTGGATGGGCACAAAGACGGAATATAAATGGAACCGGAATCGTTTCTACTCTTATTTCAGAAGCGGGAAACGGGAGGTGGTGGTGTTTTTGTTTTTTTCTATTTATAGATGGGTCTCATAAAAGGAAAAAAAAAAAATCGGATCATATTAGGCATTGTGTCCCCCCCCCCTCGAAGCCCGCGTGCGATGCATCCACTCAATTGCCTCTGATTGAGGGGCTCGATGAGAGGAGAGTGACTGCCCAGGGAGAGCTCAAACAGGTCCGTCTGATGAGCTACTTCACGCCACATTTCAGCTCGTCGACGAAGCCTATCGGCGTGATGGATCTGGTCCGGCCCGGGAGCCTCCGTACCAATCGTTATCCCGTCCCCGCAGATAGATCTGGAAGCGGAGGACGGGGCCCTTTCCGGTGGCGTCGGTCGGGCCTTATTCGTGATTGCTTAACACTAGAACTCAGTGGTGGAAAGTAACTAAGTACATTTACTCAAGTACTGTACTTAAGTACAATTTTGAGGTACCACTACATTTTAGAGGGAAATATCGTACTTTTTACTCCATTACATTTATTTCACAGCTATAGTTACTAGTTACTTTTCAGATCAATATTTTATATTTAAAACATTTGATCATCTTTATAAAATAACTATAAAATAGCATTGTTATAGATTAGACTACCCAAAAGTATAGCTAAATTGTTAAGATTAGCTTCACGTTGACAACTTTAAAATGCATGTATGTATGTATGCTTACATGTATGTCAATAAATCAGTATTAATATTCCAATAATTTATGAAAAATATAACTCTCTAAATGGGGACAGTTTACTTTGATACTCTAAGTACATTTTGCTGCCAATACTTATGTACTTTTACCGAAGTAAGATTTTGAATGCAGGACTTTTACTTGTAATGGAGTATCTTTACATTGTTGTATTGCTACTTTTACTGAAGTAAAAGATCTCAGTACTTCTTCCACCACTGCTAGAACTACCAAGGCAGTCATTTTGACCGTTTTTACATTTTGCAATGTAATAACTTTGTTGAAATAAAACCTATGTAACTATAGGACCCTGACTTGTCCTAAATGTGTGTATATTTTATTCTAACATTGTTATTTTTTTAAAATTACAAAACACAAAAGAGTTCTGAGTATTTCTACCTTGAATGGCCATGGTCGTATTGACCGTATGCATTATAGACAGTGTATCAAGAGCCACATCACCTGGAAATGAACAGTTGTATTCCTCCTGAAAAGATCACATATAGTCTATATAAAGATACAACACCCTTCTGAAAATTTGGCAGCCTTACCTAGAGTATATAGGCACATCACTGACGCCACCATAGGGATATGATCATTTCTGGTTAGCCAGAAGGCCTCTTTAAAGGATATAACACTGTGTTGGTGCAGTGTCTCTTTGTGTGTCACTCTATGCACTGACCTTTCATTTGATTTTATTTGATTTTATCTTATCTTAATTTATTTTTTCCTTCTACTTGGGTTTACGCACGAAGGGTAGGGAATTGGGATTTCTTTGTTGTTCTGTGTTCTGTATGATTGTAAAATAAATCTGAAAATAAAATATTCCAAAAAAAAGATCTGCGTCACCGTTGCCTAGCAACTATTTTCTCTAGTTGTTTTTTTTACACTATTGCAAAGCTAAAACCTAGCAGGTAGTGTGTGGGAGCTGCACATGGAAGGTGGAGATTACCTGTGTTGACTGTGAGTAATTCATCCACAAGCGTCAGTGAAGTTGATGCGCGGTGTTTGCTCCCAAAACAACCCGATGCCTTGTTCAAGTGAGCCCACTTAGAGGAGAATACTTTCTTTCTGATTTTACAGCATGATATTTTTGCTCACTAAAACAAATATTGCTTTCTAAATCAGTTCGTTTTCCCGCAGTTTAGCAAATTTTCATAGTCTTTTCCTGTGACCGTCAGATTGACTGTTTTGGCCATTTTGGGGTAGCCCTATATGCGTTTCATATGTGTCCATAAAGGTTTTTACTATGCACTGAAATGAAAATTGGTGATGTTTTCATAAGTTATTGTTCCAAGGATGAATGAATTTGTTTTTATTTTACAAACAAAATAATAGAATATTGATCTAATTCGAATTTGTATCAGTAATTACAATAGCAGGTTCTGTGGTTGACGATTAACTAATACATTTTCACATTCATTAGAATTAAAATTTCGTGTCCTGATGTTTATTATTACCTATCCTAACATTACAGATCCATTTATTCTTAGATTTTGTATTGATTATTTAAATTATATGCGAATAATGTATGAACGGTCAGAATGACAGCTATGGCCATTCTAGTAGTTATAGAATTCCGGTAGTTTGAGTGTTAACGCGTGGCTGCCATGCTGCGCGGAGAGCCTGCATTCGCCCCCCGTGCCGAGGCCGCGAACCTGGCTTCCCCTTTCCAGAGAGAGAGAGAGAAAGAGAGAGAGAGAGAGAGAGAGGGCCGTGGAACAAGGGGAAAAGGGCAGGCGCCGGGTGTACCCATGGTCTCCGTACTCCCCAACTTTCAACCGAGCTCGGAAAAGCGCCGGCTTTGTCAATCAATCACAATCAACTAATTGCCGGGCTGGCACATTCAAATCACGGCACCGCTGGAGGTTAATGAAAATTGCACCTTTGCTTGACATAGCATCTGATCCTGTTAGACGTGTCGAGCGGAATCCTTAGGCGGTGTCAAGTGGATTTCCTCCGAGAGCCGCCGCCACGTACAAAAGACGGCACGCGCTTAATCTCAGCTGTCATAACACACCTGTATTTACGCTACCCCAAAAAAAAACCCAGAGTGACATCTAATCTTAAAAAATGATCGCTGGCATTAAAGTAAAACTAATTATGGCATGAAAAGAAGTTATTAGGTGCCTCAAAAACTTTGATTATTGAGATAGTAACGGTTTTATAATGGGGCTGTCTCATAAATTTGAGGTTAAAAATAATTCCTCTAAATGGATATGTTGCATTGAATGAAAGGCTCCATATATGTTTGTATGTATCAGTGGTGGAAGAATACCACAGTATAAAAATACTCTGTTACAAGTAAAAGTCCTGCATTCAAAATGTTACTTAAGTAAAAGTACAAAAGTATTAGCATCAAAATGTACTTAAAGCAACAAAAGTAAAAGTACTCATTATGCAGAATGGCCATTTTTCAGAATAATACAGTATATATTATATTATTGAATTATAATTATTGATGCATTAATGTGTAAGCATCACTTTAATGTTGCAGCTGGAAAAGGTGGGGCTGATTTCCACTACTTTATATACTGCTGGGTAGCTTACAGTAATCTATAATAATACATCACAATTTATTAGTTGATTATTTTTTGTATTAATAATCTGAATCTGCAAAGTAACTAGTAACTTAAGTTATCAAATAAAGGTAGTGAAGTAAAAAGTACAATATTTCCCTCTGAAATGTAGTGGAGTAGAAGTATAAAGTAGCATCAAATGGTAATACTCAAGTAAAGTACAAGTACCTCAAAATTGTACTTAAGTACAGTATTCGCGTAAATGTACTTAGTTACTTTCCACCTCTGGTATGTGTATGAATGACATGCAGACTGGCCCGGGAACCATGCTTTTACCCACCGTTTCCATGATTTGGGGCACAAACTGAAAATGATGCACGTGAATGGAGTAGTTCCACGTTGAATTACCTTCCTGTCCATTACAGTTTTAGTCAAAGGTTTTCCATACCTAGCTTCACTTTCTCCTTGCAAACCATCAAGTCATATGCTGTGTGAATACATGCATGCGAGAAAGACAGACTCAGAAACAGATAGGTGCTTATAAATTGTGCAACAATCAAAGGCTGGCGCGTACCGGTAGAGGGTGTCCACGCACCGACGGCGGCGGCCATTTCTGAGTCATTAAGTGCTGCTGTAATCGTGCCATTACGCCACTCATTACGGAAAGACTGTGGCATAATCTCCCGCGGGGGCCGCAGTCACCACTCAATTCCATTAGACGCCCGCTTCCTGCCTGGGAATCATCCTCGCTCGCTACTCCTAATGACCGACCCCTCGCCGATTCAAAGCCCCCCAACTCCTTTGACACCGGCGTTCCGACTGGAAGCGGGCCAACGTCGCCCCTCCGAGACCGCTTCCCTTTCAAGCTTACAGTGGGGCTACAAGTAGATTATGGATGAAACACACAAGTGAAAGATTCGCTGGCTTTAGGAGAGGACTTTAAATGGCGCCGACCGACAGCAGACGGCTACGCGGGCAAGATCCCCTTGTCTGGCCGGCTTAAAGCGGGATATCTGTGAGACGGGTTCATTTGAGATAAAAATAAAATAAAAAAAAAAGCGCTTCTGCCAATCATCGCAAATGAATGCAAACTAAACCAGAAGCGAAAATGTAAACAATAACAGATTCCTGTGTTTAATTATTTTTGTTGATGACTAGCTTCCCACTAGCTGTATTTTCTCTTTCCTTTTCATTCCTTTCCAAAAAAAACATAATATTCAATTCCAGTCCAGTCAACAGTCAGTCCTGAATGGATGCGCTACACGTTCGCCCCCCAAGAAAAAGAACAGAAAAGTGGCAGACAAAGTCTACCTCTAAAGAAATAAGAAATTCAGGACAGATGTCTGCTGACTTTGTGTGAACAGGAGCTGCTACTGAGTCAAGTAGCATCTTCTTCAGTGCCACAAACTCACTAAGGGCCCCGATTTAAACCTTGAGAGGCACAAAAACTTATTTTTCGCTGATTTATTCTAAGCAAAAATGCAGTATAGCCCAAGGACAATTCAGTTCTGTTTAGGACAAGTGCATACAAAGGTGTATAGAAAGACACAGAGTTACACATGAAAAGTCCATGGCCCAATTTTGCTCAAACCTATGGAAAGGATAAAAGTTTTGAACAAAGCAAGTGGAAATCTGGGTGCCCAAGCCCAAGTCATTTCTATGTTCCCAGGGTCCTATGTTCCCCAGTTCTAGGGTTAGGGTTAAGGTTAAGGTTAGGGTTAGAAACCTTCAAAATCAAAGAAAATGATAACCATTGGTTTTGTTGTGTTTATATAGCTGTTTTGAAGCCAAATTTGACCCGAACACAATAGGAGGGTTAATGTGTGTTAACAGAATATTGAACTGGGGAACATAGGAATCTTTGTCATGTTCCCATTATGTGCCATATAAATCTGGGGAACATAGGACCCTGGGAACATAGGAATGACTCCCTCAAACATGCATATCTCAACATACGTACATAACTCACTAATGATTGCGTCTCCATGCGAAACCGTACCTCAACAACAATGACAACAACAAAAATCACGCTGCGGAAACGTCTTCTTCCTTCCCTCTAAAACCCCAAAACAGCCACCAAAGCGCGAGCAAGGATTTTATATTTGTCGGAAAAAACTTTGCGATTGTTTTGTTTTCCTTCGCCTGACTCTCTTCTTCCCCCGGAGCGCCGCGCGAACCTTCGCCATCGCCACTCGGATTGAAGACAGCTGCCATCCAGACTGACATCTATGAAGAGTTTTGTCTCCCGGTGGAAACGCGAGTTCAGTTTCCCCCCCCCCTTTCAAAGCCCCTCTCTCTCTCTCTCTCTCTCTCTCTTTCTCTTTAACCTCCAGCACCTCTCCCTCTCTTCCTCCTCTGGTTCCTCTCGACGGTTCGCGCCCCGCTGTTCTCGCTTCCTATCGCCCTGAGTTGGATTCCGCGAGATGTGAGAGAGATCCCAATGAAGGGGAGCGTTCTGCGACTGGGTAAGAGTTGTTACCGCAGCCTTTAAGGTTTTTTTTTAAATTTTATTTTGGTTTTTCAAAAAGTATACAATGGACAATGAACAGACAAATGAGAGATAGCTTAGCCTTAACCACAGTAGAATGTTCTTTTACAACGCTAGTGTGGTGAGAATAGAGAGACCATGCAGATGATCATTCAGTCATGTGAGATGGGAGATTCTCCATGTAGTTGATAAAAGGTTGCCATATGTTATAGAAAAGATGTATCTTATTCCTTAGTGAGTAGGTTATCTTTTCCAGAGGTATGCAGCTGTTCACTTCTGAGAGCCACAATCCAACTGGCAATGGAAGATCTGACTTCCATTTCATTGCAATACATTTTTTGGCAATGGCCAGTAGGATTTCTGTAAGCTTGATGGTGTAAGATTAGAATTTGAGAGGTTGCCCAAAAGGCATATCTCAGGATCCATTGGAAAAGTAATTCCATGACTTGTGGATAAAGCATCAAAGATCCCCTGCCAGAAACCTTGTAGTTTACTACAGCGGTTCTCAACGTGGGGTCCGGGGACCACCAGGGGTCCTCGAGGGGGTCCCCAGCAAATTGATGAATCGTTAAACTTCATTTACAAGAAGTTAACACAGTTAGAGAATGTAGAAGAATGACTGTTTTGATCATAGTTTCTGTTATCTCTCTACCTACAATACAGGTAGTCATGGAATTCTGGACAAAATCATATCTAACAATAAAAATATTCTCAGATTTGGGTCCGAGAGACAAAATCCGTGGCTCTAATGTGGACTAAATTAGGGGTCCTCGATATGAAAAAGGTTGAGAATCACTGGTTTACTACACTGCCAAGTGGAATGGAAGGAAAGTGCCCTCTACTAGACCACATCTAAAACAAAGCGGTGAGAGGGTGGAGTTAAACCCATGTAGCTTGGAGGGGGTGAAATAAATCTGATGCAAAAAAATTAAACCGAATCAATCTATATCTTGGAGGTTTTTCATTTTTTATGTTTTTTTTTTTTTTTTTAAAGGCGATGAATACTTTCAGACAAATTAGCCACCTCTGTCGCAACTCATTTCTGTCAAGAGAGAACAAGAGCCTGAGAGAGAGTTGGATTCGTACTCGTCGCTCTCATTTTTCTCTCAGTTTCTTACCGATATTCCCTCGGTGCCGAGGCGCCATCAGGGCTTACGGTCGTAAAACGATATCGAATCACCTTCCAGTCCCTCACCGCGCCTGTCAAACTTTTCCTTCAAGCAATCGACAACAGCAACTAAGAAACGACTACTGTTCGCTAAATTGCTTGTTTACCCGATTCGTCGGGGGGGGGGATTTGATTTCGAATGTTATGAAGACGCAGCGTGGAAGCGTCATGAAAGCAATCACGCACTGCAAAGATAAATGAGCCCCCAATGAGCACTTTGCAGCCCTGGGTTTGTTATGTGCAGACACATTTGGAAGAAAAAGCAGCGTAATTAATGGCAAAAAAAAAAACAAAAAAAAAATAGTGTTTGAGAAGCAGAACTCCACTCTAAGGAACTGGCTCATGACTCACTGTGGGAGGTAGCAGACGACTGGCAGCATCCTTTGGATCCGGAGCCTGCCAATCCGGGAGAGATGATGTAGATTGGAAATAGGTCAGAAAAGGAAGGAGCCCATCTTCCTCTTTTGCACTCTTCTTGAGGAACTGAAAAAAAAAAAAAAAAAATCCTCTTAATCCCAGATGGAAAATGTCAAAATACAAACACACAGAAGAGAGAAAGAGCAAGAGAGGAGAGTTTGCTCTTTTTAACGTCTAAGCACCGTTTACCCCATCGTTTCCGTCTCCCTGTCCGAGAGCTTGCCTCGCCTTTCCTTTGTTCTCGCCGATATCGGAAAAAAAAAAAGCGCGAAGAAGACCCTCGAGACGCGGAGGAAGGAAACGCCATGAACTTTCTGAGCGAACGCTGGAAGGAAGCCATCCGTTTCTACAGTACGTTCACACCCGTCCCGCACACGAGTAAACAAACCGTAATTTTGTTTGCCCCTTTTCAGATGTCGGCTTTATGATCGCCGAGCGAACGTCGGAGCAAAACACAGCGGCGTTTTGGAAAACAGAATGAGGCTAATGGGAACAGCGGAGTGAGAAATGAAACTCTTCTTGACTGTCTTTCCCTATCGACACTAACAGCCGCTTTTTTCCGGTGTTGGTGTCCTAGACCGGTGGTGCTCAACGTAGGGGTCCGGGGACCACCAGGGGTCCTTGAGGGGGTTCCAGGGGATCCCCAGCAAATTGATGAATTGTTCAACTTCAGCGTTATTTCATTTACAAGAAGTGAACACAATTAGAGAATGTAGAAGAATGACTGTTTTGATCATAGTTTCTCTGTTATCTCTCTACCTACAATACAGATAAAATCATATCTAACAATAAAAATATACTCAGATTTGGGTCCAAGAGACAAAATCTCATCAAATGGGGGTCCGTGGCCCTAATGTGGATTAAATTAGGGTCCTTGATATGAAAAAGGTTGAGAATCACTGTCCTACACCAGTGGTGCTCAACGTAGAGTCCAGGGACCACCAGGGGTCCTTGAGGAGGTTCCAGGGGGTCCCCAGCAAATTGAAAAAATGCTGAAGTTTAACAATGCATCATTTACAAGAACTTAACACAATTAGAGAATGCAGAAGAATGACTATTTTGGTCAAGGTTTCACTGTTATCTCTCTACCTGCAATACAGATAGTCATGGAATTCTGGACAAAATCATATCTAGCAATAAAAATATTCTAAGATTTGGGTTTGAGAGACAAATTCTCATCAAATGGGGGTCCGTGGCACTAATGTGGACTAAATTAGGGGTTCTTGATATGAAAAATCACTGGGAATGGGAACGACTGTCCTAGACCACCACTCAGAACAAACACAGCCATTTTGACAAAGTGCACTAAAGCTGTGGGGACTTGGAATAATGCCTCAACATTTTATCCTTAACTACTGCGCGGTGGACCGTCTCACAAACCTCTCCTCCACTATAGACATACGTTGGGAACCCCCCCAAAAAAACCTAATCTCCTTTCTGGAGATAAGGCCCGGCAGTGCCGAGGAGTCAGCCATGCACACAGCTGTGTCCAAAGCTATTACCAGGGAGCAAGAGCACTCTCTACCCACCAGCCACGGCTGTTTCACTTCCCCAATAGATGCTACCTTTCACTGGCAGGAGCAAGATGTCCAGATCAAACTCATTGTGGCAAGTGAAAAGGAGGGGAAAAAAGAAAAAGGAGATAAGGGGGAATGAAGAAGACAAACAGTTTTTCCCCAAGTGCCAGGGAGTAAAGGTGCGTGGCAGGGAGATGGTCTCTTAATTATTTGCCTGCCCCCCCCCCCCTGGAAATACAAGGCACTGCTGCGCTCCATAACAGGTTTTAACAGTAATGGAGTTATTTGACATCAAAAAGAGCAAGCGGGAATGTAATTAGCATTGTGAGCAAACAGTTTTTTGGCTTTAATTCAGCCAAACAAGCATCTGACTGTGAAATGCAGAATTCAAATGCGAGCAATCAAGCAGGGAAAAAAAAAATATGTGTTGGCTCCTTTTCATATGCAACCCAAGGCCAAATTTAATGCCTGTCATTTTCTTCAAAACCCTCATTCTACAAATTCTATCTCCTCCTTTGTAGTCATGACATAAGTGGGAGATGACTTTTTTTTGGCGAAAAAAAAAAAAAAAAAAAAAGCTGTGTGGCTTTGTGACAATCCATATTTGTCCCCCGGAGGTGTTTTTGCGATGTGACGCACACAGCCACCGACGGAGCACATGAGCCTTCGACTGTTTCATCCATGGAGAGAGAGAGAGAGAGAGAGAGAGAGAGAGAGAGAGAGAGGGAAACCAGGCAGACATGAGGGAACAAGTCTATAACCATCACCAGAACATGGATCGTCTCAGCAGAGCGGATTAGCAAACCGGACTACGGAATATCTATATATTCACAATCTATGATGTGATATCTGCACTTCAAGTAGCACTTCAAGGAGCCAAGATCTTTTATTGTTACGTCTCATTATACAAGTACAAGAGAGTAAAAATCTTAGGTTACAGCTCCTCGACATTGCAGTAAAATTGTACATAGTAAGTAAATAATGAATTAATAACTAATGAAGCTCAAATAAGTAAAATGTAAGATAGAAATAAAATAAATAAATAAAATAAGTGGAGGAAAAATAAGGAAAACACAGTAATAATTGCACTTCTTCTAAATAAAAGAACCTGTAGCACAATATTGCACAGTGCATACACCATGTGTGTATGTATATGTATGTGTGGGTATAAAGTGTCATGTGCATGTGTATGTGTGGAGTAAAGTGCAGTGATTCTCAACCTTTTTCATATCGAGGACCCTAATTTAGTCCACATTAGGGCCACAGACCCCCATTTGGACGGTCCACCATTGAGATTTTGTCTCTCAGACCCAAATCTGAGAATATTTTTATTGCTAGATATGATTTTGTCCAGAATTCCATTACTATCTGTATTGTAGGTAGAGAGATAACAGAGAAACTATGACCAAAACAGTCATTCTTCTACATTCTCTAATTGTCTAAGTTTAACAATTCATCAGTTTGCTGGGGACTCCCTGGAACCCCCTCAAGGACCCCTGGTGGTCCCCGGACCCCACGTTGAGAACCACTGGTGTAACGCTGTTGTTCATAAAAAGTATAAACATTCTCTTATCTAGATACTCTCAATCTCTCATTTAGTTACTTTACTTTGTTATTATACTTCTAAATAGCAACTAGTTACTTTACTAAGTTAGTCTTTATTAAAAGTAACTCAGTCGAGTGCTTTCAAGTTACCCGCTTAAAAACTTAAAAACACAACCTTTATGTCTTCTGGTGATGTTCTCACTAGTAGGCTATAGAAATCATCACCGAGTACACTGCTGTTATCTACTTATCTGTTATCTACTTAACAAGCAGCTTTCATTTATTCGGGGTCTGATCGTCTTTATGGTAAACTAGTATGATCACAGAGGCAGCCTTGATTAATCATGTCTGGTCTAAAAAAATAAACAGCGGATAGCGGATTGTTGAGTCTCCACCGCTTCCAACCAGCTGCTGCAGTCTGCTTTTAATAACGCCATGAAACAAAATGTATATTTTTTTTAATTGCACTAATTCAAAAATTTAAGCATTTGAAAGGAAAATAATAATACAGTTTGTAAACCAGTCTGTAGAATACCCTAATGTACCTACATGTTATGTAATTGCTTTTGCAATGTTATTTTTCACTCTTTCTTTTTAAATAAGAAGTTTCATTCAAGTAAATCTATTGTCTATTCCCAGGTCGGAGTCATTCCTATGTTCCCAGGGTCCTGTGTTCCCCAGTTCTAGAGTTAGGGTTAGGGTTAGAGACCTTCAAAATCAAATAAAATGATAACCATTGGTTTGTTGTGTTTATGTAGCTGTTTTGAAGCCTTGTTCCAATAAAAAAAACTGGATAATATTTATGAAATATTTTAACTTGAAACGGGTCAAATTTGACCCGAACACAATAGGAGGGTTAATGTGTGTTAACAGAATATTGAACTGGGGAACATAGGACCCTGGGAACTTAGGACCTTGGGAACTTAGAACCCTGGGAACATAGGACCCTGGAAACATAGGACCCTGGGAACATAGGACCTTGGGAACATAGATACGCTCCCATCCAGGTCTAGATAACTAGCATAAATTGTCTCCTTGGTGTACGTTTTATTCTACAGTCTATTACAAAAGTACGGTCTTCCAGAGCTGTTGATTACCGTTTAATTTGAGCTCAGAGAATTGATCGACGTCAGGATAAGAGAGTTCCATAATGTTGTCATGACAGCTGAGCCAGCGATGGGGTCAAAGTTCAATCGATGGGCGCAACGATGACAGATCGCCTGTTGCTGGAAGTATATTCAATATGTCAGTGTGACCGACGATAGAATATGATCATCGCTGGTGGTGACGATCCTAAATCGCTGTACTACAAACTTCCCTTAAAGTGTGTACAAAATGCAGCAACAAGCGATCGGTTCCAAAGTTTGGCCCAAGTAATTCCAACGGCACACAAACCAAATCCCACACAAAACCAATTAGAAGCTCTCCTCCAATGTATTGCCGTTTCAACAGAATCATTTCCCTTTATGAAAACAAAAGCCCCGCAAATGTGTACACAGGCTCGCGGCTGGAGCGGAGCCAGACAATAATTTCCGGTTTGATTAAACAACCCACTAAGTGACTCATCATTACCGAGGCCCGCAGATTAACTGGCATCCAAACAGTTTGAGGCCAGGTTCCCCTCTCCGCCGGCAGATGTTTCGGTGCAAATCAAGACCCCTGACAGGTTTAGGGGAACAAATGTCAGATTCCTCTGATGAATAGAGGCGCAAGGAATCTATGGAAAGCGTAATTACAGCGTTATTGATTCAGATGAAATCCGTTTTCGTACTTGCGGTGAGCTAAATCTCCTGCCGAGGCGGAGCGGCTGAGCTCCCGACGGATGTCGGGGCGCCTCGTGCTCCTGCTCTAATTCAAAACTGGAAAAACTCATAAGCACTCTCGCTTCCAAACGTATTATGTTCACTCCTATTGTTCCCTGATTGGATTTGCGCTGGAAGGCCTCTCACAGCAGACAGTAGATCATTCCGCTTGCATCTCCATAAATCTGACCGGACAGCCGTATCACTTCTGAATCAGCAGTGAGGCTATCGGATCGAACGGAATGATTCACAGAGACGTTTTCAAGAGCCGAGGCGCAAACATGCAGAGTTAACATGCGACTTTATTGCCGCGGTAAGCCGTGCCGAAGATCTATGATCGAACAAGTTGCGTTCCTCAAAGCATTTGTGCAGTAACACTAAACGATGAATTATACTGTATACAGCCGCATTTTTCATTTGATCAATTTTACATTTCGTTGCATCACGCTCGCCTGCAGAAACCGCCTAGAAACCTCTCTACCCAGCTTTTTGTAATTTATGGGATCGGCGCCCCGTTAGTGTGCATGTGTGTTTCCCTGCATCTGTATTGCGCAACACCACTGCTGGACCTCTTTCTCTCAAAATGAAATGGAATATTCCGGCGTAAACAACTCGCTACCCCGTAGGTCAGCTGTTACTCTTCTTTTCCGCGGCGCCGCTCAATATTGCATTGTATTTCACTCGCAGCAGAAAACAATGCGGACGGATTTACATACGCTCATAAATATGGCCTTTTCCAGTAGGCGAAGGCCGGAGCGTCGGCTGACATTTCTGTTTTATCACCCCCCCCCCACCCCCACCCCCGCGTCGGCGAGCAATAACAACGCCACCGGCACAAGGAAAGAGCTTATCGGTGACACAAGCTGGAGATGTAGCCACGAGGATCGCTCCAGACGGGCGGAACCTTGAGCACTTCAATAACGCAAGCTAAAGCAAAGGCAGGTAATAAGGCCGAGAGCCATAAAGGAAACAACGGAAGAGTATACAGTCCGGCGAAGATCCTGCATATCGCGGAAAAGCCGAGATGTAATCATATTCACTCAAACATATCTATATGAAATAGTCCCTACCTCATACCTGCGATACATACAAATGCATCGGTGTGTTGCCACATAATAAGTTACTCACTTTCATTCGCACGTTCGCAGGTGTGAACACACTTACGCGCAATGCACACAGACTCTTCTTCTTACAGTGGGAAAAGATCATGTATCTGCCTAAGCAACATGTATAATACAGTAACCCCCCCCCCCCCCCCCCACTCCGGTGGAGCAGACAAGCTGTTTTCCACATCGAGTGAAAAGAAAAACTCGGGAGAGCGCTGTGTGGAATATGTCGACACCTCTTAACTATTCTCTAAACATTGTCATTCTCGGGCTTGGCTCCCAATATGACTCTTCAGAGCTGGATGCCTTCAGATCTCAGAGCATCTCTACCTTTCCCCCCCCCCTCCTCTCCCTCAGGCTTAAACGTGGTGGGGTTTTTTTTCCTCCTCCTCTGTTCATCCGTCGTTATTCCCGCTGTCATCCGACCCTCGCCGCTCTCCAGGCCCCCGGCGAACCTCCGTTCCCTTCGACCTCCCCCGGACGAAGAGCTGTCAATAAAGCCTCACGCCGAGAGATGGGCCCTCTAGTGTCACGGCTGTCATCTGTTTAGCTAGAACAAATGAAATCTCGGATTGGGGGAGTAAGAGAGAGAGAGAGAGGGAGAGCGAGGAAGAGGGATGGATCGCCATACAGCAGCAGCATCAAGCTGATGGGCAGCTTATCAATAACTCAGCGCCCGCTACGGATCCGCCAGAATGAAAAGGCCAAAGGTAGCATCCTCGCTGACAAATAAACACTCCGGGTCGGCCTCAGACCTTTTCAACCGACTGAATATCAATCCTCCGACTGTATCGCTGTATCGCATTCAACACCACAAACAAACAAAAAAAAATAATACAGGGTGTACAATAGGTACCTGAAGTGCACTAGACAGTGGAAATTGTGCGATGTGATTCAAAGATTTTATTTCTTATTTTTTGTACCATTTTGCAGAGTGCTACAGCCCCATCTGCATTCACACGTTCTGCTGGCAATGTTCTCTCCTGCAGTCACAGCTAGAGAAGCCCTTCTGCGACACAGAGGGAGTTGTGAATTGTGAAATTATCAAATCATTGTGACTGAGGGGGAAGCGTTTGCAAGAAGCGGAAAATAATGTGTGCGTGTGCTGTATTCTGTTGAGCACCGTAGAGGAAGTTTCTTTTCTCTTCCAACCCCCCCCCCTTCCACAGGGAGGTCAGAGGTCAGGGTCAGATGCAGAGCAGCGGTGCTGGAGCTGGTAGGGAGGCAGTGTCTTGCTCACTTCAGGACTCTTGAGCCTGGATTCTCAGGTCAAAAAGATGGTCTCCCTACTCTCTATGCCACCCAGGTGTCCAAAGGCACAATAAGTAGAACACCGAGGGGCTGGAGGAATCAACAGAAACAGCTACGGAAACTTGTATTTAGATGTAGAAAAGAGTTCTCAAAATGCATTTAATGTGTCTATTTGAGGTTGATGAAAGAATCACATTTAAAGCTGCACTAGGCAAGATTTTTATGTAAAATTACAGTCTAAATTACACAATGGGTCCCATCCCCCTGAATTGAGAAGGTGCAGATTTAGTTGATTTGCCCAAATTAAATTTTGGTGTTGGGTATGGACACTGGTGGGAAATCTCGAAAATCTTGAAAAAGCAAATGCCCCAATCGAAATTTAAGAGTGAAATCCAGAAGTGTCTCCTAAGCCAGTGATTCTCAACCTTTTTCATATCAAGGACCCCTAATTTAGTCCACATTAAAACCACGGACCCTTATTTGATGAGATTTTGTCTCTCAGACTCAAATCTGAGAATATTTTTTATTGTCATATGATTTTGTCCAGAATTCCATGATTGTAGGTAGAGAGATAACAGTGAACCTAGGATCAAAACAGTCATTCTTCTACATTCTCTAATTGTGTTAAATTGGTAAAATAAATAATGGTGAAGTTTAACAATTCATCAATTTTCTGGGGACCCCCTGGAATCCCCTCCAGGACCCCTGGTGGTCCCTGGACCCCACGTTGAGAACCACTGTCCTAAACAGCAATGAGCGAGTACTCCGTCCAGAGAAAGCTGGACTCACCAACGATGGCTGAACCTCTTCACCTCCTCCACCTGCACCACACACTGAGAAGAAGACATGTAGCTTACTGACATCACCTCGCAGGATTTCTGGGTAATGAAGTCCTTCAAATTTTCAAAAACTTTGCGGCGTCACAAAGGTTCGCTCATTAGCATTTTTGTAACAAATAATAGACTAACAAAGTGTTTTTATCAAAGCGGTTGAGCGGTTGTCATTGTTTATTACCGGAGAGTTTTCCCTACCTGTAGCTGCTGGGCCGCGGTGTCTCACGTTTCACTCTCGAAACGGTTAGCCAATCGGAACAGAGGGGTCGTTAATATTAATGAGCCTTAAAGACACAGCGACAGAAACAGCCTGTTCTTGGTAAGGCTCAGAGAGATGCTGGAAAATGAAGGTGTAAAAATGGATTGAGAGTGTTTTTGGTACATGACACCACACACACAGCTTTGAATGGACCTCAAGACATAAAATAAACACTGGAAAGTGGAGAATATGGGACCTTTAAAAGCCATAAAAAAAATCCCATGCACATATAGTCATTTTCGACGGGCTTTCCACCAAACCCAAACAACACCGGCCGTTGCGCCAAGGCGTGGTATTCCATTCCACACTGTTTCTATCTTATTGACAGATGGATTTCAAAGGCTCACACAGAAAGTGAGGGCAGGATAAAGCTTATCAGCCCTAGTCCTCAGCAGCTTGTAAAACAATGCTGGAACAAGTGCAATCTCTGTGGTGATAGATTACAGCCGTGGTGTTAGCTCAGCATTCACGCTAGCCAAGCAAGACAATGAGATTGCTCTCAGGCGTATCATGGATGCCTCACACACAAAACAGTCACCTTTTAAATCTGCCTCATAATAACTGTGGAGACAATCTGACTTATTAGGGGCAAATGGAGACGCCAGACATCGCTTTGAATTTCATTTTTTCTGTTGGATTTTTCCATCAAATTTTTTTTTTTAAGCTTTTTTTTTAAGACTGAATTCATTTCTTGATGAGATATTTGAGGTCAGAACCCTGTTTTTTTTCTGAGCATCTCTAAGGTGAAATCTTTAGAATGCATTCCGATTAAAAATATACTTCCAGGGTTGGTGCACTGCCTCCATGCCATTTCATCCAATAAAACCTATAATGGCTGATTCCATAAGACTCAGCTTCATGCCTTATGTCACCACTACAAATCCTATAGAGTGTAATCTCGTTCCGCATAACACACTGTGCAACTGTCTGCAAACAAACACATTTGCATCATTAAGAAGCTATAGCATACAAGCCCATCTGCTGAAGATCAAGAATCTTCAGTTGTATGTTTGGCTTAAGATTCTCTCCACGGCCATTAAATATTTAGCCTACAAGCTTGTTGCACAATAACTTCATGATGATAATTAATGGAAAGCATTTTTCTTCTCATGGGGTGACATTGGTACATTGATCTGCAGCGGCAGCTTTGAATCTCAGACTAATCCGAGCATTATCCCTTGCACCACCGCATTGCTAAGCTACGATTGAATACGACTATGGAAGCGCTCTCTGTAAACATAGCATAATCAGCATGCTATAATTGATCTTTCACATTCTGTGACTTTGGCCTACTTCATACTTGGGTTTGAAAAAGATTTTTATTTTTTTTGTTTGTTTGTTTTTTTTGCAGTAGGTGCCGAAACAACAATTATCACCTGTTTTGGGTGTTTACTTCTCTCCTCATCAAAGGTGCAGAATCCATTTTTTTTTTATTCACCAGGTACATTTTCACATACTAGGAATATGACTTGGTGAGGTTGGTGCAGTGCGATATACAAGCATTAAGACAGACAAACAAGCAGCAATCAATCTTTGCAAATAGAATTTAAATATCAAACGTCAAAGAAGAACGAAAGAAAAGATTCCTGAAGATATATATACAATAAGTGTGGTGACTAAGTGGGTTTTGTACAAGGGCTCAGTAGTAAGATTCATTTAGTGTCTGACCAAAGTACCAAATATGAATAAATAGCAGTGGTGGAAGAAGTACTCAGATCTTTTACCTAAGTAAAAGTAGAAATACCACAGTATAAAAATACTCTGTTACAAGTAAAAGTCCTGCATTCAAAATGTTACTTAAGTAAAAGTACAAAAGTATTAGCATCACAATGTACTTAAAGCAACAAAAGTAAAAGTACTCATTATTCAGAATGGCCCATTTCTGAATAATACAGTATATATTATATTATTGAATTATAATTGTTGATGCATTAATGTGTAAGCATCACTTTAATGTTGCTGGGTATCTTACAGTAATCTATAATAATACATCACAATTTATTAGTTGATTATATTTTGTATTAATAATCTGAATCTGCAAAGTAACTAGTAACTTAAGTTATCAAAAAAAGGTAGTGGATTAAAAGTACAATATTTCCCTCTGAAATGTAGTGGAGTAGAAGTATAAAGTAGCATAAAATGGTAATACTCAAGTAAAGTACAAGTACCTCAAAATTGTACTTAAGTACAGTATTTGAGTAAATGTACTTAGTTCCTTTCCACCTATGATAAATAGTGTGACTATACAGGCAATACAAATATGATAGATACTCTGCTGCTGGATGCAATTTCAAGGTTTAACACATCCAGGATGATGTGCTCCTATTTTTTTTGCATATAACTCATAGACTTAGGCCCTGATGTACAGTATGTATGCCATACACACCACAGAAACAAGGCCTGCTCTTCAAACATATGGTAAAAGAAAAGAAAACGGAAACAGAAATAGCGTACTCGTTAAATGAAGAGAGACACCTCGCACACATCGTCCCTCCTCTTACATTCCACTCTTCCCTTCTTCAAAGGCGGGGAACTCGCTGGATGTTCCAGAAGATGAGAGATGGGAATAATGGAGATAGTAAAAAAAAAAAAACGGGAGTAATGAGGGAGACAGCTGTTTGAAGCCCTATTGCAAAAGCTATATTAATAAAAAAAAATAATAAAAAAAAGCCAGCGCTGTCCACTAACAACGCAGAAACACTTCAGGAGGCAGATGTTATCTCGATCAACAAGCCAAGACTCTCATGAGATAACGGTGTGTGTTATGGCGGCAGAAGGTGATTGGTTCATACATGTTCTCACAGAGATGTTTTGATTGGGAACGCATAAACAGAGATGGCCGCCTTGAGGAACTCCACTCCTCCGCTTATCTTTCCTTCTCTTCCTTCCTCGCTCGGTTGCTTATTTGCTTGCTTTCATTTCCTCCCGGTCTCGGCGTGCTCCCCTCTGACTCCGAGATCAGACGGAGATCAGATCGGTATCAGTCTGGTGACTAAATATCGGAGAGTCTAAAATATGATAATCTTATGTAAACCACGCGATAACCCGCGCTTTTCAAACCGGAAAAAAGGGCCTTTATCAGCGGTTCTCTCTTCACCTCAAGGTCTGGTAAATATCCATTGAGATTGCTAAACCATCATCAGCCACAACGCCATATTGTCTCCCTATTCATCCGCCTCACTCCCAAGAATAAAATATGACACAATAGCGATTTTCGACTTCTGTAAACCTCACTCTGTGCCTCTCCCTTTATTCGGAGCTGATAGGCTGGGCTGTGCCTTGTCTAATCACAGGAATTCATTTGGGGGAAAGCCAGGCAGCATTAAACGATCTGAGCCGGCTGAGAGGATCAGATAAATCCCTGTGTTCAATAAACCAAAGCGCCTTTCCTGAACGCAATCATTCTTAACGGGCACATGAGTGCTGATCCTAATCCTGAATATTTGCCGAGCCTTAAGCCAGACACTCGGCCCGACGCGTCAGCCCCCAATCTGCTCTGCGAGAAATAATGACATGGGACGTTTTGACTTTAAAGTAATAAGCCGCTACATTTTCATATAAATAAACGTCCTGTTTTTGCTGTTTTTGCTGTATCACAATAGGGATTCAGGCTATACCCGGGTTCATGAAAGCTGTGTGCCAGGTAGGTGTTTTTCCCGGGGAAAAATTCCTCTGGCACACAGGAAGTGATGCGTTTTATGTTTATGTTTGGAATGCATAGAAGAAGTTTATTTGCTTATTCGGATCCCCATTAGCTGCCACTAACGTAGCAGCTACTCTTCCTGGGGGTCCACACACAACAAAACATAACATATATAACAAGACATACGTATAACACATGTAACAAGTCTCAATAAAAACATATTCAAGAAAAAAAAAAAAATCACAACACATCAAATTGCATTCAATCGTGGGTGATCAGGTCGGTTAATTAACATTAGGGTTATTGTTAATATGTTTTTTTAGTAGTTTTTTAAAAGTTTTTTGCTTCAACGATCATAATTGGTAACTTCTTCCACATTGTGATGACCCTATACATTACAGAACTGCCTGGCAGTGTGACTATGTTGATCTCTCACGTAATTTATTCGTGAGTACAGACAAATTGGTTGTTTACTATAACAGATATTCCAAAAGAAACCCATTAGATTGCATGCCAACCTCTCCTCTACTCTGAGCATGAGCAGTGATAGCCACCATGGCTGGACAGACAAAGAGAAGAGAAACTCAAATTGCATCAACACCAAACCAAAGGGAAAAAGTCACAGTCCCGCCCACACTGTTTGATTGACAGGTGATCTCTGGGAAGAGCAGTGCAGAAACACCACGGCGATGCTTAGCAGCTAAAATGGAGACAAAATGAAAAAAAAAAAAAAGAAAAATCTCACAGATTACCACTTTAATACAACTCCATTTGCCAAAACAGCTGATCAGAGCAGAGGTCATCTCATGCCCCTCACCTCTCTAGAATGAGGCCGCGTGTGTATGTGTGTGTGTGTGTGTGTGTGTGTGTGTGTGTGTGCCAGATAGTCAGATAGTGTTTTCCCCGCCCCGTGTTAACAAGTAATTACACCATCTGTCAAGTTATCGCTTGGCAATTATGGAATCTGACAGTCAAATGCTTCGGCCTCGCCGGGCCTGATGGGGCCCGCGACCATAGTGTCATGCGAGCGCTCCTCCTAGATAAATGCATATCAAATACAGGTGATATCATATTTCTAATTTTAAAGTCAGATTATCTGCCGTGGTAAAGCTGAACTAATGACCCCATCAGTCATGTGGCATTTCTTCAAATCTCGCCTCGCATTTATCTCCGAGGAATACTATCACCAAGAATAAATTGTAGCAGAGTGGAGCTTGAAGCATTAAGAATTGTTATCTGTTTTAATGTAATTACCACCGCCTATTCCCCCAGCAATAAGCCCCATTTCCTCATTAGGCTCTCTGCTTTGAATAAAACACGCATTACATTTTGCCTGGCCTTGTCTCTAAATAACCTTTTAATGGTACCGCAAACACAGTGATTATCTTCGCCGTCGATGTTGCCATCATCGCCATCGTTCATGTTGTTATAGTCAACTGTAAGGCTCGAAATCGCTTGGACACGCTGTAATAACTGTTGTATGGGAAGAAATATGTGTCACTAGAAGCTGAAATTGAATTATTTATATTTGAATTGCTCAACTTGAATAATTGCATGAAAAAGCTGAATTTGAATCACATAATTTGAATTTGTATTGTTTAACTTGAATAATTGCATTGAAAAACTGAATCTGAATAGCATAATTTGAAATTGAATTTATTAGTTTGAAACTGAATTCCAATAAACTTGAAACTGAATGTAATATTATGAAACTGAATTCATTTGCTCTGAAACTGTATTCCATTCTCACAATTCAAATTCAGTTCTCGTAATTCAAATTCAGTTCTTGCAATTCGATTTCAGCTTACTGAGACACACATCCTGGTCGGTGAGGAAGAGCAATCGAGTGCAGAGTCGCAGGACTCCTTTTCACTCCTTTTCTCTGGACATGATACTCCGAGCTGAACGCCATCAGTCCCAAGCTTCATCCATGATCGAAAGAAACGTTCTTCAACGTGTATCAAGCCCATGGATCAATGGGAGTGAAGGAAATGGTCGAAAACATACAGTAGGTGCTGATTGGCCGAAAAGGAGTTCTGTGAATCTGCACTCGATTGCTCCTTCCTCAGCGACCAGAGACACACACACTGCGCAGACCTCCGCCAAGGTTCGTGCTATTATTGCTTGTTCGTGTGTCGGATCCGGATCCGCTCCAAAATTGAATGGGTTCTTCCTTGGCCCATGCTACACCCTTCCACCAAGTTTCATGAAAATCGGACCGGTAGTTTTTCCGTAATCCTGCTAACATAACCTCCTTGGCGGAGGTAATAACAATTCAATTTCAGTTTCTAGTGACATATATTTCTGCCCATACCGTCGCTTTACGAAAGAGTCGCATGAGAGGAAAGTGCGAGAAAGAGAGCGGAAGTAAAAGCAAGAAGGAGCGTGAGAGCGAGAGGGAGGGAGATGCTCGAAATGAAAAAAAAAAATAAAAAAAATACCCAGATGCTAATCTCCCGAGAATCCCTCCTTCTCGCTCTTCTGGGCGCAAACATGTCCGCCGGCCAAACAGATGTTTCTCTGCGAGGCTTTCTCTCTAATCACGCCGGGACACACTGGGCCCGCTGGCGTCTCCTCACATGGACACGGACACACGCGAAAAAAAAAAAAAAAAAAAAAGGCCTACACACCGCCTGTCTACTGACTGACCTGAGACAACTCTGTCTCGGGACCCTGGTGCGCAATTACGCCATTACATCTGTTCATTATTCCTCTTGTATGACTTCAGTGCCGTTTCTCTAAACCCTTTCTCCAGGCTTTATGCTCTTTAAATCCTTTTTTTCCTTTCTCCCCCAGTCCAGGCGAGACTGCTGCAGTGACAATAAGAAGGGATTTCCAGGGGGGTTGTGTGCAGGTCCTGGATAAATTAACTAAAGGAGATTAAAATAATGCCCTGTCTGTCACGGGGGGTCATTTGTCACCTCATTCGAGTGACTCCCCCAGTCAGATTTGATTTATCTCGCCGCTCCGACATCACTCAAACTCTAATCCGCTCTCTCTTCCCCCTCCAGAGGAAATGTGGCCAGCTTCCTCCGTACCAGATGTGAATCCATGTCGTCGGAGGTTATTTCTGGGTCTGGCTAGTCCATCTTCCTGTCGCTTTTCTAATTTTAATGCACCCCCGGGGGGGAAGCCAGACTACTTCTGATGACGTGCGTGTCAGAGAACTCCGAATAAGGAGCGTGTCCTGGCACTGTAATCAGTCCCCTGTTGATTGGGAGAGATCCTGGCGAACATCGCGAGCCGGAAAAAGGCGGTTCGAATAAAAGCCGTGCCCACGCTCTGTGGTCCTAACCTCGGCACTATACGGCCGCTTCTTCCAATAAGTAATATGTTCCGCTCACGGCTTAAACAGCCCGAGGTCCCCTTGATTTACGTCTCACTTCACAGATTAAGCGCGCTGAATCATGAAGCGCTAAAAGATGCTTCTAAACACGAGATGATTGCTTAAAACAAATCCTCCCCTTCTCCGAAGACGCGCAGGTTTTTATTGGCTCCATAAATTACAGCCGCGGCTTCAGCACCGCCGTTAAGGGCCTCTGCGAACGGAATCTAACTAAGGCTTAAGTCTGAAGTTACAGCCACCTCATATTTCATCAATTTTAGATTTATAAAGTCGAAATTGACGTCCCTTTTGGACCGGCGCCGGGGTCTCGGAGCGGGGGCCGAGGGGCATCGAGGAGCTTCATCATCTTGACAGGAGCTGACACCTCGGGCGATCGTCAGGCCACCAGCCTCACTGCATCCTCCCTGGGTGAGCAATTATGTGTGAGTAGCCAGCTTTGTGTCATTCCTTATGGCCCTAATACCCCTTCCTCTTCATTGAACATCTGAAGGCGGGGGGGGGGGGAGAGAGCCGCGGCAGTAGCAGCCGTCATCGACTGCCCGGGCACTCTATTTTAATTAGCCGAGTCTTCCAATTACGAAACCGGGGGAAAACAAGACAGAAACTTTTTTTTTTTTTGCGCCGTCCTTTTCGTATTCCCCTTCCGATTCCGTTCTCCCTTTCCCCCCGTCGGTTCGCGGGCAATGTGTCGAGCGGTGTAAATTCTTCATGAAGGTGACTGTGAGTCTCGGACGGTTTTTATAATTGAACTGAGGGGAGCTTGACTTTGTGCAACGCAGATAATATCAATCAATCGTGCCGGGATGGGCCCTTATCTTTTTCCAGAACGCTCTCAACTCCTCACATGACGGCGCGGATTTTGCGTAGGGCGCGTTCACGAAACAGATGGGAGACATAGGTTGGTTGACACAAAATTGTACCTGTTTATTAAGGAGAAACTGCTGAGATTTATGTGTGCCCCAGTCAACGCAGTTGCATATGGCAGACTATGTTTCAGAGGTGTTTATTCATCAGAAACAGTGTCTTTCACACCCATTCAGACCTCATACGTGTTAATGGTGGGATGATTCTATGATTCCTACCATCTGTTCAAGCAAGTAAGTACAAGGTGCGCCTCAATGGTGTGAAAACATATAACTATGGTGCTCTTTGGAGACAGGTGTAAGAAAGTACTCGCAGAAAAAAGGGAAGTTCCAAGGACCAAAAAAGTTAAATAAGCCTTTATGAAATGGGCTAGAATGTTAAAAACTGATACGACCTATGCATCGCAGCTTCAAACAGCCTTCAAGCGGGTGGAGTTTTAGTTCTGCAAACATTTCTTGGAGGCAGCTGCAGAAATAATCTCATTGGTTGAGTTAAACCTCAGTGGGCGGAGCTAAAGAACCACAGCTTTTCCGACTAAGTAACATAGATAAGAATGGTGATGATGCGGCATAAAGGCCACGCCTACAAAGTGTGGTGCAAGTGCGAATCAACATTCTGTAGTTGCTTTTTCGGTGTTGTATATGTATATGGTGTAAATAATTTCCACGTTAGCTTTTCATGACTGTCAAGCAACAGCAAGATCATTAAAATGTTTTTTTCTTGAAGTCTCAAAATGCTAGCATGACTCCTCTTGAAATGAAGTTTGCACGGAAGATTGCTAGCTTGTTAGCATTTTGTGACTTTCAGAATTTTTTTTTTTAAATGATGATGCAGCTGTGAAAAGGTAACAACACATTATTTACACCATGTACATTTCACTTAAGTGATCAGAATACAGAAAAAGCAACAACAGAAAATGTTGATTTTTGTTTTTTACCCACAGAAATGTAGCGGGGCATATCACTTTGTAGGCATAGCCTGTTTGAAACGTCACACCATTCTTATATATTAGACTGAAGCCCAGTGAAAAAGGCAAGAGGTAAGAGAGGAGGAAGCCAATATCACTCTGCTACTAACTGAAAAATGCAGTCTAGCCGTATGAAGTTATTCAGGTTAGCTAGTTAGCTAGCCTGCTGACCTTCCAAGACCACAAATGCCACCGTCATGAATGAGTGAAAAAAAGAAGTCATTACTCTTCATATTTTTTTATTTATAGGCTATTTTTACCAGAGTTCCACTTAGCTAACTTGCACTCTGGAAACAGTTTTTGGCTCCGCCCACTGAGGTTTAACTCAACCAATGAGATTATTTCTGCCTCGAAAGCAGCTCCTCTGAGAAACACTTGTATAACTAAAGCTCCAATCTGCCAAATGCATAGGAATAGATAGATAATATCTATTGTTGATAGATAATGAATTCCAATGATAGATGGTAAATTTTCAACAATTGTCAAATTATATTGTATAATATATCACAAATGTTGATATTTGAGAGTTATGTATTAAGTGTAATTAAATACTTTCAATGTTTCATAAGCATCTCCTTTAGTTGAAGAACTGACTGTTCTGTGTGCAGTTTTTTATCTGCAACAATCCCATTTCATGGTGTTGGGGTTTTACCTGTTTGGCATTAAGGTTTACTGATGTAGCTAATCTCAAAGACAGCCATCAGTGAACCTACAGAACGCCGAGCTGTTACTTTGTACTATGACACTAATACTACTCAGAATTCATAGAAAACAGTTTTTTTTTTCTGTTATAACTCCAAGACACTCTGGCAACAGTCTGGACTGATTCCTGTATGAATAGCCTAAGATGTCGCAGGCGTTGTTATCTTTCACATCAGGGAGTGTTGTCATATTGTGAACCGATACGCTACAGAAAAACACGACAAATCTGCGGTTCAAATATGTGGAAAAATTTAAACTGTGATTTTCCGAGCGCGGCGCGGGGAAGTTAAGAGAGAGACAAGCCCGGAGAATGGACTCTAAAAGCCTTCTATGGTGGTCAAATGTGATCAAAACTGAGTATACCCCACTCTTGATGTACATTTGTAGAGACGGAGATGGAAATGCTACCCATTTTCTCCCTGCAGTTAAGTGCACTCTCGCCTGTTGTGCCACACAAAGCAAACCTCAATCTATTTTCAGGCCTCTCCGAAGGCGAGCACTCAATTGATTGGATGGGGGAGAAAGGGCTGATTGACTAGCCGAAGCGATGTTTACTTTATGCTGTCTTTATGTTGTCTTTCACGATGGCTCATGGTGGGAGCTGAGCGCTACCCGCTGAAAGAGAGGAAGTATATGAGCACCTCGGGCCCCGAGCAGCTGGAGGCTCACCAATCTGAGTCCACATCACAAGGCAGGGGGGCCAAGCTCTGACCGTCGGCGCAGCTTGAAAATACTTATTTCGATACTGGATGCACGCAGAGCGTAACATAACTGTGTGGAAGGTTGCTGCATAAACTCTTTTTTTTTTTTTTTTTTTTTGAGCTGCAAAATTGAACAATTGAATTATGTCCAATTTCTGTAAATATCTAGTAGCTGCCACTTCTCATTGATTTGGTTCAATTAAGGGTATTAATGATTGCACTGGCTTCATGCCCTACGGTTATATTGACCCTTATTCTCATGCAATGGTTAGTAATCCAGTTAAATCAATGCCTGACACGGGCATCAAATTTCACCTCATCGCGGGAATGTGGGTTCCTAAAGATATGGTCCCTCCATTCAAAGAAACAGCAAGAGAGGCATGCGGATAGAGATACAGACACAGAAAGACAGAAAACACATTTTCATTCATAATGGACAAGGCCTCTTACCACAGGTGTTTAAGTACCATGCACTCTTGAATGTGCACTCAACATTTTGTAAATAACAAGCCGGATAATATTCATGTTCATTGAGAGAGAACGGTACAATCAGACTGCTGATGTTGACTGCAAAGGTTGAAATTTCAATTTTTTGCCGTTCTCTTCTCTCACTGGATGTGGAGCCTGCCAAAATACCATTCTTCTTTTTTTTTTAAACCAGGACAAAACAAACAACAAAAGCTTTTTATGCATCTTATTCATCTTGTGACCTCCCAAAATACTTGATGACTACAAGTGCCTTATCTTTGAATTTGGAGTACTGTACAACCAGTCAGGATCACTGGAGTGTGCTGCCCTCCTCATGTGATACCAACCAGCATGGCTCTCTAAACCAGTGATTCTCAACTTTTTTCATATCAAAGACCCCCAATAATCTGAGAATATTCTTATTGTTAGATATGATTTTGCCCAGAATTCCATGACAGTGAAACTCTGATCAAAACAGTCATTCTTCTACATTCTCTAATTGTGTTAACTTGTAAATGAAATAATGCTGAAGTTTAACAATTCATCAATTTGCTGGGGACCCCCTGGAACGCCCTCCAGGACCCCTGGTGGTCCCCGGACCCCACGTTTGAGAACCACCGCTCTAAACCAACTAGAATGTCACAACTCCCAACTCCTACTGTCACATCGCTGCCCCACTTGCTCATTTCTATTGCAATAACTGTACTTCCTACGATTGGTCGGAACATCCTGTGAAGCCGTTTCCATATAATGTATGTTGATGTGGAGCAGATGTACAATATATTATGTAATTATAGCAGCTCATGATATCGCCACCTTTGTATCCGTTGGCTACCTCTGTGGATTTAACTTTACTCCACGCTCAGTTTATTTCTTTATTCGGTCCTGAATTGAACCTGGCTGTCACACACAAGAACCCGTTTGCAGCTGAGGAACAGTCTTTCCAGAATCTATTGTTCTGACATAAGTGCCTCTTGAAGGCAGTCGCACTAAGAAACTGATACAAAGCGATAACAGTTGTAAAATGGATGTCTCATTTACACATCTGCATCTGCTCCTCATCCCCCCCCCACCCCCCCCCCCCACTTCCCATCTTGGAGTGTTTTTCATCTTTGGGAGTTCACGCTGATGTTCACTCTCTTCTTTTTAGCAGCTCGCCTTCATTCGTCTGTTTCTGTCTCCTTGGATTTTCTGTTGGTGCAGTTTTGAGTTTCTCCTTTCTTTGTCTGTTCAGCCATGGCGGCTATCGCTGCTCATGCTCACGACCCAGTTCTTCTTCTCTTTATTCCCGTTGCTGCTTCTGTAAATGTAAAATGCATCGCTCCCCGGTGCAGTAGAGGATGTGTCCCAGGAAAGAGGTACATAGGTGTTTAGAACAGCGAAAGCTTTCGTGTTGAATATTACATCAATCAGCGATAGTAGCAAAATGGACACTTATAAAAGACATTGTGTCCCAAAGTAATGTATTTTTTACTGATATATGCGTGTGCGAGCCTCATGACAAAGACTCCCTGGTCCACAGCATCTCTTTTTTATTGTTATATTATTTTGTTATAGTCATGAAATGATAAAGGCCTCATTTTTATACAATTCCCCCCCCCCCCTCCAGTGTGCCGCTGTCATTCCAATGGTGAATTTTGCAGCATTTCCATTCCCACAGATGACAAACGTTCTATTTTATCCAAATAAAATTGTTTTGTGAAGGGCCCCTGTGTGTGTGTGTGTGTGTGCTTTTGTCCTTTAGACAAAGATGACTCAGGCGGTGCTCCAATCCATTTTCTTTCATCTTTCACTCACCGCTGTGTTGCGCGTCTTCTACTGGGAAGGTATGGAGCGAATCAGCATGGGACATGTGTGCAGTTGCGTATAGAATAGGGTATCGATTTCATAGCCAGGCAAACCTTAGTAGGGATCTGAATAATTAAGTAGGTGAATAATAGGCAACAGAGCTAGGCGTGTGAAATGTTGTCGCTCTCTAATTACACTGCAGTTCCATTAAAAAAGGAGCTGTGATCATTAGTGCTGAGTTTGATTATTAGCCCCTAGGATTACTTTTCAGAATAATGTATGAAAAGTAATCGTTATCACAAGACATAAGTAATCAATGACCAATTCCCACAGGATAAGAGATCTGCCTTAAAATTGTTTATAGCTTCATACTTGTCACACACATTGCTTCCCTACATATTATATTGGTTGATTGCCTTGAAAACTAATGTAAATGTCACATACTGCATATAGGGTATTGTTGGCTTTAGGCACTTAACCTAAACCTGCCACAGATTGGCTTTCTGCCAAGTACTTTCAATTGATTTTATTTTCTAGCATCTTCAAATTGCAGGCCGACCAAGATGTCAAGGCCTTATAAGCATGCTGTGGTCAGGGAATGCGAAGGCAATAGCAAAAAATACTCAGGGATGTCAAGTCAGACTTGAGTTTTACCTGATGTCATTATTTCAGAGCAAATAACTGTAGGTGAAAGAGGCCAGATGTTTTAGTGCCACTGGTGTGCACAGTCCATTACAGTTACTGACATCCAGATGAGACTTTATGAACCCTTCCCTTCCCCCTTAAACTAGCCCCGTCTGAATGCAGATTGGAGTATTTATCTCAGAGGCAGAGCTGCTCTGGAGGCAGAAACAATCTCATTGGTTGAGTTAAACCTCAATGGTGGAGCCAAAGAACCACAGCTCTTCAGAGCACAAGTTAGCTAACTGGCAAACTTGAATGGTGAAGAAGGAACTCTGGTCAAAATATAAATACAAATGTTACTGGTAATGACGTTTTTCATTCATTCATTTCATTTGTTATCTTGGAAAATAAGCAGGCTAGCGTTACCTTGCTAGCTATAGGCTATACACGCAGAGTCAGTGGACAGTTTTAAGAAGCTTTTAAAAACTCACTTGTTTCATAAGCACTTTGTTTTGTAATGTGTGTTCGCCTTCTGTGCAGTTTTAATGTTTATTGTTATGTTATTTTGTTATTTTCTGCTTTTCTGTTTCTAACTTTCTTTTTTATTTTCTATTTTTAATGTTTTCATTGTACAGCACCTTGTAACTCTGGTTTCAAAAGGCACTTTATAAATAAAGTTTACTTACTTATTATACTGTGACTAGTTTGAATGTGGAAGGTCAGCTAGGCTAGCTAGCTAACCTAGATAACTTAATATACTTAATTGCATTTTTTCAGTTAGTAGCCAGTGTGCTAGGCTAATATTAGCTTCCTCCTCTCTTACCTCTTGCCTTTTTCACCTGGCTTCAGTCTGATGTTACTTAGCTAGAAAAACTGTGGCTCTTTGGCTCCGCACACTGAGGTTTAACTCAACCAATGAGATTATTTAGCTCTGCCTCCAAGAAATGTTTGTATGAATACATTCCAACCTGCTGTATGAATGTCCCTTAGTCTTGTATCTTGGCAACCTCTGGTCAGCGCTCCTGCAGATCTGATTAAAAAATAAACCAATAAATCACTGTATTGTTTATTGGACGATGCGACTTCCGGAGGCTCTAGCAACTGTGTTCCTCCCTGGCAACAATGCATCGTGGGACAGCCAATTTCGCGTGATTAATGCATGGGGCCCGCGCCCCCAGGTGAGGCCAGCTAATTACACCCTGCAATAATAGCAACCAAAGTTGTTCAGTCACGTCACATTAACCCGGTATTGTTTTGTGTTGTGCAGCAATGAGATAATGGAGGTGCTGCGTTGGAGGTTATCTCATTTATCTAAACACGCATTTACCGCACAGTGATAAATGTGGCCAAATTGTGAATTCAGCTTTTATTGACAGAACCAACATCGAGCATCTGACCGTCGAGCAATTCCCTCCTCGTGCAATTCTTTCAGTTTGTGCGGTCAGCAGCAAAATGGCAAACGGTAGAGAACTAATACTGTCGCAAACCGCTTTGTGCCGGAGCAGCAGAAAAAGAGAAAAACGTTTTGTACACTAACAAAAATTTGCAACGAGGTGGAAAAGAAGCTTGACCCTAAACACCGCGCTGATGTACAGTCAGCAGTGTCACCTTGTCTGTAATTCCCCCAGAATGTGTTTGTTCACCTTACATGGAAACGTGGCGGGTTGGTAACAGTCAAAAGTGACAAATCATGCGGCGTTTGTCAGTCGGGTCCCCGTTCTGCTTTGCTGCGAGACAACAGAGAGAGAGAGAGAGAGAGAGAGGAGAGAGAGAGGAGAGAGAGAGAGACCACACCTCGGCCACTGATGGAAACCTGCAGGCTGCTTGGAGACAGGAGACAACACGCACCGGCCCTTGGGTTGCCATGGGAACCGAGATGCACGGCGAGCTGAGCGGACACAGACGTCTTCGCTCTCTCTCTCTCTCTCTCTCTCTCCGCCCCGGGTCTGAGCGCGCTCGGATCGATATGTCAGCACGCCCAAAAGGCATGGCTGAAAGGAAGGAGGAACTTTTTTTTTTACCTGCCCCGCATCCTTCAACGTCTTCGGGAAGCAAAATAAATCCCGTCTATCTCCGAAAGAGTCTGTTTCCTACGTTAGGAGGACAGGTGGAGAAAGAGATAGAGGAGGAGAATAGAAAGAGAGAGAATGTGTGTGAGGAGGAGGAGATTAAGAAAAAGAGGGAAATTAGCGAAATCATTTGGGAGGGGGCTGGGAGATCAGACAATACTCAGTAAATAGTTTTTTTTTATGATCACTTTATTTGGTTTTTAAACAGACATAACAACCTTAAACAATGGGCAATTGTAGAAACAGAGAAAATAATCATACATTTAAAAAATATATACAAAAAAAAATACATCAAAATAAACAAAATAAATAATTTAAAAAGAAATGGAGGGGGAATTATAATGGCAGCATAGGGGTTCAGGGCCATAGCAATGTGAAGCATATTCAAGGTGTTAAGAAAAACAAATTAATTGCAAATAAAAGGGCTGTTACCTGATTGTGAGAGGTTTCAAGGGCCTTTAATGTGACTAAGGTATCTGTTCCATTTCAGACTATATCTATCTACTTGATTATTAATCCTAAAAGACAATTTCTCATAAGCTACAATTCCAAGCTGAGAGAAGCATACATGTGCTGGAGGTAAATCAACAGATTTCCACTCACTACTCAGTAAATATTAAGATGTTGAGTAGATGCTGATATGACGAGCTGCACCAACATTGAAAATACACTGTAAAATGAACAAAATGCAGAAAATGAAAGTGAGACAATGTCTGTAGTTGTCTGTAGCTGCTGCTTGCGTCGTTTCGTGAAATCGGGACCTAAATACCTTTCTGAAATCAGCTCAAAACAGCTTCCAAAGCTGTATTAAAAGAACTTTCCCCATGCCATAACATCATAATGTGAAGGTGGGAGCGTATCTATGTTCCCAGGGTCCCATGTTGCCCAGATTTATATATCACATAATGGGAACATGACAAAGGGTCCTATGTTCCCAGGGTCCTATGTTTAACCCTAACACTAACCCTAACCAACCACATTAAGCGAATACAGAGCTGGGGAACATCTTTTTCAGGTTCCCATTATGTGCTATATAGAGCTGGGGAACATAGGACCCTGGGAACATAGGACCCTAGGAGAGCACATATTGTGAGCTTAGAATTATAAGGTTCTATCTGCCTTCAGGATAGTTCTGAGATATTGAGCTTCAAAGTTTTCAGCATCCATTAAATGGAGTTAAATGGAGATGGGTCCTTTTGTTTCAGAAATTACAGACTCAAAAATCATTATTTTATACACACACACACATATGTCAACAGGCACATAGAATAGGTTCATGCGACTAACTCGGTTTTGACAAAAAGGTCAGATAGAACCTTATAATACCAAGGTCACGATATGTCGAACTGGGGAACATAGGACCCTGGGAACGTAGGAATGACTCCGTGAAGGGAAACGAAAGGCTCAGCTAACGCAAAGGCCGGGATCAATGTCTTCGTAGAGCGTCCAGATGAAGACGGGGGCACGACGGAGACACTTAACGGGGATAAAAGAACAGACGGACAGCAACCGATGATCCAGTCATTCAGATTTATCGACCACGCTACCGAGGCTCGCTCGCCGTCGACGCCAGGGAGGGCCCGCTGAAAAGTACACTCTGCTGGGGGTGGGATAACAGGAAGAGAGAGGAGAGCTCTGCACCCGGTTTGATGAAGAACAGGTAAGTCTCGGGGGCATTTGGCGAGGCATTGCGTTGCTCTGTAATCACATGGGAAGGCACATTATTCACGATACGCAATATAGTACATTTTGGATCTTTTACGATTCGTTATGATGCGGCTTTGCTCTACAGTTGGCCCAGAAAGAAGTCTTCAACCCCCCCAGAAAGAAGTCTTCAACCCCCCCCCCCCCCCAACGCTTTAGATCAGAATGCCGATAAAGCACACAATGTACTCGCAGCTCTCTCTCATAAGCAGCACTTCAGTTTCGAAAAGGCAGCAACAAATAACGTAACCCCGCTGTTGACATGTCACTTTTATACATTGCGGAAAAATAGCTGCGGTTACATGAGACATTTTTTTTCATTGTGAATCTTGAGGCTCATGCACACCTTCAGTTTCTTGTCGACAGGTGCGTAGGAGGAAAAGTCCATAGGCAAGAGAAGAGAGAATTCCTGCACACTGTCCTTTTACTTGCAATGAACTTTATTACTGATACAAAGTTTCGGTCCTTAGACCTTCATCAGGTAAAACTGAGGAACAAAGAACATTCCAGACAGATATAGCCAACAGCTCTTCAGGTGAGGCCAATCAGGGACCATGAGCTGTCAGGGTTAGGGTTAGAGACCTTCAAAATCAAATAAAATGATAACTTAGAGACCTTCAAAATCAAATAACATGATAACCATTGGTTTTGTTGTGTTTATATAGCTGTTTGGAAGCCTTGTTCCAATAAAAAAAACTGGATAATATTTATGAAATATTTTAACTTGAAACGGGTCAAATTTGACCCGAACACAATAGGAGGGTTAATGTGTGTTAACAGGATATTGAACTGGGGAACATAGGACCCTGGGAACATAGGACCTTGGGAACAAAGGACCCTGGGAACATAGGACCTTGGGAACTTAGGACCCTGGGAACATAGGACCTTGGGAACATAGGACCTTGGGAACATAGGACCCTGGGAACATAGGACCTTGGGAACTTAGGACCCTGGGAACATAGGACCCTGGGAACATAGGTCCTTGGGAACTTAGGACCTTGGGAACATAGAACCCTGGGAACATAGGACCTTGGGAACTTAGGACCATGGGAACATAGGACCCTGGGAACTTAGGACCCTGGGAACATAGGACCTTGGGAACTTAGGACCCTGGGAACTTAGGACCTTGGGAACATAGGACCTTGGGAACTTAGGACCCTGGGAACTTAGGACCCTGGGAACATAGGACCCTGGAAACATAGGACCGTGGGAACTTAGGACCCTGGGAACATAGATACGCTCCCTATATGAGGCATTTTTATTCTGATTGGGCTACTATTCTGATTAAAAGGCTCCATGTAAACGCAGCTAATGATTGCTCCTTGTAACATGCAATTCAATGGCTCAATAGTGAAGCTGCAGCTGAAAAGACATTGGAGTGTGAGTACGAGCGAGGTATTACCAGCCATCGACTATTTTCTTTCATTACAGCAAACAATCCGCGGCACCAAGGCCGCTCGTTCCTCTGGGTCTGGTTATGAAAGGATCCACAGTTTTAAAATCCTTGAGAATCTGCCGTGCCCAGCTGGGAAAAAGAATGACAATCTGGAAACAATTTCCCTCGCTGTGAGTCGCGTAAAAAAAAAATATTTCACTTACCAAGAATGGCCCTCCGATTTCACGTTGTATAGTCCAGAAAGACCCGGAAAAATCTGGGTCATCAAGTTTCATGAATTAAAAAAGAAATGAAAATGAAAGGAAGAAATGAAATGAAATGGAGGAAAAAAAGCTACTCCTGGAGAACAATTGACAAAACAGCAATGCATTTAGGCTGCGATAGCCTTTGCCAGGTTTACAGGATTGCATAGTGAGCAATATTCAACGATATCTAAAATGACCACCTCAGGGCCCATTGACCAATCAGATGCCAGTATTTTAAATAATAAAAAAAAAACCTATTGCTATCATCTGGTGTAGAAGGCACCATAGGATTCCAACCCCTTGAGGACATAAAATCCCATCTCACAGTAAGGAACATTATCTATTTATTATTAATTACACATGCAAAGATAGATGAAGAACTGGGTAGTTAACATGAGCAGCGATAGCCACCATGGCTGAACGGGCAAAGAAAAGAGCGCCACCTACAGGAACTCAAACTGCATTGACAGAAAATCCAAGGAGAAAGCTGTTCAGGGAGAGAGAGAGAGAGAGAGAGAACCGGAGGAATGAAGGGGAACTTAAAGCACGATCCACCTGCCTGCTGTCAGGGGCCACCTGCTAATGCTCACGACTCGAGACAAACAGGGGGAGAGAGAAGAAGAGATAAGCAGTGAGACAGAAGGGGGAAAGATATCAAGAGAGCGAGAGAGAGAGAGAGCGAAAACAGAGAGGAGAGAGGAAAAAAAAGAGAGATTGGAGGATAGAGAGAGAGAGAGAGGGATGAAGAGAGCAGTTTATTCTCTCCCTCAGCTCAGGAGGCAGGTGGTGTAGGATAGCAGAGGGCAGCTGGGAAAACAACATAAAAGGCAACCAGGTGAAACAGCGGAGCTCACACTGTGAAATAAGCAGGCTAAACTAAACGAAAATGTGCTGTAAATGATGCGGTGTCAAACAAAAAAAAAAAAAGCTTAAAGAGGCAGACAGTTGCCTACTTTCAAGCGGGGGAAAATACACGGGTGTTGCCGATGACAAGGCGTCCCGCCGAGCGCCAAAGCGAGAGAAGCCGGAGAAAACATCCCGCCCATGGCCTCTCGTTTAACGTCGGGACGGCTCGCAACTGACAGTGCTGTCAAAGATAATCTATACACACAAGATGACGCATTACAAGCTGCGCCAATGGTATGAAATGGTATACACTTCCTGCCTCCTAAGTGGGCGTGGTCGCCTCTCCTCCCCCATCCCCCCTATGTATTTATATTTTCTTTTGCTAACATTAGATATTTACACAGCTAAGGCTGGCTTTACACGGTGAAACTTTCACGCAACTTTAGTCAGTTGAAACTAAGTTGCAATTGAGTTGCATGGTGTAAAGCCCTATGCAACGCACTTGAAACTTGTCTGAAACTCAGCCGCAACAGTTGCAACTTAGTTAGCAAACTAGTTTCACGCAACAGCCAATCAAAACGCTGATAACGTGCCAGATGATGATGTCAAACAGCTGAGCCATGTCAACAAACAAACGTGAGGTGTTTTTTCCTCCAGCCTATCAATAAGCATTAATGCCCCGATAGCTCTCTTCCTATTCTCCGGGACAGCCGTTATGAAACAAAGTAGCCATCCAGTGCCAGAAGAAAAAGAGATACAACACATCCGAATTGATATCCAGCGAGAAAACGATACGAAATAAGATGCAAAGATGCAAATATAGTTACAATGACACTTCCCACTTGATATAATCTAGCGAGAAAACAATACGACCGATGAAAAATTACCAATCTAGCTAGCTAATTTTAGTGAAATAAACTAGCCTATTAAATCGTGTTGCATGAGACTGATTATTTTTGAATTGCTTCGTGTAACTGTCAAGTTGCATGGAAATTGTTTCATGCAATTTGCAACCTGCAACTAGTTGCATGAAAATTTCACTGTGTAAAGTCAGCCTAACAGCCATATTTAGCATTACAAAAATTATTTAGCTAGGGCGTTCGCGAACGTTAGCCTAAAATTTTAACACAGTTTGGCTAACGTTATCTAGCGAGATAACCAGATCTCAGACCCCAGATCTCAGACCCCAGATCTCGCGAGAGTGTGCTGCTGAGACAGAGACAGGTGTCGAACAAAGTAAATTTTCTCCTGATTTGTCTGTCTGAAAAATGCCATTTTAGTGTCAGAATGTTCGGAAGATACGCGGCTTGTGAAAAATGGGTCCAATATTTACTTCGGTGACTATGGGGGCGAAAGAATCGGTCTTAATCTGTGCTCACGTTCACTGTCTCCCATTGGAGTGAACAGACTCAGGACCTGCCGCTAGTCTCCTAAAGGGGCGGGGCAGTGGCCAAACCCATGTGACACAGATACAGGAAATAACCATCTCGTTTCTAAACGCTCTCTGGCGCTGTGTTCCCGCCGCGGCCGAGGAATATCGACATATGCGGCGTGAAACGGTTACTTCTGCCCTTCCTCGGCTTGCATTATTCATATGTTTTAAACGTAACATGCTCTGCTGGAATTAAGAAAAGTTCAATCCCGGGGGAAAAAAAACTCAGAAAACACCCCCCCCCCCACCCCAACCATCTAATCAATTTTGAAAGTACCCGCTAAGAGCTCCATTTGCAGCGACAGAGAGAGAGAGAGAGAGAGAGAGAGAGAGAGAGAGAGAGAGAACATCTCATGCATTAGCAGCGGAGTGGAGGAGCAGGGAAAACGGAGGAGAGCAAATGCATCAAGTTGATGCATCGGCCGAGCTGCGAGGGCCCGCCTTCCCCCGGTATCATCCTGAGTGCTCGGGCGCGGCCCCCGCTTCCCAACAGGCCACTAAAATAAATGTAGGGTCATTTAGACCACTGAATGAAGCGGCGATGAAAAAGCCGGCAACAAACGGGCGCTCTAATAGAATTATATTCGGCTGATGTCAGCAATCATCGCAACAGTGGCCCTTATATCATTTTTACGAGTCAGCAGGAGCAGGACCGGGGACGGCGGCGCTCCTGAAGCTCCCGCCGAGGTTTTGCTTAATAAGGTCCTGCTATAGATTTCCCATGAGGCCAATTGCGGCGAGGGCATCAACTAACGCTGCTGATGTATGCTCGCACTGACCTAGTAAAAGAAACATCAACTTGTTTAAACCTGTTTGAGCTAATGCTTACATTGATGGGAAGGGTCCAATTACGCACATCTAAAGCCACGATTTCAGTGATGTACCTCTTTCTGCACCTTTATCTGGATGAGTGAACAACTGGGGGGACAACTGCATATTACAACAATATTTCAGATATGTTTAAGTGGAGATTGTATTTGAATTGCGCACATTTGAATTCGTCATGCTCATATTGGACCGGTGAATTCAATAATGAATGTTTTTATTAAACAAATTCAAAAATTTAATTTGTAGGGCACAATTTGAAATTTGATGTAATAGT
The DNA here is from genome assembly GCF_046629955.1 of Centroberyx affinis. Taxonomy (NCBI): domain Eukaryota; kingdom Metazoa; phylum Chordata; class Actinopteri; order Beryciformes; family Berycidae; genus Centroberyx; species Centroberyx affinis. Next base: position 19,302 of record NW_027280467.1, on the reverse strand, counting down.
TTGAAATTGTGTTTATTATTGAATTTAACTTAATTTCAAATTCAGTGTTCTCAGTTCAGATCGAGCAGATTGAGTGACACACACATCCAGGGATTTAGGAAAAGCAAACCAGCAAAGACTCAATCCAATGAGGAAAGATTCAATCCAACAATGTTGGAATGTGGTCGGGAATGTGTTAAAAATTTGGTGCCAAAAGCTTTTGGCACAAAATTTTCAACACATTGTCAGTATGCTCTGTGACAAAGTTGGATTGAATCTTTGTTTGCTTGAGTCCCTGGATGTGTATCTTAAGTCCCTGGATGTGTATCTTAGAGAGTTCAATCTGAATCGAGAGAACCAAATTTAAAATTACAGTTAAAATTTTAGTTCAACAATAATCACATTCAATTTCAAGCCATTGCATTCAATTGATTTATTCAGTTCAAATACAATCTCTGCTGGCACAAATCTCTTTCATACATTTATACATATATGCCTATTTGAAGACCCTATACACCTTCAAAATTAGTAAAATCCAACATATTAAAGTGATATTGTTGTGTAGTTACCTTGGCCATACAGTATGCAAACTGTTCATTATCTACTTAGCACAGAACCTCATCAAGGAATCAGTGCTGAAACTGAGGCATCAAGTCAGATCATTGAGCTTTTCACGCAGCATTGAACCAAATGAATAATCATTTACATAACGCAAGTCTTTCAGAGTGGAAATGAAAAAAAAACAAAAAAACCAGTTTGCATCAACACAGCAACAGCGGTAGGCTTGAGCCGCATTTAACCGATGCCCACCATACTCTGAAGCTAATGACATATCACCAGCCTTAATAAAAAGAGGCTAATTACATTATGTGGAATCCATGTGAGGAATGAACATATTTAATTTGCGCTCGCACGAGCCTCGTATGAACTCATCAGATGTGAATTAGCGGCGGGGCTTGATTGAGCGTGCGGTAAGTAACCGTTAGGAATAAGAAGGCTTACACGTACATTCCCTAATCTAATTACCATGAACGCAGCTCGATTATTTCACTTTTTAGTAACAGGAGAAGTAGTCGAATTGAACGTACTGTACAGCTCCAGAGGCTGTATGAAGCCCAGTGGTGGAAGAAGTACTCCGATCCTTTACTTCAGTAAAAGTACCAATACAGCAATGTAAAAATACTCCATTACAAGTAAAAGTCCTGCATGAAAAATCCTACTTAAGTAAAAGTACATAAGTATTAGCAGCAAAATGTAGTTAAAGTATTAAAGTAAAAGTAGTGGTTTGGTCCCTCTGACTGATATTTTATTATATATGACATCATTAGATTATTAATACTGAAGCATCAGTGTGTAAGCAGCATGTTACTGTTGTAGCTGCTGGAGGTGGAGCTAGTTTGAACTACTTTATATACAGTTAGCTAGTTTAGTCCAGTGGTTCCCAACCTAGGGGTCGGGCCCCTCCAAAGGGTCACCGGATAAATCTGAGGGGTCGTGAGATGATTAATGGGAGAGGAAAGAAGAAAAAACAAAGTTCTGATACACAAATCTGTTTTCAGTTTTTGGACTTTTTCCTCTAATCTTTGATTTTTGCTGAAATATTGGATCATTTGAACATTTATTGAAATGAAACCATGTGAGGTTTAGAGGGAAAAATCACTATTTGGTGGAGCTGTTAACAACTCATAGACATCTGAAATGTGACCCCGACTACACTTTTTGTAAGACGTCAAAAGCCAAAAAGGTTGGAAACCACTGGTTTCATCTTTAACAATGTGTTGTATTTTAAAAGCTTGTTATATTATCCATTGTGTCAAATCTCCATCTGAAAAGTAACTAAAGCTGTCAAATAAATGTAGTGGAGTAGAAAGTACAATATTTCCCTCTGAAATGTAGTGGAGTGGAAGTAGAAAGTAGCATCAAATGGAAATACTCAAGTAAAGTACAAGTAAAAAACCTGTAAAAACTTAAGTTTAAGTACTTGAGTAAATGTACTTAGTTACTTTCCACTACTGATGAAGCCTTGGGACTTGTAAAAAATTGATGTATTTTTTCATTCAATACAAGCACTTATCCCTGTTTGTGCTTGGTCCTTGCTGTTTTAGGGACATCTGCCAGGAGAGTTTATTACTAGCGTGCATAGTAATCCGGCGCGTTTTCAAGGCCGCCCCGTGCCCCCCCCCCCTTCCCTGCGAGCAGCCCTTGGCCTTTGTTGATCCGGTCCTCTGGAAAATAAGCGGCAGCCCGGGCTCGGAATCTTAAGTGGGATTCGAGTGCAACTGTTTATTTGTGTTCGAGGCAAAGGTGAAGGAGCCCGCGCAGAGGTGGGCAGCGTGGGCCGAACCTCAGCGGAGCGAGGCACCGAGAGGAGAAGAAGAAGAAAAAAGAGGAGGAGAGGGAGTGAAAGAGGGAGTCATTCCTATGTTCCCAGGGTCCTATGTTCCCCAGATTTATATAGCACATAATGATGGGAACATGACAAAGGGTCCTATGTTCCCAGGGTCCTATGTTTCCAAGGTCCTATGTTCCCAGGGTCCTATGTTCCCCAGTTCTACATATGTGCTCTCCCAGGGTCCTATGTTCCTAGGGTCCTATGTTCCCAAGGTCCTATGTTCCCAGGGTCCTATGGTCCCAGGGTCCTATGTTCCCAGGGTCCTATGTTCCCCAGTTCTACATATGTGCTCTCCCAGGGTCCTATGTTCCCAAGGTCCTATGTTCCCAGGGTCCTATGTTTCCAAGGTCCTATGTTCCCAGGGTCATATGTTCCCCAGTTCTACATATGTGCTCTCCCAGGGTCCTATGTTCCTAGGGTCCTATGTTCCCAAGGTCCTATGTTCCCAGGGTCCTATGTTCCCAAGGTCCTATGTTCCCAGGGTCCTATGTTCCCCAGCTCTATATAGCACATAATGGGAACCTGAAAAAGATGTTCCCCCTGTATTTGCTTAATATCGTTAGTTAGGGTTTAGGGTTTAGGGTTAAACATAGGACCCTGGGAACATAGGACCCTGGGAGAGCACATATGTAGAACTGGGGAACATAGGACCCTGGGACCATAGATACGCTCCCCGTGAAAGAGAGCCCGGAGAGGGGGGGAATACACCGGAGAGGACAGCGCCGGAGCCGGGTGACAGGCGGCTGCAGTCACTCTAATGCGTTCTGTCTGTCTCTCCGTCTGTCCCGAGGCTGTTAGTTTAATGGCTGAGCACAGGACACTGATTTGCCCTGAGTGCTTATTTAGTGGATGAATCGCGGGGGAAGTGGGGAGACGGCGCGGGGTGTTAATAACAGGTTATTAACGTCCGTCAGCGCGGACCCCGGCGCGCAGTGGGGAAGACGTGGGAAAAAACAAAGGCTCGAGCTGGACTCTGATCCCGGGGCCTGTCAGTCAGAGCGGCAGCCAAGACAGGTGTGAGGGGGGGGGGGGGGGATCGGATAACCGGAAGAGACAGAAGAGAAATTCCCACACGCGTGAATGGCAGTCGGGGTGGGGGGTGTTATCATTTGCAAAGGCATCATTCATAGTTCATAGAGTCAGTTCTGTTGGTTTTTTGTTTTTTTTTACATGTGCATTTCCATAGTGACAAACTGAGAAGTGGTTAAGACAAAATGTATATGCTCGGATGTGTTGTTTTGTATGTCTAGTTGTTATTATTTTCTCTTCCATCGACGTCCACAATGGGAAAAAAAAAAAAAAAAAGCGGAAATAATTCTCAACTGCTCAACGATGGAGGGATGACATTTCCTTCACGAGCCAAAAATTGCAATTTCAAAAAGACAAAGCGATATTATTATTCCAGTATTTTCGCATGGTAATTTATTCCCCTAGATGTTTCTGTTGGATCTCGGCTCTGTCTCTTGTGAAACTTTTTATATTTCAGCCAATTACAGAATTCCTTGGTCACCATTAGAGGCAGATAAAAGTCATAAATGACTGAATTCCCCTTTAATTTGCACTTTCTTGTGCTATCCTCTGAGGTCAAATACATCAATTGCTTTTTTTTTTTTATCACATTTTTAGATTTCCCAAATCAAATCAAATCTAATCTGAAAGACGGCATCATAACTCAATGTCATATTTCAATCCTTTCGGGTATGGCGAAGCAGATTCCCATGGTGCACCTGGAAGTCGAGCCCTTGGGGCGGGATGCCAGCGGGAGGCGTGCCAGTGGTTAAACAGCCAGTGTAGCGGACCCGATTGAATTACTATTCAGAATGGATTCGGTTACTTTTTTCTGGCCTCGCTTTATCTTACCTGGCACGGAGGGAGCCAATCAGATTGCGCGATAAAAAAGCTGAGCAAACGTACCGCCCCGTCTTGCACTCCGGGGCGGGCTAAAGCCAGGCAAACTGCTAAAACAACTGAAACTGTTTCAGTTCAGTATTGATCCGGTGGGGGTGGTGGTGGTGGTGCGGCGGTCGGGACAGGGGGGCCTCCCGGAGAGTCCCCCCCCCCCCCCACCACCACCACCACCGCTACCCCAGCGATGTGGGAGCGCGGGTCGATCCGGGCGGAGCTCTCGGTGGCAGTGCTCCAGAAAACACTGCACCCCCCCCCACCCCAACCCCTCTGGTCCACTTCCACCTGGCAGCGTCTGTCTGGGTGAAGTCCCTACTCCAGACACAAAGCCCAGTCAGGCAGACACAGAGGCAGTGATCCGCGATTCATTCATCATCGACCGGTTTCTGTGTCAGTGAAAAGAGAAAAAAATATATATATATTTTGGGGGAGTTTTCCTCGTGAATTCTGCATATTTTCATCATTAGACATAGGTTTTTTTTCATTAAAGGAATTCGATTTCATACCGACTGCTATAAACTTCGGAGTTGTAAAGTTTTTCCGCCTCGTGTCCTCGCATAAACTCACACTTTGAACCGTCTCAGTATTTGCTTGTCAGTGTGTGTGTCAGGCTGTGCTTACATCTCCAAAGCAGCTCACAATTGAGACTAAAATGCAGTCAGCAGTTTTCAGTGTATATCAGATAAGATATACTTTATTGTCCCCGTGGGGGAAATTTATCTTGGACTCTGTGTTGCTGCATCACTTAATAAAAACCATTAGTTCCGTACACATAGCATCCTTCACATCAGATCTGCTTGGGTCGTCCATCATTACAGATATTAGTCACTTCAAGAAGAGGCTTGCATTGGGATAGTAAGGGGTTGACAGTGCAGTGGTTAAAGGTGGCATGGAATCAACTGGAATCAAAATTGGCCCTAACCCTTATGCAATAACACCACATTATGTAATAACTCGACAAAATGTAATACATTTTCACTTCATTATGTAATAACAACCGCATTTTGTAATACACAGCCTGAACGCAATATGTAATAAATTTCCCCGCATTACATATTGCGGTGGTTATTACAAAATATGGGAGTTGCACTTTTTTTTTTTGGATGAAAATGTAATAATATGGTGCATTATGTAATAACCAACCAAAATGGATGTCTTCATAAATTCGTAAAAATCGTTATAACAATATAACAATGTTTATTTTTTGCATTCTAGCATGAATCATACTGACTCAAAATTCATTTTAAAAAGATACTATTAGTTCAGTAGATTAGTATCTTTCATTGGTCAAAACTACATTAAGTGTCACTGTATTCTTTAGCTTAATAGAAACTGTACTTGAGGGACATAGAAACTGTGTTATACCGACACAAACAACTAAGTACTGGTACACACAAATGTCAGGAGACACACACACAGACACAGACACACACACCGCAATATGTAATAATTTTTTACAAAGCTGTGTATTACAAAATGCGAGTGTTATTACATAATGAAGTGAAAATGTATCACGTTTTGTCGTGTTATTACATAATGCGTTGTTACAGGGTGTTTTAACAACACTTTCAGTGCAAATTCTAATTCCACAATCAATTTCCACGCATGCATTTAGCAGAAGAGTGTCAACATCTTTGACCAACGGATGCCTAATTTAAAATACAAAAAGGCAAAGTCTCCAGAGACTGTTTAGATGCCGTGATGTAAGTCAATTTCACTTCACAGTGCTCAGCGATTTAGATGTGAAGTTGTTTGTAGTCATCGGAGAGTGAGGGAAAAAAAAAAAAAAGTCAATGATATTGTTGTGATGCTTTAAAGAAAATAAGAAAGCAAAGAGGTAGCCGTCAGTCACACCGGAGAACAAAGGGTTGAAATGATGTTGAAGCTATGCAACAGACTCCTTTGTTTGTTTGTTTGTTTGTTTGTTTGCATCAAGCCAGACTTCATCATATTTATTTCCCGCACTCTCATTAGAATACACTGTTACACAAACACACGCTTGCTGTTTGAATGGGGTTTTAAGTTTCAGCTGCTTTCAGCCACACTGAACCCAGAACACGTCTTACACCAAATAAACAACTCGCAATGATAACAATAACTCAAAACGCCACAGGCTCTTTCTCTCTAAGTTTATCTTTTGTTTATTCATTATCCACATTTCCCTTAATGTCAGGGTGTGGGAAGAGGAGTGGGTATCGCCACAGGTCAGAGTGGGTGGAGTTGTTGGCATATTGTTTAGTTTGTTGTTGGATTGTACATTCATTGGAAATCAATAAAAACAGCTGATTGTAAAAACCAACACATCTTAGCTGAGAGGTAGAAACGCAACGCAGCCGCTTCCAGTAACTAAATGGAATTCAATATGTTTTTTGTTATAATATTGGCACCATAGATCAGTGATTCTCAACTTTTTTCTTATCAACGACCCCTAATTTAGTCCACATTAGGGCCACAGACCCCCATTTGATGAGATTTTGTCTCTCGGACCCAAATCTGAGAATATCTTTATTACTAGATATGATTTTGTCCAGAATTCCATGACTATCTGTATTGTAGGTAGAGAGATAACAGAGAAACTATGATCAGAACAGTCATTCTTCTACATTCTCTGATTGTGTTAACCTCTTGTAAATGAAGTAATAGTGAAGTTTAGCAATTCATCAATTTGCTGGGGGACCCCCTGGAACCCCCTCAAGGACCCCTGGTGGTCCCCGGACCCCACGTTGAGAACCACTGCTATCGATAACACAGGGTTTCCGCACTCACTTTTGACACCAAATTCCAGCTTTTTCAATGACTTTCGAGGTCTTGTTTGGTGAAATTCAAGGACTCAGAATGCATAATAGAGAACCCAAGAAATCCTTCATTTTCATGCCCCTTCCGCTCGGTATATCTCTGTTTATTGCTGTTGGGGAAAAAAGAAAAGAAAAGAAAAAAAAACAACACAACACTCTGCTCTCTATGCTGTCTTCCTTAAATGCTCGGTGTTTCAGCAACGAGGAAAAAATCAATTTAGAGCGCGTCCCTTTCTATCCACACTAAAGAACTAGAGCATACTCCCCCCCCCCCTCCCCTGACATCTCAATGGTATGGCTCAATCGCTGGAGTGAATTAGCAGAGTGGATGTGAAGGTGTGTGTGTGTGTGTGTGTGTGTGGGGGGGTTATGTGGCTGACAGTTGAGGCTGATTAAGACGCATCTTTGGCTTTTTTTTTTTTAGGAATTTGTCTCTATCGTTTTGCAATGCAAACTCAGGTATACGTGCAAATGGCAACATGCATTTCAACTGGCATTCCCCTGTGAGGATGATATATGCACACACGGGACACGCATGCAAGTAAACACACACACACACACACACACACAACGCCCTATCAGACATATCTTCCCATACAAACAGCTGCTGTGACACTGGGGTGAAGCTACAGGAGTGGCTGTACAGAGCGTCCCCCCCCCCCCCCCCCTTCCCTTAAGAATGAAGCTGATCCAATAAATTGCTTTCCAGGAGGGATGAAATGTGCAGTGCACCTTGCCACGCCGCACAGGATTGCTCACTCGCGGAATACAGCCCCCCCCCGTGATTAATAACCCCCCCGCGACTTCGAGCCTGTTTCCGAATGCTTACCAAATCAAATATGCACCAGTCTTTTTTTTTTTTTTTTTTTTTTTACATACCACAGGCATTTTGTTTGGCTAGCACATGACCGAGACCCATAAAACTACGCTGCTATATCCATTAGTCTCCCCCCCATGCATACATCACCATAAATATGGATTTAATGCCCGAGAGCTGCACACAAGGCAACTTTGCAGTCTTTTAAGTTGACAACTTCTTTGCACTGGGCCATCACTAGTGTAATCAGGAAGCAACAAGCCCAAACACTATTACGGTTTTATGGTCACTTATGGTACATCAATCCCAAAGCATTATTGGATTTGATTAGGACATGTTGATCAGAAAGTGCGTACCGTCAGCGGTTCTGTACCTCCGGACATTGCCCTCATTAGTGAGCGTACTGTATATTTGATTATGAGGCTTTATTGGGGTTAAAGCAATAGAATTATCCATTTAATCATATTAGCATACATGCTACTGCAAGCACTCAAGTATTTAATGTGCTGCTTTTTCCGTGAATAGGTAAAGTTACAGGGATAGTTTGATGTTTTTCATTTTAATCTTTCTTTTTTTTTCACTTGCACTTGCAAAGTATCTGTATTAGTATTCCTGGAGATTCCAAACAAACCGGAAAACGCATCACTTATGTGTGTCAGATTTTTCCCAGGAAAGAGCTACCAGGCACCAAGTGTTTAGAACAGCAAATGGAAAAGCTTTCATGAACCGGCTACAGGTTGAATCGCTATTGTGTTAAATCAATTGATATAAAGTAACAAAACCAACATGAAAATGTCACAGATAATTAATGTCGTAAGTGCCTGCTCAAGAAAAAAACAACAGGCTAAAGTTTGAAATGGAAAAGCTTTCATGAACTGGCTACAGGTTGAATCACTATTGTGTTAAATCAATGGGCGATATAAAGTGGCAAAACGGACATGAAAATGTCACAGATAATTAATGCTACAAGCGCCCGGTCAAGAAAATCAACAGGCTAACGGTTTGAAATGCCGAGCTATTGTCCTCGGGTCAAAAATGACCCGTTTCTGAGTTTAACAGCAGTGAAAACCTCCTGCATTTATGTTTTTTTCTGCATGAAAGTCTGGATGATCTTACAATTAGAAAAAGTGGAGCATTTACCTTTTTTATATTTTTATATAAGCTGTACACTGTCAGGGTACAAAGATTGTCTTCGGGTCATTTTTGACCCGACAGTTATTAAATCAATTACAGACTAAATAAAATTGTATAAAAAATGTATAAATGAATTGTAGTAACTATGAAGCACTCTTTTTAGAGAAAAATGGTTTTCTCGCTAGCAATAGAGTCAATAGAGGGGTGCTTCAGTACTAGTCCAATTATGATGTATATTTTACAGTAGTATTCAGTGTACAGCACTTTACAGTGTACAGTGCTGTACACTGAATAAATACAGAATACCTGGACTGTGAGGTAGGAAAACGAAGTTGTTGATACATAACAGGTTGTTTCTTCATGCAAAATAGATTTTGGGTTAAAAATTAAATGAAGGGGCTTTATACTAGGAGGGACAGTGAGAGCGGATCATTTTTGCCCTGAGGACAAGGGGAGCATACAGAATATGAAGACACCACAAGGGTTAAGAATCAGCAGAGCAAAAAAAAAAAAAAAAAAAAAAAAAGAAATCCATTGAGCATTCAGGCGGCTGTGGCCAAATAAACAATCTGACCCAGATGGATCCACGTAAACAGAAGCGGTGCCGCGCTGCTGCCTGGGACCTGTTGTGCAACAAGAGGCGGCCAACAACAGGTGTTGACGTCGGCACTCCATCATGTAATCACACTTAGCAATCAGGACAGAGTGACTTGATTTTGTTCCACCATCCCGCCAATTTCCTCTCCCCCGGGGGATGCTGTTGCTAGGGGCTCGTTGCTTCGCGGATGACCAGAGCCTTTTTTTTTTCACAGCGCGCATCCTGCCAAGCACATGCTCCTCCTCTGGTGTAACAAGATCTTCCCCGAGTATAATGCCTCTCTGTTCCCAGCCCGAGCCACACAGACAGCAGCTCTCCTCCTTTCCCTCACACAAGTAGGAACTGGTTGTTCTTCAGCTCGCCCCAGAAAGACGCGACAGTTCCTCTTGGAAATGAGTAAATTACTGTCAAGCACTTGTGTTCCAAGAGATTTTGGGTTTTTTTTTTCCTCGCCGGAACAAAAGACCGAGCGCCCCTTGAGAATTCGACTGAAATTGAAGGAAATTGAAATTAAACATCTTAATGTGGCAGCCAAAAGAGGCAATAACGCATCCACAGCTGAGAGAAGACAAAAAGGGAAGGCTGTAGCCCCGTTTCCCCCCCTCGACGGCGATGATGAAATCCCGCGGACCGACGTGCCAATCGCTCCCAAAAAGCCTCAGATGTGCCTTTAAGTTTGACAGAAGACACTTTAATCTCCTCTCCGAGAGGAAAACACTGGCATTGCCCCAAGATTCACCTCTCCCCGGCTGAGCGAACTCAAAGTTTTTCCATTTGAGGAAAAGCCATTAACAGATCAGCCATTAACAGTTTTAACTAGAACGTGTGGAAAATTTCAGGAAGTTATTACCACTGTTGCTCAGATACTGTACTTCTCCGCTCCGACACATGTTTCCTTTGGGCATGAATGTTCTGTTCAATTTCAGTCTTCATTATTGGAATGGGCTGAGCGGTGCGATAAGAACATTTGCCACACAAAGTGTCACGCAGTTTTCTTTTGAAGTAGTTTGCACTGGACTTCTGCTACTGTGCTTTCAAACACACCGGGTCTTTTTTCACTTACAAAAAAACAGGTCACATGTGAAAACCCATAGGTGAAGAAGAAGATTCCTTTATTGTCATCATACAAGTAAAACGAGTAAAATGTATCCTTTGCATTTAACACAACACTAGGAGCAGTGGGCAGCCACAGCACAGCACCCGGGGCCCAACTCCAGTTCCTTTGCCTAACATATATGTTTTTGATGGTGGGAGGATACCGGAGCACCCGGCGGAAACCCACACAAACACGGGGAGAACATGCAAACTACACACAGAAAGGACCTGGGACGGACCGGGGTATCCATATGTGAATTCAAGTCGCATGTGAAAAGCCATATGTGAATTCGAGTCGCGTGTGAAAACCCATAGGTGAATTCGAGTCACATGTGAAAAGCCATATGTGAATTCGAGTCACGTGTGAAAACCCATAGGTGAATTCGAGTCACATGTGAAAAGCCATATGCGAATTCAAGTCGCGTGTGAAAACCCATAGGTGAATTTGAGTCACATGTGAAAAGCCATATGCGAATTTAAGTCACGTGTGAAAACCCCTAGGTGAATTCAAGTCACATGTGAAAAGCCATATGTGAATTTGAGTCACGTGTGAAAACCCATAGGTGAATTCAAGTCACATGTGAAAAGCCATATGTGAATTTGAGTTACGTGTGAAATTCAAGTCACATGTGATTTTCGGACACACCTTGGTTTTCATATGTGAACATGTGACATTTTGACATTTTCCCCATGTAGAAAATGGCATTTTTGCCTGTGAATTGTCTCTGTACATTTAAAAAATTACATTTTCACATGTGAAACAAATGTCATCACAGGTGAAAATGTGAAAAAAAATAAATGTTCACATGTAGAAAAACACTTATGAATTGAAATTTTCACATCTGAAGTGAAAGAATACAAGGTGAAAACAGCTGTTTATGAAAACCAACATGTGTCCAAATAAGAAAGCGCATGTGCTTTGAATTCACATGTGGATTTTGATGTTTTCACATCTGAAGTAAAAGCAATAAATATGAGACAAATGTGTCATCGCAGGTGAAAATGTGAAAATAAAAAATGTTCACATGTAGAAAAACACTTTTAACCTATGAATTGAGATTTTCACATCTGACATATGAAACATACATATGAAAACCAACGTGTCCAAATAGCACATGTGCTTTGAATTCACATGTGGGTTTTTGATATGGGACTTTTTTCTAAGGGTTGTGTGAGTATAAATACCTCCAACAGTAGAAATCACATATGAATTCTTTGATTTGAGCGACATGCCTTTAACTGTTCTTCTTCTGGACTCTATCATCGACTAAATACTGAGTATTGCACGGATCCCAAGAGAGGACTGCTGCCTGTAACATTATGGGGATTTATCCACCGCCAACCCTCCCCACCACCCCCACCACCCCCCCGATCGGCACGCCCGCCTTCCGCCAGGCTCCTCCAGACTCCCCGAGAGACCAACAGCTTGTCAGAGTGAGTGGTGAAGGACATTTCACTCACCGCTGCCCAAAAGAGTCACTCCCTCAGCTGTGCTCCTCAAAGTCTTAACGCAGCCCCTCAGATGACAGAGAGCTGCATATGGCGGACGAGACGGAGACAGATGCATCTGTGAAGCCTGCGTGGCTCCCACAGCTAAATGAGCTGGCAAAAGATAGAATGAATAAACGACTGCGTGTAAGGTTGGATCTTTTTTTTTTGTTTTTTTTTCCAGCAAAACCCGTGTAAGCCTCGGCAATCAGAAAAACCGAATCTGCGGTTGCGAGCGAGGCTTCTGGGCCGCTGTGGGGGATAATTGCGTTTCACTACAAAGTGACAAAACATCTGAAAGATCTCCTTGCCCACAAGCTCCTCCATTTTAAAATCTGGCAAAAAAAAAAAAAGTTGGGCTTGGGTTTGCAGGCAAGAAATTTAGCCTGGCTGTAAACCAAAAGCTTCCATTTGATTTTTTCTCTCCCTCCACACATGGTACATGATGTGCGGGGACATTTTGTGTCCGTCTGTGACGAGAACAATGCTTGATAGCAACGTGATACTTACACCACAGGTTCCCCCTATAGAGTAGATGATCTGATTTGGAGCACCTTGCTGCATATATTTGCATATTAATGAGGGAAAAAAACGATTTTCTTTGAACTACTGTAAGTCCTCAGTGCTTTAAGATACGGAGTTCATATTAATACCACCCATGTGTTATGTGAAGGCAAGTCTGTTGACATAGAAATATATGCTACTTAATGCATTAATTATTATGGTCTCTTGTTCACTTTGGTGGTAGAACGAGTGCACAATGTACCGTTCTTACCACCGTGGTTTCAATGAACAGTGAATCATGTACAGTAGGGGATCCAGGGAACTGTAATCAGCACCATTCTTCTTGGTGAATTTTTTTTTTTTTTCTTCCCACTCGCCACTTATTTTCATTGTGTGCGAACCTTGTCTAAAGACCGTACTCCTTACACCTGTGACCTACGACCAGAAGAACCGGCTCCGAACACGCCATTCCCCGAGGCGGCCTATTGTCCACGGTTCACTATTCACTGAACCCAAGCGGAGATAAAGTGCTAAATTGTCCCCGGCGAAGTGACATGTCACTTTAATGGATGTCCCTCAATGAATCTCCCCTCCGTCTCCATTGAAAGAAATCGAGTGCTACACTTAAGTCCGCATCGGTGACATCGTCCTTTGGCAGGTTAGATCTGTGAGACGTACATATGCAGATTTTCAGAGAGCACAGCCTACAGCCCGATTTTTGTTAGGTCGAAGTGGCCGGTGTGCGCTCTTTATTCCCGGAGAGGAAGAGTGACAGCTCCGAGTGTGCGAACGCTCCGCAAAATTGTCAGTCTCCGGCTCTCTGGGAGACAAATCCTCTGGAAAAAAAAAAAGTACCACCTGTCAGAGCAGTCAATCTGGCTCTTAGGGAGAATGGAGGCGGAAGGTGAGAGGAAATCCCCCCCCCCCCCCCCCCAAGGACTATCACTTTAGGTCATGTCAGCGACGGGGAGTTACGCTGTCTGGTTACACAGCGAGGGGGGGGGGGGGGGGGCTGCTCTCCACATACAGAAGAGACACCTGAACCACGATATTCTTGCCTGGGTCCAGACCTTTGAATCCGCCCACTCAACAATGGCGACCGCTATAAGACAAGATAGACGCTGCTATCCAGGCTGTTCTAAATCGATTAAAAGTACCAATTACTTTGAAATCTGAACAGCACTCTGCTTTTAAGGCATTTATTCAAAGGGGAGATGTTTTTTTTTCGCATCAGTGTCGACTTAAAATGACGTTAGATTCAGGCGGATACGTCGGTCTCTAGCAATTGGTTAGGGAAAATCGAATCCCCCTCCCCCACGGAAATCGGTTAGAGTGGAGGCAATGTCAGACTGAATTCTGTCTGACATCAGGCAAACGATACTCAGTTTCTGGTGTTCTGATCGATCGCACAGATCAACATCAGCCCATATTATGCGGAATATCATCATGTTTTTGCTCGTCTCTAACTACTTCTCCTTATCTACATCTCCTCCTTTGTAATTGGTATGGATTTAATAAGGGGAATCAATGAGGGATAATGGCTTTTTACTTGGATTCACCTCATCAGTGGAAAAAGTCATGAAAAGATAAGTGTCCCTAGTGTTTTGTCCATCCAGTGTATTTTCCCTCCCATAGCACTTTTGCAAAGAAACACACTAACTCGACACTGGAGAAAGCAACACGGCTGAGTTCGCCTTTATATTCCGACGGCGACAGAGGGCCGTGTCTGCCGGACAGGGGGGCGGGGGGCGGGGGGCGGGGGGGGGACAAGAGCTGAGGCTTTAACAGTTGATAAGGCAGAGTGGAGAGGGTCTGCGCGCGTGCGTGTGTGTGTGTGTGTGTACACCGCAGCTCATTATCCAGCCCAGCAGATAATGACAGTAAACAGGGTGGGAGAGGGCAGTCAAGCAGGGAGGCAGAAACAGAGAATCAACAAACTAGAGCCACCCAACACCAGAAGAACAAGCGATGCCAAGGCTCCCGGCTTAATCAGCTCTGCCTCCGTTTCTGGAAGAGGAATTAAATTCCCACTCCTCTCTCTACTTCGGCTGCCACCGCTCCTTTCAATAGCACTATTACTGTTTCGAAGTTATACTAAACTAGCTGTTGTTAGGCGTGCGAAACGCGGAAAAGTGGATAAAAACAAAGAGTGGAGTTGATTTACAGAACATTTTTGTAGTACTGGTGGAACTGCACAGTATTATATGCTAATAGGAATACTGTATATATAGTATATGGTCAATTATGAGCCGTTATATATATATATAGAATGGAGGAGTTATAGAATTGCTTTCTTATTCACAACCAAGTTCTGGTCTCCTGGTTGCCATACAATTATCTTTGTTTCATTTTCTATTACACTGTAAAAAAAAAAAAAACAGCGCCGTTGTAAAAACATCAGCATGCAAAATTTTTAATCAGCGCAACTTTCATGACTTTTAATCCACTTTGAAATCACATCCACATCCTACACTCTCTCCTTCTAGGAGACTCACAATGGGCGAAGCCTGTCAAATGACTGTCAAAACTGAATTTAACTACGCTGTGAGCCTGGCGGGGGGCTTAGTCTCACACTGACTAACAGAGTTATCAAGAATTAATTTGTATTTAGCACAGCATGGAGCTATAGCATAATTGTCCCTTCAGAATCATACCTTCATTATAACAGTCAGGTTTCACTTCATTAACTTGCGCCGGAGATGGAATGTGTGGAGCTTTACAGTCATTTATTTTTCCTAATGATAAATGATGAAACATGTAGCATTTTGGTCTTTTTTTTTTTGAAACAGGGCTCAAACTGTCTTGTTTTGCTGTACATGAAGAGAGAAGGCGTCCTTGCACAAATGGAGGACAAAATGACTTCAAAGATGTGTAAAAAGAAAAAGGATGGAGATATGAGAAACTTACAGTAATACAGTAACTTTTTAGCTGCAAGTAGGGCCTGCAAATTCTTTTTGGCACTCCAAAAGCTTACAGTAGTCATAGCACTTAGTATTTAGTATGATACAGTTTACTGTTTAGGTTACTATTTAGTCTATTATGAGGCAATTTTATGATAGCTGATGGGTGAACCTGTATAACTCAGTGAAGTAAGCATGGCAGTAACAGTGTCAGGGTTAGTGGTTTCCTTCCCACTGGGGCCATCAATGCTAATAGGTGGACTCATGGATCTGCTTTGGATAAAAGCCAACTGCTGGTGCCTGAGCCATTCTGTGGTAAATAGACTATGTTCTATTGTAACAGGGGCTAATGGCACAATTTGCCTTATTCACATGGTGGCCATATTTGATGTATGGAACATACTATTCGGAAGAATGCAAAGGAGATGTAAACAACTGTGGGCTCGACTGGTGTTTGTCAGTGTTGCTGTGCCGTTTTTAGAAGTGGGGTGAAATCACAATTTGAGAGCATTAAAAAAGTTCAAGTTTTGGTCTGCTTCATTGTCCTCCACATAATTGTTTCCCATCCCAGGTATGATTTAAATCAAATATACTCACCAGTGACATGGGACAAAACACTTGTTCTGCCTCCGATTTCTCAATGTTAGCTAAAGCAAGTTCCGCTAGCATATCACTGACAAACTATTCATGTTATACAATGTCAGCATTATTGGCAGTGACTATTTAATAGTCAAAAACAATACAAACAAAACAAGCAACCGAACTTCTATTTATGCTAAGCTAACGTAGCTAGATGAGGGTACAAAGGCCAAGGAGAGATATTCAGAATGACAAACACCTGTTATCATTTTTAATTTGGAAAATAATCTCTTAGTACCCAATTTTGTCCTCTTGTTTGTGACCCTCAGTAAATCCTGCCACCTAATAAATCATAAGTCCATGATGATGCTGCGAATGTGATGTGTATTATTGCATTCTGAATATCTCAATAAAAAAAAAAAGAGTTTTATGGTTTTGACATCTCAAAGTATTCAAGTAGAATTTAGAATCTCTAGCTTGCATAGAGGTGTAAGTGTGTAGGTATATATGGCGTTATATGGCACGATATTCAGAACTGTCGTGAGTGCAAATAACCCACGCTACTACTGCTAACCTGGGGGATTAGATGAGGACTCATGCTTGATGATATCTATTGCTTGGTGTTAGGGCAGAGGCACTGTAAGCTGTTCGCCGCAGCTAGTTGTAGTCAGAGATGAGTCACAGTGGCTCCAGTTCACTGATCAACACCTCCGCCTTAGCCCCCTGGCAGCGCCTGACACACATACACACCCCTGTGTCAATCTGTCAGAAACAAATGGGGTGACGCGGGGAGAATGTGCATCGCTAGCAAAGGCGACCTCAGCCTGCACCCTGTGAATATGTGTCATCCCGGCTGCACAGGCTGATCAGTGCAGCTCAGGATTTATTGTCTAAAGGGTTCATCCATCTGTCCGTCTGTGTTCTGCTTACATCTATTTTTCCATGCTGTTGAAGATAGTGAACATTATATATATATATATTAAAGGTCCCATATTCTCCACTTTCCAGTGTTTTATTTTCTGTCTTGAGCTCCATTCAAAGCTGTGTGTGTGGTGTCATGTACCAAAAACACTCTCAATCCATTTTGACACCGATTCCGATTTTGAATCCGATTTTCCAGCATCTCTCTGAGCCTTACCAAGAACAGGCTGTTTCTGTTGCTGTGTCTTTAAGGCTCATTAATATTAACTGTTCTGTTTCTCTCTCTGTTCCGATTGGCTAACCGTTTCGAGAGTGAAACCTGAGACACCGCGGCCAGGCAGCTACAGGTAGGGAAAACTCTCCGGTAATAAACAATGACTACCGCTCAATCGCTTTGAAAAAAACACTTTGTTAGTCTATTATTTCTTACAAAAATGATAATGACCGAACCTTTGTGATGCCACAAAGTTACAGAAGTCCAAACGGCTCGTTTAGAGGCTCGCTTTTCTAATATGGATTGTGTGGATTTAGTTGGCGACCGTGTGTTTTGATACTTTCACCATGTTTAGATAGACCATCTAACTCCTTTATAATCACAGAGGCAAGGGAAATCCTGTTTTACACCGTATGGGACATGAAATACGCCGTGGAAAAATGTAAAACGCTTGCTTAAAATTTGCGCTGATACAACCCATGGACAACACTGAATATTGTGCGTACATAGCATATCCTGTGTACATGGAAATATGTATGTGAATGCATGTGAGCGCGTCTGTGCCAATGCATCTGACTCATTAGAGCAGTGGTTCTCAACGTGGGGTCCGGGGACCACCAGGGGTCCTTGTGGGGGTTCCAGGGGGTCCCCAGCAAATTGATGAATTGTTCAACTTCAGCATTATTTCACTTACATGAAGTTAACACAATTAGAGAATGTAGAAGTATGACTGTTTTGGTCATAGCTTCACTGTTATCTCTCTACCTATAATACAGACAGTCATGGAACTCTGGACAAAATCATATCTAACAATAAAAATATTGTCAGATTTGCGTGCGAGAGACAATATCTCATCAGATGGGGGTCCATGGCCTTAATGTGGACTAAATTAGGGGTCCTTGATATGAAAAAGGTTGAGAACCACAGCATTAGAGGAACTCAACAACAATCACTGCGCATTCAGAGCCGAGCAAGGAGGCGAAAGCAGCTCCCACCTCTCCGACATGAAGAGAAATCTGCCTACTCCAGCTAAAAGAGATTTATACCAACTAAGGAATTTAAGAGGTAAACAAAACCACTACCTTTTTTTTTAACGGGCCTACACAATGTGGAAACATTGGATAGTGGAAAACAGTTCAGTTTACATTATAGTCAAAAGCTCCGCCCACTCAAGCACTCAAGTGACACAGAGATGAGCAATTAAAGTCGATTTTGGCGGCACGTTTTTTCACAACAGAAATTCTACTTCGCGAGGAATTATGATTTCCGCAAGGTTTTTTTTTTAGAAGTCTCCTGCAGATAAATCAATGAGGACGAGTCATTTTCCCCCATTACCATTGTTCCACTGGGCACTTTTATCACCTCTGGCATTTGAACGAACGGAGAGACGGCAGCTATTCTGAATGAAACGGCTGCTAAAGTAGACAATATTGAGGCTGAAGGACTAGCGCTCAGGGGAACGATTTATGACAGAAACGGGACGGCCGATTAATGGCGCACCTTTCTTCATACATGCACACACACACACGTTACACACACACACACACATTCAGATTAGGTTTGACAGATACATGATACGTATTCCATGACAATTCGATCGGCGAGAGATGGCTCGGAATGACCGTTTTTTTTTTTTTTTTAATATCGTATGTGACGGGACCACTGCCAACGCCGGACACCTTGCGCAACACTCTCTCTTACGCCTCGCCCCCTAATGAAAGAGCATGAATAAGGAGAGGGGAGCGTGAAGGCTACTTCTTCGAATTCCAATTAAAATGTGTGTGTCTTTGAAAATATGCGCTTGCCTTTCATCACGTCTGATCCATTAAAATGACGTACGCGCCCGCTTCTGGACTTGTTTCCTTTCAACCTCGGACCAATTATATTTCTCGCTCTCGCTCTCTCTTACCCTCCGTTTTTTTTTTTTTTTTTTTCACCACCCTCTCTCACACGGCGGATTCTCAGTACATGCAAAAGTGAC